>NC_035109.1:338561453-338877703 GCF_002204515.2 Aedes aegypti
TCAAACAGATCCTTCGAAAGATGTGTAATAAATTTCTCTCTTTTCAGTAATTCTTGAATATAAACTTTCAGAATCTTGCTGAATCTTTTTATGGCATTCTGAAAATGATCCCTAAAGGTTGAATTTTTGTAAGAGTTCTGAAAAAAATTATGTAAGAACTACTCGATGAATGTGACTGCAGATGTTTCCTAGGAGTTTTTTTTTTCGATGGAATTCTGGAGAAACTCCTTGAAAAAAAAATTGAAAATAATAAACTGAAAATTAGGAAAAAAAATTAAGTAGTTGTTGGAAGATCTCTGATGGATTTACAAAGAAATACTCGAAAAAACCCAAGAAGCGAATCTCGAAGAAAGCTTCAAAAATGCCTGGAAAGGTTCAGGGACGAAATCTTAAGGACTATCTTGTAAATTCTTCTACGAATCTCTGGAATTATTGTTGGAAAAGCTCCCTATCAAAAGCACGGCGAGCAGCATTGGAACGGTTTCAGCCGGATGTAGAATTCTCAGAGTATTGTAGAGGTAACAGGAGTTTCAATTTGGTTAGTATCACGATAGTATTTTTATTAAACAATTTACGCACTTTTATTAAAACTACTTGTTGTTTTATTACACTAATTCAACTAACAATTTGATTCCAACGTAATTCAAATTGACTTCAAGAAATTCTCAGTGTGTATTCAGATCCACTTCTCGAGATGGCGCCGAGATGGTGCTTTGCGGCAAGAAAGAGAACGATAATCGTTTTTTGTTCTCCTTTTATAGAAGGGTGTCCCGGAAGATGGTTGAACGCCATGATAAACTTTATATACCCTTTTGGGCTTTTATCGCTGTCGATGAACTGGGGATATCTCCAAAGCTAATTACGCTGTTGACGTATAGGCAGCGCGCAACTTCTCCTTTTCGTGTCAAGCAGAGCATACACGAACAGCTCTCCATGAGCTTTTGATGGGATTCTCCGGAGGGACTTCTGCAAGGACTTAAAGGACTGAAAAATCCCTAGAAGAATTCAATGAGTGATTCCTGAAGGACCTTCACATCCCACTTCAATCCATAAGGCTTCATTCTGGATTTTCTCTTAACTACAAAATCTCTGAATTGTTTTTTATCTCAACTTTCCTTCTTAATTCTCATTTTCCCAGTTTCCTTCCTGGAACCAATTTATTACTTATATGCTCCTATTCACAATGATCTGCTCCCTTCCAATATTGCTAGCTTCGTTTAAGAAACTTTTATAATTAAAAAACATTTCATTCAGTACTCAGCTTCCGAAGGGATTTTAATAGGATTCTCTTGAGGAACTTCTTCAAGCACTCGTGAAAAATGCCTTGAAGAAATCAACGAGCGATTCCTGAAGAACCTCCACATCCCACTTGAATACACATAGCTTCCTTCTGGATTTCCTCATCACTCCAAAATATCTTTCCTTATTATTTCTCAGCTTCTCAGTTTCCTTCCTGGAACCAATTATTCCTTTGTTGCTATTTGTTGCTAGTGATCTGCTCCATTCCAATATTCTTGGCTTCTTTTTAGAATCTTTTATGCTTCAAAAACATCATTCTTCATACTCAGATCCCAGCTTCCGTAATTCTCGACTTCTATTCTGGGTGGCTAGCTCACTTTTGGAACCCTGGCTTGTTTCTAAAATCCCAGATTCGCTCCAAGCTATTTTTCGATAGCCTAAAGTTTTATCCGAAACCTTCAATATTGTCTCAGGTTTTTACAAAGCTCTATACTAGCTCTATGTCGGATGAAATCGGCATATTACCTGCAAAATCAGCCGATTTCTTCCGAAATTCTTCGCTTCCTTTGGGACCAGCTTCCCAGTCGAGGTTATTTGTTTCTTTTTAACATTCCCATTCTGAATCCCTAGAACAAATACACACTCATTCAGACTTTGCGCGTTCGGTAAATAAAATTACCGAAAAAATCAGTAATTCACAAGAACACCGATTAATCGGTAATTCGGCAGCTTAAAACGAAAAAAAATAAAGAACTACGGTGAATTCTAGATGATCTGTCAAAAAAATTACCGAAAAATCTGTGAAGTTTCAGTATCACCGAAAACTGTAAAATATTCAACTGATCTTTCGGTAAAATGTCTGTGAGATTACCGACTTCAGTAATTTGAACGAATGACAGCGACATCCATCAGTCATGTACGTTTTTCTTCCGGGCGTTGCAGTGAAAAGTTATGTGGTATATCTTAAATCGACATTGTGCTTGTATCTCAAAGACATTATAGACAGAAAATTATGATGGAGGTGAGTTTATAGTTGCGTATACACAATTATCAATGAACCAACGTTTTTTTTTTTGCAGTCCGCTGCTCCCGTGTGTATCCCACTTTGTGCTTCCGACAAAAATGTGGCATCGAACCCATCAGCGGTTGTGTTGTCGCTGCAGCTTTAGTGAACATTAATTTTATCTCATTGGTTTACTTATTAAATAAAGAAGCACAATCATGAAAATCCGTCTTCATTTTTTTTTTTTGTTTCTCACAAGAAAACAAGGTTCCGAGAAAAATTATCCGTGCTCTGTATTTACAGTTCTTCGGTAAACGATTACCGACAATTCGGTTGTTTTGACAACTGAGCTCAAAAATCCAGATTACCGAATGATCTGTAATCGGCTCGTTTACCGAACTGGTTACCGATCGTTCAGCTGTTGAGATTTCGGTAAATGAATTACCGAATTCGGTAATTTGATCTAAGTGTGTAGCAAAAGAATACTTTGAAAAAAGGCTTTTGAAGGATTCACCTAATATCTTTAGTTTCTCTCAAAATTCTTAATTTCTTTTCGACATTCCGAATTTCTTCCTAGAACCAATCAATCTACTTCTTCTATTAACGAAATTAAGAATTGTTCTATGAATTCCTAATAGGATTTCTATAGATGTTGCTGGAAGATAAACTGTAGTCATTTGTAAATCATGCAACAATTTTCAACATAACCTAAATAAATCCCCACTTTCCCAATGGATCCCTTACTTTCATTGCGATTTATTCAAACGTCAATTAGAATCTTCTTTTTCGTACAGAAATCTCCAGCCTACTCACCAATTCCTCATATATTTTTATTCTAGTTACCCCACTTTCTTAGATATGGTAAGATTCGTCCTGGAGATACTTGTTTCCCCTTGACATTTCCAGCTCGTTGCGTAAATCCAAAGCATCTTCTCCCCAGCTGTCGTTTGAAATTCCAAGATTGTAGCCATTAGTGCTTGGATCAGTTCAATTTAAAACGACCCCAGGTCAAACGTTAAATAGACTGAATCCTATCAGAAATAAAGCCAGTTTGCGGCAGCCATAATCGCTGGTAGAAAGCTGGATATAGGCCTTTTCATGTGACAGATCTGTCTATGCATTTGTTTACATCGGTGGAGGACCGGTGCTAACCCAGGCCTGTCATTTGCATAGAAAAACTGTCAAAAAGCATTCGGATCAGCTGATTTGAAACGTCATGTAAAAAGGCCTATTGAGGATCTCTTTCTACGCTTTATATGCTCTGTTTTGTTTGGATCAGATCGCTAGTTGAACAAATACCGTTTTGTCTCAAATTCCGAACAGACTCATATTCCGAACACTCGGTTTTTGTATGGTGATGTGGTTGAAATGTTTCGCTGAAATATGTCATCAAATTACTAGGAAATGGCAGCCAATTACAATTCAATTTAATCATTTTCTCATCTATTTTTTACCTTGGGAGAAGTGATGATTCTCTAGTTCTAGGCCAGTATAACTAGCTTAGATAAATTTATTTGCGAAGTTATTCATTTGAATACGATTTATTCGCGCTGTTCGGAATTTGAGTCAAGGTGTTCGGAATATGAGACAGAAATAACGCAGTGTTCGGCATTTGAATCAAAATGTTGTTCCATACTTTTACGTTAAAACAATACTAAACATGTTTAAATAGATATTTTTATCAGCTCACCCAACAGCTAACAGTTGGACTTTGCTAAGAAATTAAAATTTGCACTAATATCAGCTGATTTATGCCTATCAGATGCATTTGAAGTCACTGATGGCCTTAAGTGTTCGGAATATGAGTCAAAACGGTATATAAAATTGGAAATTTTCCGAGTCTGCGCTATCACATGAAATTTGCAAGAATTAAATCAGGCAACACTATTTGGAATAAGCTAAGACCAGATCTTAAACAATGAAAACAAGATACACGTTACAGTACACTGTGGTTATTGCCATCTATGAAAATAGACGTATCGTGATTTCTCGGTATTTTCAGTATGAAAATTCATTTTATTCTAGATCATGATTTTAAAAGCTACCATGAGTGTCAGTTACTTCAACAACATGCCCTGTTGCATCTTTACAAATCCTCTCTCTGTTGCATCTTTATAAAAATTCCCCAACTTTCAAGAATTTCCCACATCCATTCCACGAAGAACACCGCTTCGATTCACTGCGTACAAATTGCAATTCTCCACCGCAAGTATGACCTAATTGTACAAGACAGCAAAAACTGCCGGTCACCCATCAGTCAGTCAGGCAAAGGCCAACCCCGGACCGAGAGCTGCACGATACAATCTTTCCCTTTCGACTCTCCGGTGTCGATCTAATTTCACACCTCCGCTCGCTAACCCTTACCCCCTTCGCATTCGAAGCGCGAAAATCAGTCCAGCTTACAGCTGAGCGAGCGAACGATGAATGCATCTGCTGTCACCATCGCCGTCGTCGTCGTCGTCGTCGTGTAAATGCCACGTGTTGCGCGCGGAGGGCGCTGAGAAATTGCAGTGCATAAATTATCGTCGGCAGCATCAGCGTCCAATATCGCAGTGGACAAAACGGACCCCGAAACCACGACTTTTAAAAGCCGCGGAATTTTAACGTTATCATATACGTGTTTCCATGTCTAAAATCACGGGTGATCGATTGGTGATAGTCTTGTTTTGGGCGGACTTCGGGAACTGCTCGATTTTGTTCTTTTTCGTTCAATCTTCATGCATAGGAAAATTGGGACTTCTGGGATATTGGTAGATAATTCGACTTATTTAGATTATTGTCGCTTGTGTATAAGTAAAAGACCATTAAATAAATGAATAATAAATAATTAATAAATAAATTGATTCCCTTTTTCATAAACATAGATATAAGTATATATTAAACTTAGCCTTATGTTCCTTTGAAATATTTCGAAAATGTCATTAAAACTATCGGGCTATGAGTGTAAGTTCTAACGTTCAGCGAAGTTCGCTCGAAATCCATGAGAGAAGCCATCGTGTCCCTTCTAGATGAACGATCGGCATACAATTTTTGCCACACTATTTCCCCTTCCCGGTGGTGCTCTTTCACATTCAATCATCAATCTCGCGTATTGTTCCAGCAGTGGCAACCGAACGAGTTTCTACAACACATCTGCCGCAGCAGCCCTATTCCTACACATAAATACTACGCTCTTCACTGATTGCATCAGCGAGCGGGCGATCGCCGGCAAAGAAAAGTGCTCTTCTCACCACTCATCCCCACCCACTCACTTTGCGTAGGCATAGCAACGGCGCGCACTCGGTCAACTAGCCCTGAGTCGAGTCGGTGAGAGTCAGTTACGCTCCACTGCCGTCGCAGCCATCGTCTGCCCTGCTGTCCATCATCCATGCCATGGAACCAAACGAAAGCGAAATGAGCGAAACGTGCCACCTTTCTCGTTGTCCCACCCTCTCAAATGACCCGACCGACGACTGCGATTATGCAACCAGCATAAATTTCATACCACCGAACCGACTCGCTCGCACACACCCGAACAGGCGCGACGATCTACTTCACGGTTCGACTTCATCATCATGAATGCCATTTTTCGCCATCAGCGAGCACGCGGCGGCGACAGCCGCATGGAGAAAGGCGCGCTTCCTTTCACTTCTAACTTCCTCCTTTCACCCTGCGCCTCTCGAACAACGACGGACGGCAGCATCGATCGCTCACGGCAGCTACCGGGTTGCTGCGATCCCAAACCGATCGTCATGTCGCTTCGCGTCGCGACGGTGCGGGTGGCGAGAAAGTGACTCACGATCGCCGAGAAGAGCGCCCATAGTGGCGTTTGTTTGTAAATATGACGACGACGACGAAGTAAGTAATCGATCGATGTGATCGGTCCTTTTCGTTTGGGCAGCGCGATCATTGCCGAGGCGATGTAGCGATTGCGAAGGCGATGGGCGAGCATCGATCGATTGCCTCATCGCAGTCGGCGGCGTGGTCATGGATGGGGCCGATTTTGCTTCTCGTGTCCCATTTCGCACGGTAAAACGATGCACGTTTTGGAGCGATTTTGTACGCATTTCTCTTTCGATTCTTTCACCTCCTCTCGTGTATGATGTTTTGATACGAGTGAAGTGACACAAAATGATCGCGCATTTGTGGCGAAGCTTGGCGGCGGTTTTCGAAGTTGTTCAAATAATCAAAGCAAGTGAAATCATATTGTTTTCTAAAAAAAAAAAAATCAGACTACAGGTAAGTACAGACTGTCCGTTATTAATTCTAAGTCACTAAAATATTGAAGATAATAAATTTTAGGACTTTTTCCAATTTGAGAGACAACAAAATCATTCGAAAAATACAAAAAACAGGACCATATCTTTTATTTGGACAGAATTGGTCCACATTAGAAAAAAACATTATGGGAATTTCTAAGTAAAAACAGTCAAAAGTGTTGAAATTACTTCCTTCTTTTTTTCTGTTAAAGCCTATTAAAAAGGAATCGCTCAAGAAATTTCTCACCGATTTCTTGCAGAAATTTTAAACAGCAACTTACGTTTGAACTGAAATTCCTTTCGTACTGTGATCAGAAAAAACGATTTCTTGATCAATTCAATTCATCTCCAAATGGCATCACAATCATTGAGGCAGGCCAGGCTGCAGGCAAGTTAAGTACTATAATTCTTCGCAAAAATTTTGAGAATATTATGTCAAATTATCACACGTTACATTTAGAATGCTGGCAACTATTTTTTTGTATCCAATTTAATTTTCTCATCATGACAACAAAACTTCGAGCTATTTGGAGGAATACCTTTAAGTTAATGAAAACCAAATTTAGTACTATACCAGTTAATTCCACTGGAGTTTGAATCCTTCGACAGACACGCGTTTTTCGGCCTCGACTGTAGGACCATCTTCAGTATCTAGACTTGACTTCTTATTTTGTTTTGCAAAATGTTTATATTAATTACAAATTGCAAACTCTCTGAAAATGGCATGAGTCTATCAATGATACACATGAATGTTGATAGTGTTTACAAAGTATACCGTAACTACACTCACAATTGAATCGTAGTTCCAGAATGAAATATAATTTCTGATGTTTCCACAGGAAAAGTAAAGGATCTGATTTTTATCATGTCTTGACCGTTTTTATTTAGAAATATTTCAAAATTAATTCTTAGTTTGTTATAACAAATTTGTGCACAGTACGGCGTTTGCAGTTTTTCGGCTTCTGTTATGTTGTCAAATTTACGGGCACTTCAAAATATCAGACTTACTGAATTTATCTTAATTCTACACAGAAAGAGTAGTTGTCCATTGTTGAGTGTCATACCTGCAAATAAAAAGAAAAAATACGCTCAATTATTACGATTGTTTATCACATGAGTTTAAATGGGAATTCGAACCATTAGTAAAATTAACATATAAAACGATTGTATACTATCCTAGAAACTGTTTCAATGCCTTCTGGTTTGAGATGCTATTTATCAAGATTTTATTAGAGGGATAATCAATAATAACAGATTTATAAAAACATTAAATAGAGCTGAACATTTTCTGTAGTAAAACCACTTTAAAATGGTTTGCAGATACCTTGAAGTGCTTCTGTTAAAAATAATTCGCCGGCCATTTATTTGCGTTAATTTCCCGTCCTAGTGGGACAACTATACTTCTGTATCTTACCGTTTTCTGCATCTGTACAACCGATCAATAAGTAACTTGGCTTTTCTTTTCACTACAAACATTATTGTACAAATAGTGAAACGAATTCAGTTCATAAAACTGCTAAACAAAATAAAAACTTCAGTTGTCTTTACCTTTTTCGAGTTCTAGCATTCCTAAGAGCATTAGATTTAAGCCAGGACTACTAAAAACCTATAAGTCTTAGTACAGAATAAATAATCTTATTTAAGAATATTTTGGTCAGTTAAGGACTTTGCGCAAAGTTTCTTAAGATCAAAAACATCCATAAATGAGTATATTGTATGGAATAATCATCAATTAGCTTAGCTTAGCTTAGCTTAGACTGACTACACATATCAATGGTTGCTATTCCGTGATTGGCCGAAGTCAGTGAAAATGCACAAAGAATCAACTAGAAGTTCGGCTGGGATTGGCCATAATCTTCTTCAGTGTGCATAATTCAGTGCCTCTATTTATACAGGGTCAATAACGGCGCCGGCCACGTCCTTGCAGTCAGGTAGGATTGGGGGAAGGAATGTTAGTGTGTAACCTTTGCTGTTTGGAGACCGTGTTTGCCTCTGCATCTCCACAAAGGTTACTAGGAAGGATGTTTGTTAATGGGGAGGATCGTTGGCTCAAAGGATTCAGTTTGATAAGTGATTAGACCATGATAAATAGTTTTTTGTCAAATATAAATATGCTTTTATGACAATATAATATTTTCATTTGATATGAACAATTTCTATGTAAAGGAAAATTATGCCGACACTTGAGGTGACGAACCATTCAAAGTTTGTTGAACAAATATCTAAATGTAACATTCCTACAGCTGTCAGGACGAAAGCATGTGTTATTATATTTTACTTATTTGAAAAGAAACAAAAAACTTGATTGGCTGGAACATCACAGAACACTCATATTCTTATGCCGACACTTACAGTGGCGAACCATCCAAAGTTTGTTGAATAAAGTGAACCTTTCGCCAGTCTACACTTGTAGTGTCGAACCATTCAAAGTTTTTTTTATAATTACAAAAATAAAGATAAAAAGAAAGGGGTGTTTTGAAAACAAAAAAATGTTAAACATAAATAATTCATGAATTAGAGTTTATGTCGACACTCACAGTGACGAACCATTCATAGTTTGTTGAAAAATCATATTAACGTCCTACCGTTGTATCGATTAAATATGCAGTCATACATATTTTATAGATTAGAAATAGTAGCATGGAACGAGCTCACCAATTGATCCGTCATCCTTGACTGAGCAGCAACAATCCACTTTCAGCTTAACTCGTTTGCTCGGCTATATAAAAGCACTCAGAGAAAATAGGCGCACGACCCGAGAGGGAAAACAACTGACGACTGCTCGGGCTTTCTTGACGCACTGCCAAGGAGCAATCGTCATGGTCGAAGATCAAACAGAACTAACCGATCGTGGCACTTTTTCACTTTACTCGACCGACGCGCGACATGTTTGATCCTGCCCTCGTCACCCGTTCCCGCAGAGGCAAGCGTCAAGGTCAGAAGATCAAACAGAACTCTATATTGTATGGAATAATCATCAATTGATCTTAAACAATACCAAACGAAACCCGCTAGAACAACTAGATGGAATCCATTTTCATTGTCACCGTTTTAGGTTCCTAATTACAATACGTGTGGGAATTTTAAATTTTTGATTGAGAAGAGCTTGAAGTCATTCTAAAAATGGAATGAAATTGCATATTAGATGGGCTAATCTGTGTCAAACCAGCAGTAAATCTTCTTCGGCATGAATTTGACGCGATTGGAAATAAATTTATAGCCGCGAAAATAATTAAAGTTGGTTTCATTACGTATTTTAGGATGTCGATACTCATAACGGCTAGTTGAGCTAATCAAGACTATACAATGGCTCTTCTCCATGTTTCATAGTAGGGCAGATGTATGCATATGACGCAAAACTAAGAAATTTAGAAACGGTTTTCAGGAATAGTCTTAACATCCTCTTGTAGTGTGAGCCTTCTCGGGTTCAATGGGGTTTTATCGAAGTTTTATTAAGGTTGTTTACCCGTATCCACCCAGCAAATGGGAAAAGTTCAAATTGCTGCCATTTCACGAAATCCTTGACGGATTGCCTTCGTTTTAGTTCGATTGGAATCGCCTGGATGTCTAAGTTTTTTTGTCATTATTGGAAGTATTGTAATGTCTACCGGCTGAGTATTTTTTCGGTAATTCCGTAGTTTTTCCGTAGAACCGGGCTCAAATAGGCTAATATTAACTTTTTTCAAAACTGGCAAATTTGGGTATTCAACATTATCATTTGAAAGAAAAAGCTCAGATCTGATCGAACAAGATCATTTTAATGGTATTTGCCACCTAGAAACAGAAGAATAGTTGACAATATTCCCTGAGCTCGATTTTTTGTCATATTGTAGAAAACCTGGTTCACGACTGAGTCACTGGACCTGTCATCTTGGTGGACAATAATGATTCTCCATGATTATATCTGAGTTAATTTTTGCAAATGATGTAGTATAGCATCCAAATTTCGACATTTGAGAAAAAACATGATATCGATCTATCATCGGAAATTCTAAGGAATGTTCCAAATAATCGAAAAAATACCCAAGCTTAAAGCTGGTCCAATTGTTTAATTTAGTTCTAACATGACGTCCGTAGTCGATATTATAAAAACAAGTTGTTGATGTCAGATTTATACTAATAAGTTGATTTAAAGTAGAATGAAATACAAGTTGGGGCCATTTTTACCTGACTAGACACGGAGACCCACCGGAATAACTTCGAACCGTTGGACATATCCAATACTTCCAATAATGATAAAACAAACTAGAAGTCCAGGTGATTCCAATTGAATTAAAACGAAGGTAATTCGTCAATAATTGCCGAAATAGCAGCAATTTGAACTTTTTCCATTTGCTAGGCGGATACGGGCCAACACTAAAAAAAATTAAGACAAAGCAGGCCGTCATTGAAATGTGTACTGGACATCGATGATTGTGGCCAATTCGTCTCACGATTGCGAACTAAATAAAAATAAAAGGTTTTGCACATAGTTGAAAAAATATCAGTATTCTTTCTGCATGTAAGCGCAAGTAGTGATACTTTTAATCAATATTATATAAAATGACTGAGTTTTATCACGTTGTATATAGCCTTAAAATGAGTTTGAACGATATGATGGTAACAACAGGTTGTAGTATGAGGAAAAACTTTAAATGTTACTTGGGAAAAAAATCATCCACGATTTAAAAAATAAATCTTCCAAAGTCAAGTTTCCAGCCCTCGAATCAAAGGCACCCTCATCCTTGGTGTTTGATATTACACACAAATCTAATTGAAAATTTGAAAACATTATGTACCGCAAATTTGAACAGAACGTGCATGGTAATGCTTCTTTTCAGCAAACATTACGTCTATACATAAGTACGAAGCATCTACAGGCTGAAGGTCTCACAAATAAAGTCAATAGTATTAAAAATTATTGAATACGATGTTTTAAGAAGTCGACGATGATCAAAAACACTCAAAATAGTCGAGCATTCATATTTTTGCAATTCCGTTGCATATCAGCCTACTTTCCATCAACAGAATAGACCACATAACGGCCTACTTTTCCTACTGAATGAAACATCGCTGAAAAGTCTACTTAGTAGAATATAGAACAGCAATAAAGGTGTAAAAAGTACGACATTCATTCACCTGTTTCATAGCCTACGTGATCGAAAACTATTGAGCTGTTACTACGTATGAATGTTCATGTGGATTTTCTTGAAACATGTATATGTTCCTAGAAATACTCCAACTTAAAAAACATTCCAACAAATTTTGTATTTATAACTCGATTTATTAGCACTCGTTGGACAAATGCACGACTCGTGCTGAAGAAAATGATTGTTTTGCAACTTGTTGCATAAATAATAATTCATCTTAAACAGTGTTTGGAGTTTTTTTTGTCTAATTGAAATGCTGTTTCAATTCGTTATATTTTGAATGTTTTCGGGATGTTTGTGAAGTCATCGGACAAACAAACACTTACAATATATTGAGGAAATTATAGGTATATTGAGAAAGAATTTATGAAATATTCGAGCCCTATGAAGGATGTTTTCTAAATTATTACCAATTCGTTGTTGAAGTTTACTACAGTCAATTTCATTTCATTTAGACCGACATCTTCGTCGAATTGTATCGCAGTTAGGCTTAGTATTTTCGCTTGAACTCGATACTACTGCTAGCGAAATGACCAGAATAATCTAAAACTTTCAGAAAATCCACAAAATACTTACAAAAAAATTGGAATGTGAGCTACTTCTAATTTTAAATGCACCTGACAGGCATTAAACAGCCAATATTTGCGAACAATTAAATTTCGCTGCAAAATCAAGCTGTAAACTATTGGTCGTATTGATACAAGTAATGATTTTTACTATGATTTCAACAAAAAACAACATTTTGCTTCAAATGCCGCACACTGTGTTCATTCTTTTTCATATTCCGAACACTTTGATTCAAATTTATTGAATAAATTGTATTGCAATGAATAATTTCAGAAATAAATTGTTGTTAGGAAATTCTATTGACTTTAAACTAAAGAATAATTACAACTTTAAGTGTTTAAAAGAAGTTTTAGGGCGTTCAAGTTCAGTAGCAATTGATCGCCATTCCTACAAAATATGATGACATATTGCAGTGAAACATTTCAATAACATCTCCTTACAAAACACGAATGTTCGGAATATGAGTCTGTTCGGAATTTGAGACAAAATGGTTATTTTCAAATAAAGTGTTTGTTCCCAATTATTTGGTAGATTCACGATTACCTAAAGCAAATATTATCATTGGTTTTCAAGTTATTGAAACAAATTGTTGACATATTAAGTGACTTTTTGAAAATACAGTTTTGATTAGAATTCCGGACAGCTTCAAATACTGCACACTTTAATTTTTTGTGAAAGCTTTCACTCGAAATGTTTAATAATTTGCCGTTAAGAAACTTTCAATTTAAACTGTGATTTTAATAAACATTTTCTATAGAAATCCATGGAAATTTACAATGCTCAACTAGTATTGATTCCTTTTTACTTCCTTACTAATTGTATTTTCGAAGAGCTATCCGGAATTCGAATCAAAGGGCCCGGAATGTGGAGCAAAAGTGTGGTTGTGTTCGGAATAAGAATCCTGAAGTGGCTGAATACAGTCGCCTCTCCACATCTCGATATCGAAGGGACCATCGAGATAGGGAGAGATCGAGACAAAAAACAATACTTGTTTTAATTATGAATCGTGGTTTACGGCCAACCAGCCGAGTGGAAGTTTAACAACTACCGAAAAGCCTTTTCGGTAGTTGTCAAAAAACATTTTTTTAAAGAATACTAGATTGAAAAACACTCCGTTGCCAAGGAAGTAATACACAAACAAACGTCAGTTTGCGCTCCTAATTTGTTTTGAATCCCAAAATTTTGGTCTAGTAACCTTTGATATTGGTCACATCGACATACGGAGAGAAAATTGAGATCGAAAAATCAACAGAAACACATCGCGATATGGAGATATCGAGATAAGGAGGATATCGAGATATGGAGAGTGAAAATGTATGCAGACTGAAGGGACTTATGAAATCATCGACATATGGAGAGATATCGAGATGTAGAACATCGAGATGTGGAGAGTCGACTGTATTTCTATTTATTAAAATGAATTGAAGATGTGAAATCCACATCTTCAATCACCACTCGATATTTCAGCGTATACAAAGCCTGATTACGCTGAGGTTTCATACAAAACGATTGAATTTATATGTTTTTCGTTTAGTTATACATCTCTGAAATCTTAAGTGCGCGTAATATGAATCAAAACGATATATTACACTTATTCTAGAGTCGCACTCTTAAAATGTACAAGAGACTCTAAGAGTTCTCTTTGAAAACTCAGTTTAAAAAATATTCTTGATTTTTTTTTGCATATTAAAAGTACTTCACATATTTCACAAAGCCATCATGAAATGCTTGCAAATTACATTCAGATAGTTCTAGAAATGGTCAGGGATTCCGCAAGTTATTCAGGTGGATTTCAAAGGATGCTGCAATACCTCTGCATATCGAAAGCTAAGAGTTATTAGAAAAGTTTTAGGAATTTTTCAGTTATTGAACTACGTTATTCTGGCAGCACTGCCACGTCGATGAGACGTGAGAAGCGAGCGCCCGTTGACAGCAACAGATGAGAAAGGAAGAGAAGGGGAGACCTGAGAGAGACTCGCGAAGAGAAAAAAAATCAACGTCATATGCAGCCCAGATTCCCCTCTCACGAAACGTCAAAGGCAGCCCACCGTTTTTATGGCTGAAAAAGTGAAAAGTATTGTGTTCAAAGTAAACTGTTATTAAAAACCTCAGTCAGCGGAGCAGTTTTTTCCAAAGTTGCTGATAAATCTTAGCAGAAGATCAATTATTTCTAATGTCTACTACGTTTGCTGGCATGAAATTTCACACAAACGGCTATTTATGATTCGATGTGATGCAAACTTAATCATTTTTTGCTGAGAGATTCATGTGTGGATTTGAACAGCATGCGCATAATTGGTATAAACACAAAGTGGAATAAGAAAAAAACTCAGCAATCACAGAAAAAGAAGACCGTCTTCGCGAGTCTCGTCTCAGGGGGAGACGACAGATGTCAAAGAACTGTCATCAGTAAAGGTAAATGTAAATAAAAACCAGTGGCGATTCCCTTACCTCAAATCTACCTGTTCCACGAATAGAAATTTTGAATTTCAGCAACAAATTTACATGTAATGAGTAGAGATTTGTTAGAAAGGACGATTTCAATTGTTAACTTTTTGATTTATAATCTAAATTTGCCGAAATAGTTACTTTTAGAGACGTAGAACAGGTTAAAAGTGAGGTTACGAGTCGCCACTGATAAAAACAAATCTCGCGTTGAGTATCATACAGGCGTATCTGCAGTGATTGATTACTCGTCATCGATTTTCTCTTTGGCTCAGTACACGAAACATAACCGATTTTCGGAATATTATACGATGCTGCACGATAAAGGACAATTATTATTTTCAACTTAAACATAAAAAGCAGTCAAAAACCTGGCCGAAAAATTTGCAGAAGAGAAAATCGATGAAAAGAAATCGACCACTGCAGATACGCCCTTATGACACTGAACGCGACAAAAAGAGTTAGAAATTAGAAAAAGTGAAAACATAGTTAAGCGGGGAAGTGAAAATAGTTTGGAATATCGTAAGTTGTTTTTTGGAGAAAAAGTTTAGGGATATTTTACAAAATCGGTCTCAACCGTGGAGTCCCTGAATATAGTATGTTTGTTAATTTCTTAGAAAAAAAACGAGCAAAACAAAATCGGTACATCACCACTTCAGCATCCACCATTCTAGACGGTAAATGACTCAAGAGACCACAAGACGAACAGGTAAAGGACAATTGTTACTGTAAATAAAACGAACTAGAATGTTAATTTTAGAACAGAACAAATGACGCAAGACGTTAAACACTTGGAATACTGTAAGTTGTTGGTGATTATGGTGGAACAAAAAAAAATATGATTTACATAATTAACATTTGATAGGAATTTGTACGAAGGATGCAGCATTGTTCGGAAAGGGAGAAAGGAAGCCTTATTAGCAAACTAAAATTGTAAGTGGGGTCGTCTATCATGAAAAAAAAATCTATCATGAAAAAAACATCCTAAATCTTTGTAAATACTAACACTGAACATTTATTTGAAATTGCAGTTTGCTCTGCCAAATTGTTCAGGAAGATTTTAATTGTGTGACTACTTTCATAGAACGCTGATTATGTATCATGCTCCACGGATTGAAGCTTAACGATAGTAGCCGTTAAACATTCAGGAAACGTTCGGGCCATTCTGTAAATTAAAGGTTTTCGGAACATCCGGAATATTTTTAGGATGTTCATAAGGTTATGTGAAGTGTTCAGAGATCTTTCGGAACACACAGAGCATTTACAAGGAATTTTCAAAATACTAAACAAAGACGTTAAATATTCAGAAAGGTTTTAAAATCAAATAAATTATGGATCATGAATCAATTGTTAAAGACAGACAACTAATCTGAGCGAAATGTACAAGAAGAGCTAAGGAACTCAACACAACACAATGAATTAGACTGAAAAGTAATTCAAAATGCAAGAGTAAATGACCTGAATTTCCCATACAAAGTTGAGTAAAGAGTAGAGCCAGATCACATTTCTAAGCAGAAAAGAAAAGAACAGAACACCATATGCAATTAATGGATTGAAGAACTGCACAACAGAATAGATGATTTTCTTCCTTGTATTGATCAGTCATGGACTTCATCAATTCTGATCTTTCCAATGCAGTTTCGACACCAATCTTCTGTCAAATAGATTGGAATACTATTGGAATTTGATAATACAGGAAATAAAGCAATTTATTTTCGTTGTTTTGAATGCTAGGATAACGTTTTCAAACTTAACGCCGACCAATCAGTCTTTGAATGAAATTCAAATTTAAATAACTGGGGATGTTAGAAGCAAAGGAGTGTTAGTGAAAAAAAAACTGCTTTTGTATAAAAACGAGTTTGGATTTTTTAGTGGTTTTTCATTTTATGCAAGTGGTATGGGGAGAAAAATAGAAACCAATCTGCTTACTTACTTTACTTTACTTTTGCTGGCGCTACGTCCTTCAAGACATGACCTGCGCCACAATGTTACGCCAACTAACTCGGTCCATGGCTGCTAACCTCCAATTCCTCGATCGCCCCACACTTCCAAGATCCTGCTCCACTTGGTCAAACCACCTAGCTCGTTGCGCTCCCCTTCGTCTTGTACCGGCCGGATTTGAGTTGAACACCATTTTTGCGGGATTGTTGTCCGGCATTCTCACAACGTGTCCCGCCCATCGTACCCTTCCAGCTTTGGCGACTTTCGTGATACTGGGTTCACCGTAGAGTTGCGCAAGCTCGTGGTTCATTCTTCTCCTCCATACGCCGTTCTCACATACTCCGCCGAAGATCGTCCTAAGCACACGTCGTTCAAAAACTCCTAGCGCTTGCAGGTCCTCTTCAAGCATTGTCCACGTCTCATGCCCGTAGAGGACTACCGGTCTTATTAGCGTCTTGTACATGGTACACTTAGTACGGAAGTGAAGTTTACCAGACCGCAAGGTCTTGTGGAGTCCATAGTAAGCACGACTTCCGGCGATGATACGTCTTCGAATTTCTCTGCTGCAGTTGTTATCCGACGTTATCAATGATCCGAGATAGACGAATTCGTCCACCACCTCGAACTCATCCCCGTCGATCGTCACGCGTCTGCCTATGCGAACCAATCTGCTATGAGTTATATTTTTTCTGTTCTTAAAAATACAACTGGAAAGCTTGGAAACATTTGCATTTTTCAATACATATAACTCAAAATTGATCATAATATCCCTTACATCCCTTTGCGTTTGGGCCCCTCAATTTAGATAGGTATATGTAGAAAATTATATGTAGGTATTCTGAACTGGAAATGAAAGGCAATCAACTTGAAGTGAACTTAATACGTAACAAAAATGGATAACTATCTGGATATCCACTTCGAATAGATTTGAAAAGAACTACTACTGGTCCGAAAGTAAACCAGATATGTTATCAATGGAAACAGGCTAGTAAGAACTGGAAATAGAACATTAAAGAAACCAGTTGGATTCTGTTCTGGTCGGTCAGAAACTTTTCATCAACTTTTAACTTTCAGTGTTGATTTTCTTACTGATTCAGGTTCAAAATTATGAGAATAAATAACATCAAACGTGTCTTTGCAGATAAGCTTTAAATGCTACAATAAGAAAATTCAGATGGTCGATAATTACAGAAAAATAAACTTGGAATATTGTGAATTGATTGACAATGAATCCTTTTGAATGCCTGACAGTTTTCCCCTTTGGATTTTGTGTAAAACCTTTCAAGGCATTGGATCAATTTTGTAGATTTATTGGAGGAGGTTTCGCACATAATTTATAAAAAATAGAATGAAGTTGGAATGTTCTCGATTCTACTACACATACTTTTCGAAAAAAATTCATCGCATGAGTTGCTCAAATCCAACTGATCGCATTCACCGATCTCCGTCTCACTTTCGAATGATGCAACCACCACCGCACCGGCCCCAATCAACTGGCCAAGATCTGCTCCGTACAACAAACAGTTCAATTCTTTCATTTGTATCCACAGTCACTTCGTTATTGCAGTTTAGTAAATAAAACTAAGTCAGTCAGTCAGTGCGCCAGTCACGCATGTATGATGCATGCATGGAAGCGTGGAAACTCCTTCCCACGGCACGGCGGCTCTCACGAATCCACCCGGACGGAGAGAAGGTACCTATAGATATTACAGCATCGAGCATATATCTTTTCGTCACTTTTTCCACCGCATCGTGTTCGGACAACAATAAGTCCGCGATCGCGTCTCGAATTGCGACATTTCACGTTTCCCTCATCGCCGCAGATCGGCCACTTTTGTTGCAATAAAACTACTTGACCGCCGATCAGCCAGCCGACGACCACCCGACGAAGCACCAAGTGAAAGAGAAATGGAGAAAAATCGAAAGAGAGTGTGGAGTGAGAGTGTTTCGCGGCGAGTTGTTCACTCCCACCGTGATTGGTGGCTGAGAAGCTGATCGAAAGCGAAATGAGCGAAAACTTCGGCTTATGACTTAACATGAATTCACACACTTTCATGAACGAAACCGATTCCACTCGATTGGTTTTGTTGTTGGAAGTGCATAGGAAAATGCTGAAAGGGTTTTGCAACCGCAACTCCGCGCTTGACTTACTTCTTCGTCGTCCAGCTAGCCACATTCACATCTGAGATGAGAAGTTATAGCTATAGCGAGTAAAAGTGAGTTGTGGTTCGTCACCACTCACACCCTCCCGCTCACTCACCACCGTTCACGACCAATAAATGCATACGGTAGTACGGAGTTGAAGATGATTACGTCATTGAGTGCGCAGCATCAACCGAAACCGACAAAGTTATAGGCGACGAAACAACGTGACAGACGATGGGAGGAGAGACGGAGATGTTTTGACTGAGAGGAGTTTGTTGAAATGATGCTGTCGAAAGGGGGTCTTTCTCTCGATTGTGATGGGCGAAGTGGCCTGATGACGGTCATCGGTTTTAGTGAATGTGGCTAATGTGGTCACTTTACGATCGGATTGCTCGGGGGGTTTCTTCACTTTGGGGATTGTATCGGATGAAATCGAAACTGCAGACAAATGGGTACATTAAAAAGCGTTTGTCATAGAGACTGAATTCGATCCCCCTTGGCAGATGGGATTGGGTAATTTGAGTGAATTAATGAGTGACATTGAGCAATGATAGTGTCAATGTTATTTCTAAAATACCTTTCGAGCAGTTTTCTTGTTTATTAGAATGTTGTGATAATCGACTTTTTATAGATCTTTCAATATGCATCACTAATCTGAAACATCATTTGCGATCAGACAAGATTACTAAAACGTTAAATCTATTCGAGTTTTCTCCTATATCCGACCCTAACCTTATACTCCGTATAGACTTCGACTCAAAGCAACGGACGGTGTGACTAAATGGTGGTATTGTACGTTATTACGAAAGTCCGAGATCGTGAGAAGCGGCAAAACCGCCGTCACTGAGCCGTTCCAAATACACATACACACATACATAATGCAACAAACCTTTGCCTTACATTACTGGAGCCGAAGCGCTGACTTGACTTGAAAAGCGCTCTCTAAGCGGAGCTCTGCCACATGTACCAACTTACTAGACTAGTAGGACATTGCAATAATCCAACTCTGTGCCCGTACCTCGCGTCGCACCTCTTCCGCGCCCCCGTGGCAATATTTCCAATCATTGCCTGCTGGTGGTGTGCTGATTGAGTGTGAAAGAGTGAAAGAATATGCAAGTGGAGTGGAGGAATTCGTCAAAGCGATCTAGTTGGCGCGGCGCGGTAAGATAGAACGCTAGCACTCACATAGACATTGACAGCCCACTTGGAGCTATCGGTCGATCTCCTCGAATGGAGAAGGGTGGCGAAATTCTAGCGTTGTGCCACCAACGGCATTCGTTCTCGTTGCCATCGCCATCTATAATATGACTGAAGGGTAGAGCATTGATTCTAATAACTATTTCTCAACTAGATTGAAATGAGTATTGATGGAAGCATGACGCATTATATTGTTTGTTTTTTCGTATATGACTCCTTACAATTTTCAATTGAAATTGCATTGGAAAGCTATTTCCCCTCGATTGGCTTTGGGAAAAGCACTCTAAGGGCGACTAGTTGGATTGATTTGAATTCTTTTACGTTACCGCATTGTGTCTCTAACGCTCACTAAGCTCTCCTTTCGCTTTTTCCAGCGTTTGGATAATAATTAGCCACGCTCTTACTAGTACCATAGTGATTTGCGTGGGAGCGTAGAGAATGGGATTCGCGTTGTTGTTGCTGCTGCCGCCGTGTGATTGCAAAATTGTTGGAATTGAACGGTGTTTTCTGGTTTGGTGAGTTGTCATAAACTCACAACGAACACTAATACTAAATGTCAGAGATTGGCACGATCTAGCCGTTTTGAGAAGGGAGTTTTATGACAGCTTGCGGGCTGTTTATAGTGAAGACCAAAGAGTTTGAAGGGAGGCCCAGCTGAGAATGGCTGTCCTAGAAACTATTGGTACGATCTGATCTGTTTAGACATGTACATCAATTTCTTTAAGAAGAAGCACGAGCAATTTCTTTAAAAGAAGAGACAATTGTTTAAAATTTGGTAATATTAGGAGGGATATAAACCTTACTTCGGGAAATACAAGATTTTTTGTTTCCCTAGGTATAGGGAAAGTGTACCAGTTATGGCCATGGTGGTTCCCTATTTGGCCATATGCAAAATTTGGAAAACTTTAACATTTTTAATCTTTTTGAATGTTTTAACATCAAGATTACACCTTTATTTTACTGCTAAAACACAAATGATTTTTCAAAATGTGAAGGCATTCAAGATATCACGTATGGCGAAATAGGAAACCACTATGGCCATAACTGGTACACCTACCCTAGTTCATTTGATTCTAAACGGAAATACTTTCGGTTTATTGTAGTCCTTCTATATTGGTTCGAAAAATTTCAAATCAATAATGAAAGAAAATTATCGATTACAGCGCCAGTTATGGTCGAATAAGAAATTGGTATCGTTTTTATCATATATTTGATCGATTTTCTCTACACTAACATCAAGCTCGCTCAGCCTTCCCTTAAGTAAGTAGTATGTGGTGTCAAACATTCGAATATGATATGACAGCAGTTCATTTGTTTGATTCTAGAGAATTTTTGATAGAGTCGAACAAATGTCCAAGTCAAATATTTGGCACCGTATAATGATATCTTTAGAGTTGACGTATTCCGCTCGAACAGTACCCTGTCTCCAATCAACAAACGTAATGGGTATGGCTTAAAGTTTTAGTAGTTTGACCCTCTAATGTAGCTTAATTCCGCCGAACAACTTCTTCGAAGACAACTTTTTTTCTACTTTTTTTTATTCACTAGCAAGAAAATTCTTGTCTTCGAAGATAATACTTTCGAAACGAACGATAAAGATTTTGGCGATTGACATTTCGAATAATTGGTTCGGCACTTTTTTAAGATCAGTCGATAGTAATATCCCAAACATCATCTAAAACACATCCCAAGTGAAGAGCCAAATCGGAATCGAATCAGGAATCAGAAGTTCAATTATTTGTTCACTTTATACAGGAAATGGATGGTTTTTAGAAACATATAGTTTTTCAGGAAGCTTCAAGGAAGAATTTATGATAATAAATTAAAAAGAACAACTGAAGAATTGTTCTTTTTCAAAAGCGCCACTTGAAAGTACTTCATAATTTCCTATTTGAGAATTCGGTTCTGTGTTGGTTTTGAAATCATTCCTTATATTTCGCGTGAAGAAAAGTGAAAGATCATCTAGAGTTAAGAACAGTAGAAATATGCTCTCATATGGTCGAAATTTTGAACGAACAGCTGCCAGCTTTCAAACTCAAGAAGTCAAGTTCAAGTCTTTTCAAGGACCAGGAGGAAATTTTCGAAGAGTTGGATATCAAAAGTGATACTCTATGAACAAAAATCAATAAATATTTGTATGATCTTTCAATTATTTTCGAGCTGATAAAATGCTCACGATAAGCATGAAACCTGTGAAATAAAAATAACACCTAGATGAATAAGAACAACATATCAAAAACAGTGTTTTTTTATGATACAATTCGTCAGGGACTAATCGTGAAAACAGTATAAATTGATCTAAAGCACTGAGCGCTCATCTGAATCTTTTCAGGGAGTCCATTTAAAATCAGTTTTCCAATTCCTGGATTTTTCCCGGATGCATAAAAATGCAGTAACATCATGATTCTTGAAATTTTTCGTACAGATAGATAAATTTTTTTACGTTTTATTAGAGTCTCAGAAAATTTAGCGGTATTTTTTCATTATTAAAGTTTTATGCTGATTGATAACATTATATGAATAGATTGTAGATTTTTTTATGCAAAACGTTTAAATTTGAAGAACTTGATATAAATTTTTAAGGATAATCTAAATTAAGATTCAAAAATACCGCAGTTGGTATCAGTTTTGGAAAAACAGCTTTAAACGAATCCCAGTAAACACAAACTCGTATACGATAGCGCATAAGAGTGCAAATGTGGAGGCGATATACCTACATGCGCCATAAGGCTGCATGCAAGATGTACGTATATCGCCTCCACATTTGTACTCTTATATCACATCATATATGACGGTGTGTTTACTGGGATAACTGAAAAATCTATAAAAATCTTTTCCAGCAATTTCTTTTAAATTGTCAGAACTGTAAGTTTGCTTAGATTGCTTTTGAACCAGGCATTCGATTACTTAGATATTAAATTACGAATTCAAATTGTTTATTTAAAATCACTTGCATCTTTCCGGTCTTCTGCAGAAAATATTTTTCATTGTGAAAATAACCTTAATGTATTCAAGTTCAGTCAAGTGGGTGATCCTACGGGGTACATCAATATGTTAGGCATAAATTCCACAAAAGATTAAAGTTTAATAGTTGTTTCTGAAATGCATTAGAAACTTTGCGTCAGGCATGGGTTTCTACAAAAAAAAAAGATCTTATATTTAAAACTTTCGTTGGATTCAGATCCAAGGAGATATTTTTTTTGACAAAAACTACATCTCGTCAAGAACCATGTAACTGCCTTTCTTTGAAGCCGGCTAAATATGACATAAATCAAAAACAGCATCTTTCCAGGAATCCATGAAAAATTGCCCAAAAATCTTGTCTAGAAGAAAACACAAATATGCCGAGGAACACCTAAGGGATCTTGCAATGGATTTATTAAACATCTCAGAAAAAAATTCTGAAACTGGCCGGAGAAATTCGCTGTAAAAGTACGGAAATCTGTACAAAATCTCATCAGGGAAGACATGTTAGAGTTCCTAACAAGGCTTCATAAAGTATCAGCAGAGACAGGAATAGGATGAATCTTTCCAAAGTTTCTGTATCCCATTGTCTGTATTCTGATATCCCAAGAGTTTCTTCAGAAAACCTTTTAACTCAGCTTAAAATAACCACTACGAGTCTGAAGAGAAGTCAAAAAAAGTCAATTCAAATGTATTAGCTATTTACTAATTCTTAAGGATTCCTGCAAGGATTCACAAGCCATCTCACAAAAAATCGTTATAAATTGTAAAACTTGCTGAAGATCTCTTCAGAAAACTAGCGATTTTACAGGATCCTGAAAAAAAAATTACTAGAAACCATTAACTATCCCTTATCGTCCCACCAAAAAAGGGCTACGAATGAATCTAAATTTTTGAGTTTTGTCCATGGTATTCAAAGTTGAAACTTACTGATATTGTTTTATGCAAAATGCTTATTTTCCCGAAGTGTTCTACAATTTCCCGTAGTTTCCCGATCATTTGGAATTTCTGGGGTTTTTCAGCTTTTCCCGGATTAGTATAGTATATAATGTGGATTAGTATCTGATTCCATTAATTCTGAAGAGCAGTGGTGAAAAAGTTCGCATCACGAAGCAGCTCACGAGTGTAAACCAACGTTCGGGAGAACATTCCAAAACAAAGTTCGGGAGCGTTTACTCGCGAGTAACCGAACAAGGTGTGATTTATAAAGATATTGGCAGACAATTTAAATGTTTAACCTTCTAATTGACAGTATACTACCAATTTCTAGTCTTTTTTTTCCCAAAAGCACAATTTACTCTGAACAGCTCCGAACACGATCACGAATCAGTTTTGCTTCGATTACTCGGGAGCACGATAGATGCGAATGAATCAGCACTTTGACGCTCGCGAGGTTTTGTTTTGTTCCAGTTCAGCAGAAATGATCGTCACTTTCCATCAGTGCTGAAGATATACCAAATCATTTAAGTGGAGTAGACTTTTGATATAATCCTAAAGAAGGATAAGGGATCTTTTGAACGTTTTACTGATTACTCTAACATAAATAGAAATCAACGAGGATTGAATCCTAGTCCCTATAGTGGGAAGCATAGAAGACGTAACTATAGTATGAAAAGGCGTTGATGGTGTCCTTGTTGCTTTTTTTGAAGCAAAAATTGCAGAAATCGTTCTCATTTGATTTCGAAGCAAGATCCTAGCAAGCGAAGAAAATCCTCATACAGCCATTCCATGAAAAACCGATCTAGTGGGTCTCCGAATTCCGTGAAAATTTACTATTTTGTTCCTTATCCGAAATAATGATACACGTATTTTTGGATTTTTTGATTAGGGTGACCATTTCCGAAATAGGGTTTTTATTTTTAAAAAAATTATAACTTTTGAACCGTTCGACCGATTTTTAATCTTTTTGGACGAAATGAAGGCTAAAGATTTTGGCTTTTCTGGAAAAATATAAAATTTTACAAAAAATGTGTTTTTTACATGTAAAAACTCAATAGTTTCCGTTTTTTAGTGTTTTGAAGGCCTCGGGACTAAAGGGGCTATCGCTGTTCTCATTTTTTCTTGAAAGTTCAGAAAATGTTACGTATACTGTCAAATTTTCAGCGATGTATGTTTTTTAGTTTTTGAGATATATTTTTTTGAAAATTAAAAATCAGTCATTTTTTATCGGCGCACACTGTAGGTCTCAGCGCATTAGATTTGTAATGTTAAAAAAAAATATAACTTTTGAACAGCTTAACCGATTTCCAATCTTTTTGTTTGGAATAAAAGCTTAAAATTTCAACTATTCAGACAAAATTGAAAAATCTGAAAAAAATATGTTTTAACGTGAAAAAATATAAAAATTTCTAGTTTTTTTTTAGAAATTTTCATATATTTTAATGTGAAATAATTTTTTTTTCAAAGTTTTCCATTTTTTCTATTTTTTCTGAAAAGTTGAGACTTTAAGCTTTCATTTCATAAAAAAAGATTGGAAATCGATTGAGCTGTTCAAAAGTTATGATTTTTTTTAAACATTACAAATCTAATGCGCTGAGATCTACAGTGTGTGCCGATGAAAAATGACTGATTTTTTATTTTCAAAAAAATATATCTCAAAAACTAAAAAACATACATCGCTGAAAATTTGACAGTATACGTAACATTTTCTGAACTTTCAAGAAAAAATGAGAACAGCGATAGCCCTTTTGGTCCCGAGGCCTTTAAAACACGAAAAAACGGAAACTATTGAGTTTTTACATGTAAAAAACACAATTTTTGTGAAATTTTATATTTTTACAGAAAAGTCAAAATCTTTAGCCTTCATTTCGTCCAAAAAGATTGAAAATCGGTCGAACGATTCAAAAGTTATAATTTTTTTTTAAATAAAAATTTTGCAAAATCGCGATTTTTCTGGTCATCCTATTTTGGAAATGGTCACCCTTATGAAAAAATCCAAAAATACGTGTATCCTTATTTCGGATAAGAAACAAAATAGCAAATTTTCACGGAATTCGGAGACCCACTAGATCGGTTTTCATGGAATGGCTGCATATCTGTATCGGTCCATGATCAGCAATGTTTCGCAAGTTGTAATAAGCTTGATAAATAAGAGCAGTGAACGAGAGCCCCAAAGAGAGATAGAAAGCAATGATACATCTCATTTCTTGCGCATATTTACCATTGATAAACAATCTCAAAACATCTGATAGCAATAGTGTCCCCCTGTTATTCTAGATCTAATGAACAGACTCTCATGATGTGCTGTGGATCATGATTGTTACAGAGAGCGATAAGTGAGAGATACTCTCAATTTACTCAAAGTTCAATCCCTACTTGCAATTGAAGCCAGCATGAAACTGATTCCTTGAAAAGCAGATGTTACTCTTTAGTTCACTGACAGAATCTTGTTAATATGGCTCTGAAAGAAACGGAGTATCCTCTACAGTGAAAATCAGTGTTAATCATCCTACAAATACTATAACTACTGATGAGGCTCATCTAAGTTTTTTCAGCCCTGTTTGATTCTGATTGCATTAAATACTGAAAGTAATCATCTGGGTCTCTTACAGCGATGAGAATGACTCTGATTCTGAAAAGCGAGACAAGTTCACTGATTTACTTCAGAGCATTCTTTCTCCTAGCGATCTCTGGCTCCTCGGGTGAAAATCAGTACAAATCTGAATGCAACTGACTACGCTCATCTAGACGTCTTTGGGTCTACAGCAAATTTCGATCTTGAAAAATGCTATTTTATTTAATGTGAAGGAAAGTTTGAAGCTGGTTATAGAAATTACTGATCATACCTCAATTGACACAATTGGATTGAAGCCAACGATGTTTGAATTCTTTTTCTAAGTATTACGCCTTTACTTCAGTTAAATGTTGCGCCTTGTTTCCAGCTAAATGTTCTAAATCTACGTCCATAGCTCAGAGATGGATATGAAACATGTAGTTCGAAAAGATCCAGGATCGGCCAGACAACTAATCTTGATTTAGTTAGAAAATATTTGCTTTACAGCGCAGATGTTATAACAAGAAGAAATAAATTTGATTAGATTCTATAAAACTGATGGCTATAAATATTAGAAAAGGCAAAACCCAAGTAACCACTAGCCCGCTAATTCGCCTTTTTGGCCTTATAGGGCCATTGTTCGGCTAAAATAGGGCATATCAGCATTCTTATAGCACTATATTGGCACGCAGGGCGATTTAAAGTGCTATTCGGTTACTTGGGAAGTGTGAATATTATTGATACAAGTCAACTATGTCCATTTTTCAATTTAGTCCGATTCAGGGAATCAATCTGACTATGAGAAATGAGATATATTCAGCATATCTTTTAAGTTAAATTAGGGTGAATATGACTCCAGAATTGTCCATTTGAATTATTTTTTTCATTTACAGCAGTCCAAATATTCATATGCGTACTTGGGTACTTTAGAGGTAAATTACGTATTGTAAAGACGATAATTATAGGCCTCTGGTTTCGATTCCTGGTCAGTTCAGGATCTTTTCGTAAAGGAATTCCCTTGACCAGTGTTGCGAAAAACTCAATTTCTCATAACTCACGTTTGAGATTTTTCATGTGTGTGTTGTCAATCATGGATGAGTTGGCTCACCATTTCGATTCATTGTCTCGTTTTTCCACAGTTTACTCACACACGGCAATTATTTCTTGTTAGTCTAGTAAAATTATAGTAATCCTATCTAACGTAAACAATAACATTCCGGTTTCACGAGTTTTTGACGAGTTTTGCGACTAGATCATTTTTTACGGTTTGAGTTGATTGAGTGATTTTGCATCAAAATCTCAAGCGTGAGATTTGCGAAGCAGATCTCCAATGAGTTTGCTCTCACGGGAGAGCGTATTGATTGATGTTTGAGTGTGAGTCTATCAACACTTCCCTGGGCATAGAATATCATCAATATACGAATTAAAAAATGATAAAGAAAGCTTTCGGTTAATAACTGTTCAAGTGCTCACTGAACACTAAGCTGAGAAGCAGGCTCTGTCCAAGTGAGAACGTAATGTCAAGAAGAAGAAGAAGAAGAAGAAGAAGAAGAAGAAGAAGAAGAAGAAGAAGAAGAAGAAGAAGGATAAGAACGAAAATAAATTTGTTCCAGAAAACCATGTATTTCCTAGCGTTTTGCTTTTAATGTGAATCTAATCGTTAAACTGTTGGTGCTCATTGTACAATTGTAAAGGAAAACTAATTCAAAGGCTGTTGTTGACTAAGTTGACTTGAGCCATCCAAGAGTGTGAAGAGCAGTGTGAAGCTGATGGAGTCTGTGCTCTTAGAGTGAATGTAAATGCACTTTAATGTAAAATTTGAACCAGTGAAAATTATAAAAAATATACAAGTTTTTCAAACCCAGTTTTCATAAAACTTTTAATTCTCTATTATAAAGGTAAAGGGTATTTTTTCAGGTTAGGTTTCTGTTTTTCAACCCAATTTATTAACCGAGAAGAGCGCTAGAAGCCATCATCTCGTTCCGGATGCCTTCTTCCCCGAAAAACAAAAAAAAAACTTTCAAAATGGTTCACCCTCGCACGCCGAATCACCCCCGATTTTAACACGCAGCTCGCTTCGCCTCGCCGACCATGAACGTAAAATAATAGGGCACTGAACCACTGGAAAGCAAACGACGACTACGACGACACTTTCCATCAGCTCTTCTACACCCGTCAAGGGGTGAAGCGTCCCAAAAATAGAAACCCAACCAACCATCCCGTTTTCCCTCTCCAGTTCCTAGTGAAATCCCCACCACCGCAGCGAACTTTCGGCAATATTAAACTGCCCCTTTCCGATTGTCCCGTGACGAATACGGAATGGAATCTTACCCAATTCCCAATTTCCCATGTGCTCTTGCGGGATCGTAATGGCAAAAACGGCCTATCTGATGCAACAAAGATGGAAGAGTAAAAGTGGTTCATAAAAGGGGTTGGACACGCTTCAACGCAGAACCTTACAATCGTTTGCTGGTCTGTCAATTAATGATCGTCAGATTTCACACAATATTCTGTCAGTACGATAAAATGATCAACAAGCAAATGGTAAAACTGAATAAGGCTATTTTCAACAACGCATTTATCGTGACTATAGAAGATTGCAACGATATTTGGCTAGAATTTTTAATAATTTTATTCTAATGTTTCTACATTGGATATTCTATGTAATTCATTAGCACTATACCAGGGAGGAAGCTTCAGAATCATTTTCAAAATTTTATTTTGAGTCCTCTGTAGAGCATTCTTCCTTATATTACAACAGCTAGTCCATATTGGTACAGCATACAACATGGCTGGCCTGAAAATTTGTTTGAAGATCAATAGCTTGCTCTTAAGACTTGTTACTTTTGGCTTGAATGATCTCAATGTGATTTTTGAGAGTTAAATTTTTAGCTAGCAAATTGATGAGTAGTTGAGTCTCTATGTCGTAATCCGAACTGTCCATTGGGAAAAATTGAATTTTCGTTGATGTGGACCATCATTCTGCTCAAAATGACCTTTTCAAAAAGTTTACTGATGGAGGAAAGCAAGCTGATTGGACAATAGCTAGAAACTTCTGCAGGATTTTTGTCTGGTTTTCATATTGGTACAACCATGGCATTTTTCCATTTGTCAGGAAAATAAGCCAACTGAAAACATTTGTTAAATAGATAAACCAAGAATGATAAGCTACTTTTTGGAAGTTACTTGATGAGAACTTTCAACATTCCTTGATTTCGGCTTTGATCGCATCACTTTCTATTTCCAACACATCCGCCACATTTCCGTTTAATCTTTCCCCAGTTATGAAAGCACCGGTACATAAACCATGCTTACATTTTTACGATGCACGCATTGCAACAGCCAAAGCATTCCACGAAGGAAGCAACAAGGAGGGACCCGAAAATACAATGCGATAAATCCCTCCTGAATGCAGAACAAACATGGCAGAGAGTAAGTAGAGGGAGAAAAGTGCAGCAGAAAGGTCGACGAAATAAAAAAAAAAAAAGACTGTCCCTAAATTCTAAACATGGCATTTGCATTACACATCCCGGAACGGACTATCCAGCAAAGCGAGGATGGAAGGAGAAAAGGGGACGAACGGTTCTCTCGTTCCCTATCTCGCCCCTGGGAAAGGGACGACTGCCGCGTGTCACCCGAAATCCGGCGACGAATCGCAAGACCAATAAACGAAGTGGAAATGCAATAAAATCTGGAAGCGCACCAAAAACGCCCACTCCAATAGGATTTTCCTGCCCGTCCGATCGTCCGTTCGTCCGTTTTGTTCCACAAATAGAGTGGAACAACTTTCGCGGGCGCCCGCCTCGCTAGAATCCAACGGACAGTTGTTTCCTTGAACTAGAAACCAATCAGAGTGTGAAAGCGGTACGGTTAGTTCAACGAGTTACCGGCCTAAGGAGGTTTAGAATTGCAACACTGCACAGTTATCGGGTGCAATCGTCCGGCTGCTCGCGCCGGAATGCAACGGAAATCGCTTTCGAAGTCTCCAGCGATAGCCAACAGTTCATTAGAATAGTTGCGCGAATTTGAGGCGAAGGTTCTCACGTGAGAAAGAGAAATTCTAGCTATGAGCCGGAAAGACGATGAGTTTCTTCAAGGACACCGTAACACTGCTTTGAACTCGGTGTCGAGGTATTTCTAGCGTCGCTGACGGCATCGAATTGGTTTGGTTTTTCATAATTTATATATACAGTATCGGACATATCTACCAAAGTCGTTTTCTAATACAAAATGGTCAATTTCAGATAGCTATATCTCCGCCGTTTCTTGCGCCAAAACAAAAGGTGATATTGCAGAAAAACTATTGACCGAATTAACTTGATGTATTCAGTACACTTGTGCCCAAGACACAAGTTGATAAGTTGATAGGACGCATAGATTTTTTGCTAGAATTTTTTTTTGTCTTGGTGCATTTTTGTCAAAATTCAAGCTATCTGTAACTTTTGAAAGATTAGTTTTCACACAACTTTTCCAATTATTACCAAAAAGTGAGGTACATTGTAGTTTGTCACAGATAAAATGAAAAGAATTGGTTGAGAAACGACGGAGATATAGCTATTTTATGTTGATAGTTTTGTATGGGAAAACGTCTTTGGTGCATTTTTATATGTCCGATACTGTATGACTGAATAATTCACTCAACGGTGATATGAACTCGGGTCGATTGCATCGGAAAGTTGGACTGACTTCCCACAAAATGGTTCTAAGAGTCATCAGCAATTACTGTAGGTATGCAGGGCTGGTAGACACTGGGTGCCTTTGAAATAAGAACTTCAGACACTTAATGCTTGAAAATAGATAGGGAGTCGAAACCTATTCTTGGTACTTTTGATTCACTTCGGTAAGGGGTTTTAAGAAAAAGCAACTGAGCTCATACTTGGCCACAATATGCATCGTTTTGAAGTGTTTTTAATTGTAAAGTTTCAAACGATTAGGCCGAGAAAAAACTCACTGCCAAAGTGAATCATGGAAGTGTCCAAGTAGTTCTTAACCCTACCAAAAAAAGGACCGAATCAATAGTCCAAACGGAAGTCAGGAGATAAAAGTTTACTAAGATATTTCAATAAATCTTTAAATCTGATGAATATTTTATAGAAATTTATAATTACTTCTTCGAGAACTTCGAAAAAAAATCCTAACTTCTCAGAAAATCTAGATGAATTGGTAAGATAATAATTGAATAAAATATATATTTTGGCCAATTAACTACCCGGATAAAATCCTGTAGGATTTTTTGGAAGCATTCCTTCAAGAACATTGAACAAAACCCTGAAGAAACTTGTGTAAAGCATGGATAGAATAGTTGCTGTAGTATTTGCTAAACCTTACAAAAATATTCAAGAATATATAAAGATTTTAGTACTGCAGAAGTGGTTCATGCATGAAATGTCAAAGATATTTCTGGAGGAATGTAGTGATGAATCATTTGTTAAATTTAATGAGTTCATCAATAAAGAAGAGTTCTCAACAGACCTCCTCCATTTTTTAGATGATCCGTAGATGTATTCGCAAAAGAATAAATATTAAAATGGCTGAAGACAAACTGAAAAAAAAACAGCGTAGGAGCTCCTTAAGGACTTCTTGTACCGGTTCCTGGAAAAATCTTTAGCAAATTTCTTCGAAAACTCTAGTACAAACCCTTGGGGATTTCTTGTAGGAATCAGTAGAAGATCTGCTAAAGTTACTACTGGAATATCGATGGAAAACTGGAAAAGGTGGAAAAATCTCTAGGATTCCCTAGGAATAGCATTTAAAAAAAAAATAGTTTTTATTGGTTAGGTTTTTCGAATCAGAATTCACAACAAGGAGAAACAAAAAAGTTTTTAGAGACCATTTTGCTTAAATAAATAGTAGGGAAATTTTTAGAGACTTGCATTAAAACAGAGACTCAGTCTCTTAAAATAGACCTGATACTACCCCTGGAAATGAATGTTTTAGGACCAATTTGCTACCTTTGAACATATCGTAAAAATGAGGTTTAAGTTTTGTCAAAATTCAAACACTTCTAATTAGTCTTGTTCAATGTTTCGGTGAACAATCATATTCAGGGTGTCAAATTCCGGTGGATCAAACTTTGGAAGAGCTTTACCTCATCTAAACTGTTAGTGTTTGCTAGGGAAAGCTTTGAGATTGACAATAAGCGTTCAACAGAACACTAGAAGAAAAATCTGTGAAAATTTAGTCCCTGAAAAAGGTCATTGGTGTGACTAAAACGTTGCACAAGAATCAATAGCAGTATTTGGATTTTGTCAAGACTGAAAAGCGATCAACTTGAATTAATCCTCAATATGACAAAAGACATAATGTCGAAAGGAAAAACTTCGGAACAAAAACGTTGGGAAGGGCAAAAGGACGCGCAGAATTAAAATTTGAGACAAAAAATCGAGACTCATTTTCGACCTTTTGTCCTTACAAAGTATTGTCTCTCGAGCTTTTGTCATTCAATATGGAGGATTGAATAGAACTTAAGTTAATGATGTTTGGCTTGAATTTACGATTTCGACTGCGATAGTATATATCGAGAAGACGGCTTTTCAGCCTTGACAAAATCCAACATTTAGATCATATATAGGACCTTCCTCAGTAGGCTGACCAAACGCATCATTTTTTCTCATTCGAAGTTAACCTCTAACAGTACTGGATGCCGACAGCACAGTTTTTCAAAATTGAGCAAACGTTGGTGAAGTTATTGAATTTTCAAACTTCGATGTCGGCTCGCAACACTGTAGAGGTTAAACATAATTTGTGAACAGCCCAAGCCTTTTTATTGCCTTTATTCTATTTTTTTACCGGTCTCAAAAAATGGAACAGATTTAGATAATGTTTCATGAATGGTCCAAATAAATCAAGATTCAAAAATAAAAGCTTTGTCGGAGTATTTTTGATGGAAATTTCGTAGGAAATGGCTATACTTTCCGAAGCATAAAATTGAAGTTGATTTTATAAAACTTGGAATGATCAAATTTGATTAGGGCTCATTCACGAATTTCATAACGCTAGAGGAGGTAGGTGGGTATCCTCGTGATGTTACAGCTCATACAAAATTAGTAAAATATTCTTACAAATGCCGTTACGCTATGTCTAGGTCGAAGACGAAATAAAGTGCATCAAATCTGGTATATTTTCTTCGATTTATATAATTTAATGAGTAAAAAAGTCAAATCTAGGAAGTTAATAACTATAATTGATTCTGGTACCAAACGGTCTCACGAATACGAAATAAAGATATAGTAGTAGGGGTCAGAATGGATATCACTTCTAGTACTACATTTGATCCCTCGCAAGGAATTGCGGTACCCAAGTTTGACAGATCATAGTACACGTTTCTCAACACTAGATTTTTTCGCAGTTATCTCACACCCAAAGGGGATACGTCATTAGTTTGTCTTTGATACCGATTTTAAACACGACTACACGAAATTAAGCTGTAGAGTCGGGTTCATACTGAATACTACGATTGTGCGATATTTGCCAGAAAACCATTCGCCAGAAAACTATTCGCCAGAATGACATTCGCCAGAAAGTACCATATGCCAGAAAACCATTTGCCAGAAAGTACCATTCGCCAGAATGTACCATTCCCCAGAATTTACTATCGCCTAGAATATTTTTATTTTATTTTCAGGTAAATCAAGTTTGCAATTGTAGAGCCTTAAAAATATATGTGAGATTATTTTGGATAATATACTCAAAAAAGTACAGGGTACCTTGGACACAATCTACCGTTGACTTAGTGAGTCAGCTTCGAATATCCATTATCTAATGGTTGGACTAGGTACATATTATGAAAATATCGATTTCTAGAGCATTCAACGATCAACATCAATATTTGAAGTTTTATAAATATGAATTGAAAAAGCAACACATAATACTGGGGGATCGTGGAACTAGAAAGAATATACAATAGAACAACAGTTGCATTCATTAAAAGCTTCTTCACAACGAATGAAAAATGCTGCTTACTGATGTAAAATTTAATACTTAGCATGACTGATAGCATAGTTATTTTTTTTTTTAATATACGTTGTCCTTGTTAAATGGTTTTATGGTTTGAAAGGCTTCACAAGAGTTTCACCCTTCTTTTCAGCATAAGCTGTTCTTCAAAGTTTTGTTGCTTCTTATGGACTAATTCATTTAATATTTAAGAGATTTCAATATACGTTGCAACTATCATTCTACAGATGTTATAGCATGAGATTATGCTATTTTATAATTATTAAATTCCATTTTTCTGTTTTTTTTTTCAGTTTCAATTATTTTTTTCTTTTAATATTATTAAGTTTTACAGGGAATTATGGTTTGGAATATTTCACAAGTATTGCTCCCCTCTTTTAATCATAAGCTGATCTTAAAAGTTTTGTTGTTTCTTAAGGGCTAGTTCATTGGATAGTTACAAGATTTCGATTTACGTTGCAACTATTTGTGCCGTCAGTTCGATGAAGTAATAATGCCTCCACTCGCAAACCAAATTTATATTTACTATAACATTTTTCAGGAGGAGGACAAATAATACAGTTGTAAAATTAATAAGAACATCCTACATATGGAGAATGGAGAATTCTTATTTGCCAAACACCATGTCAAGTAGCAGATAGCAAATACTGTTTTTTGAATACTTTTTCATGTACTGAAATTAAGGTGACCATTATTACTAAAAACCTTTTGGTCTATTTTTACCCGAATGCTGTTCCCTCGAATATCATTTCCCCGAATGCCAGACACCCGAATGACACTTTTTCCTGCAATCCATTATCCCGAAAGACCCAAAATTTGTATGGATCGTGGTATTATGCAGTGTTGACCAGACTCATTTCCCCGAAATTCGAATTGTGAAGCCATGAACTGTTATAACTGTGCGTTGTATTCCTGAGATGGAGGGGGAGGTGGTTGGGCTTGAGTGTTGCACATGGGATCCGACAGTTTCGATCTCGGTGGGCCGCAATTCAAGTTTCGGTGAAATGATTCGCACTCACTCACTCACTCATTTCATTTCACCGAAACTTGAATTGTGGCTCTCTGGGATCAAAATTGATCGATTTTGTGTGCAGTACTCAAGCTTAACCATCTGCTTTTCTATCTTAGGAGGATAGAGCATGGTTGTAGTAGTTCGTGACTTCGTAGTTCGGAAAATGTTATTTTCGGGGAAATGAGTCTGAGCAACACTGGTATTATGATAGAACCACTCACTTCTACTCTTCTTGAACGACCACCTGATTCATGGGCGGCCCCAAAATAGATGCAGTTCAAAATGGATAAGAAACAATCTTCAGAGATAGAGTGGTGAACTAGAAAGAACGATAAAGAAAACAAGAAAAAATTATGAGTTCGGAGAAACTTTAAAGAACCGCTGATCAAAAAAGAAGGGTGTATTTCATATGAACCGTTCATCACCCTGAAATAATCAATGAGTTCTGATAATTATAAGTGCCAGCACATTTTCGAGAAAATAGGCCACTTGAGATAACGGAGTATTTAGGGAAACGACATCGATATTCGAGAGAAAGTAGCACTACCCCAATAAACTGTCAATTGAAAAGCAAAAAATATCTGGTAGTTGCACGAGAAATTCTGTACAATACAATATTCTGAAGAAGAACAGCTCGCGGTGACAGGAAATGAAATTTTCTTAAAACTAGATAAAACAGCTTAGAATATTGTATCAAAACCTCATCAATCTCGTGAGAGATGTAGAATAACAGTGTTATATTATCTCCGCTCTGTGCACTAGCAGAAAGCTTAAAATGAGAAGATGGAGATAGTTACCGTACTATTTGTTCAATTTAGTGCTTTTGAACATGTGAAAAGTGGCACAAGTCGAATATTGTGACGGCCATCCTTGGATTCCGAGATGCTTCATGATCAAAATCGACTAGAAAAATAATTCTGGGGAATGGTACTTTCTGGCGAATGGTACATTCTGGCAAATGGTTTTCTGGTAAATGGTACATTCTGGCGAATGATTTTCTGGCAGATGTCATTCTGGCGAATAGTTTTCTGGCGAATGGTTTTCTGGTAAATATCGCACAATCGAATACTACTTCTAGAACTGCATCTGTTCTCTATTTTAAGCACTATCAACTCACGAGCAACGAAATTTTGTAAAAAATATACCTTAAGTTGAAGTAATTGATAGTAAAGCCCAACTTTTTCTAAATACGACCAAACAATTCAATCTCAAAAGTTGAAATGACAGTGGCTCTACCGTTTCGATTCATATAACGGACAGCTTAGAATTCCGGACACTCTCCTTTCGAGGCTCGATTTGATAGCATTTTCCATAGATATCTATGAACATTGATAATATCCAGAAGTGTTAAATGCGTTTTTTTTGGTTTGACGATTTCATTTGATGATTTGACTTTTCTGTATATGATTTTGAGGCAAAAGTAAGGAAACATCCGGAATAAGAATAATGAAAAGTTAACACATTTCTATTTATTTAAAATTATTCATGTTCCGGAACCAAAAACTTCACCCACCATTCGAAAGTTAAGTTATAAAGACCACATAATGCACATATAATGATTCGTTTTATATCCTTTTTGATGATATGCGGCCTTAAGGTGAAGATGAATCGAAGCCAAACCTCAAATTTTCAAGAGCACGAATCTGGAGAATCAAAGCGTTTAAGCTGAAAACTTAATCGATTGGTCACTAGCTGGTGATGACCAATCGATTAAGCTTTTAGCCCAAATGGGTTTTCTGTTCTCCAGATTTGTGCTCTTGAAAATTTGTTTGGTTTCGATTCACCTTAATATTAAGGCGAAGTAGGCCGTCATTGAAATTTGTACGCGTTGTTGATGATTGTTGCTCATTCATCTCACGATTTCAAATCAAAGAAAATCAGTTGGTTTTGCACTGACACAGCTGAAAAAGTATCAGCATACTTTCTGTATGTTGGCGCGTACAGTGATACTTTTTCAAGTAAATATAATCTATCAATAATTAGTTTTATCCCATTGAAATTGCATGCTACAAAGTCATCATTGCTGCCAAAACGAATGACGGGCTACTTCGCCTTAAGTGTCCGTAACCTGATCTGAATCATCCCAGTAAGCCAAAAAGAATGAAAAGATGTTGAGCGTCATCTGTGGAAAGAAAAGAAGTTCTGCAATCCGACCACCATGCTAATGAAAGCGCCTGGCGAATTTGATTAGCAGCGAAAACTGAAGGACAGATCAAGTGCATACAGTCACGATTGCATCTGTTCGTGCTGAGGGCCTAAGAACAAAGAACTTTCAGGATGGAATATTGTTCTTCGTATGCCAGTCGTGAAAGACGTGCTAATTGATTGAGTAAGCAAACGATGATTAACCCAATTCTGTTCAGGTGGAAGAATCGGTCAACTGGATGAACGTTCGTTTTTTGGCGTACGACTATGCGTAATTCTTCTCACTAATCGTCACCAAAAATGGAACCTACTTATAGAAAATAATACCCCAATACACTCAGGCTGACGTTTGTCTGCAAAGTTCTTTTTGAAAAACCATGAGTAATTTGTTTCATCCTGCTTGATTTCATAACAATTTTTCGCCTCTATTTGCGGATTCAATAAAGAAAATGCAGTTCCAAATATTTGTTATCCATTTAATTTCTAATGATTGTTGTTTTGATATTAGAAACGCATGATTTAGTTCTCACTCAAACATATATAAAAGAGAAAGAAAACCTATAGTTGAAGTTATCCTTAACGAGATTGTTTACTCATTAAATGCTCATTTGTTACAGAATTTCTATAATTTCTAGGTTATGAAAATTTGCCAAAAGTCAATGTTTTTTGACTTGATGATCTGAAACGACACTCGCAAAGACGGTCTGCTTTTTCTGTGATTGTTGAGATTTCTTATTCCACTCTGTGTTTACATCAATCAATGAGCAAACCATCACATAAACGTCTCAGTAAAAAAATATTGCGTATGCATCATACCGTAGCCTTTTGAGTGAAATTTTATGCCAAAAAACGTAGTAGACATTAGAAATTACTGGTCTTGTGTTTAGATTGGTCAGCATCAAAGTATCTAGAAGGGATGTCAGATGTGTCAGATTTCCCATTCCGCCATTTTGAAATGCCAAGTGACAGCTGGCGAGTTTGTTTTGGTTGTTTGGATACCAGGTGCATGGCGTGACAAAGTAGGTATAGAATGATTCTTTACACCCATATCTGTGTGGAATACGCGGCAAAGTATCTGAATTCCTTTACTGTGTGCACTGATAGTAGAATGACTATGAACTTACGAGTTAAAGTTACAAGAATACAACCGTCAGCTGTCACTTTTACCTTCCCCGCAACTTAGGGGCGATCCATTAATTACGTAAGGGATTATGGGGGGAGGGGGGATTTGAGATTTCTTACGCGCCATACAAATTATTTGTAATTTTCATACAAAAAATCTTACCATGGGGGGAGGGGGGTGGGTCGAAAAACCGCCAAAATTGTCTTACGTAATTAATGGACCGCCCCTTACCACACCGCGCACCCACTGACTGCTTAGATCCGTAAACCTGTCATTATAAATACCTTGGTCAGCATCTTTGGAATAACTGCTTCGCTGAATGAGGTTTTCAATAACAATTCAAGCGTGTTCTAGAATAAGGGCGTAAGTCGCATGCTCAACTTCTCTTCATCGATCCTCTCTTTTGTGAATACAGGTGACAAACACGGGTTTGTTAGCATTTTTACTGAAGTGTAGGCTAGTCTGTATGCTAGGCTGAGATGAAAAAATGCTGACAAATCCGCATCTTGTCACCTTTATTCACAGAAGAGAGGACCGATGGAGATAAAACGATCATGCGACCAAAGACAAATTAAAGACCTCCATGTCCCTTGCAGTTGCCCAAAATGTTATGGCTCATGAGGTAATCTAGAATGCCGTAAAAAGTGTACTGCGACCTGTCAAACTTGGGTACCTTTTGCACTACCGAGGGACCAATTGCAGTACTAGAAGTGGTACCCAATCTGAGCCCGAGTGGGACGGACCTGATGCGACTTAAGCCCTTCTTCTAGCATACGCTTGAATGGTATTTGGAATATAATACTTTTCACTTTTTCAGCCATGAAAACAGTGCTGGGAATGGTAATAGTAGTAGGCTTGAATTTCGCGAAAATCACGTGGCTCTCCTAGTACAGTAGTTCAAAAACTTGAATCTCATCAAGTAGCCTATGTTGGGGAATGAATTTTCTAAATCGTTAGTGTCATTGAAGGCTCTAAATGCGGTAAATGCAGCGGGAAATAGAACATGTTTCTACAGTAATTTTGGGTTGCCCTTAGCAACGGGTGTTTTGCTATTTTCAAGGCTTTTTGCCTACAGCAGCGATGGGCTTGAGTTTCACTGGCTTCGCTGACTGTGATTGGCTTTGTTTGGCTACTGTAGAGTGAATTTCAAATTTTTTTCCCAACCCTGCATGAAAACAACGGGCTGCATTTGACGTTTCATGACAGTGGAATCTGGGCGACAGTGAGAGTGAAATCTACATGAGTCTCGTCTCAGTTGATACTAACTCATTGAAGCAAACATACTTTTGTCTTTTTTAACGGATTTCAAAAACAGATTTTTGTTAACAAAACGAGTAATCGTACTCACGTATTTTCTTGCTGGAATTCCAAGCAAAATATTGTCAAAACACTCGATTTAATTACTGAATATCTACACTTTCAAACATGCGAATCTAAGAATCCACGATCAACTTTTAAATTTTGGTGTTCTAAAAACTTTGAGGATCGAGGGGAGGTAATAATTTTGAAGTCATTATTCCTACAGTAAGAAGTATTACTGTAGGAATAATAACGAAGCATGTTTCATGAAAATGATGATTCTTCGAAGAAACTCAAGAGAAGAGTAATTTTCTCCTGAGCCTTCTTCCACTGCCCATAATTGTCTTCGAACTAATTTTTGGTTCAGTTCAAAAAGTCTGTCGAAAAATGCTACAGTAATTAGGATGAGAGAACTTAGTTACTACCATTTATCTCTATTTGGATTGAACTTGATAATCCTTCAAACTTGACTTTAGAAATAAAATTAAATGGCAAACGATTCGAAGTAATGTCTCTGGTGAAACTTTGTAAGAATACTGTTTAGAATTTTTCGAACTTTCTCCTATGAAAGATCAGTTTTTTTAATTGAAGTTCTTTTTGGAGAGACCGATTAAAAATGCGATGCGTTAAACGGAAATTTTTTTCTAGAGCAATTCTATTTTTCCAATTTTAAGAAACAAAAAACGATTCGATATAAAAGAACTTCCAGTGAACGGTTTTTTAAGTCTGTATGTGTCTTCTGAAAGATATTTTCAGAGTGTGTTTAAGAAAAGAATACATGAAGAGCAAGTAGGTAGCAACTGGACAAATTTCTACAAAGACTTCAAAAATTCTTTTAAAAAGCTATGTTGCCCAAAAAGTCCCTAACCAAAAATGCTTTAAATGTTTGGATAGAAGATTTGTTTTGGTTCAATGTGAGAATCTTCCAAACCTTTCATCAGCTATTTCAAAGATTTTCGCAATGAATAACAAAGGAAAGGCCAATTGGCAAGTGAACTCCATGAGACTGCTGTAGTAAGACATTTGTTGTACCAACTCCGATTTAAGTTCAGAAGCTTATCACAGATTCTACGGATAAACAGACGGAGAAGTGGATGGAATCTCCGGAACGGATTGTTTTGAGAATCTATATGTCGAAACCCTAGAGCTTCTGATATCTTCGATTGTGCATTTGATTTAGATTGTGTTCTGTGGCACTTGAATTTGATTAAGTAGAAGGGGAAAACTAACATACAGAAACATTGCTCAACAGTGTCCAATGTCTGTTTTTGAGGATTTTTTAAACTCTTAATCTCTTCTTAATCTTAATCCATCTGTTGTCGAAAAGTCAACGATTTTTTTCTGATATACTGGAATACTATCTGCTGAATAACATATATAAAAAAACGAAACCAATAATGATAGGAAAAGTGTACCTGTATGTGTCCCTAGTGGTTCTCTATGTGATCATATATGAAAAATCGATAACATTCCCATTTGTTTTGTAAGATGTAGGATGTATCTTGATATTAAGATACATCCTATCCCAGACAACCAGAAGTCGCATAACAGTTTACGAACAAAGTCGTTTATTTACACAAATTTCATCACACCCGCACAACATGGTGGATGATATCGTTTGATCGATGAGTCTCCTCGTATAAAACGCTATTTTATGAGTTCATACGTACATTTTGTTTCGTCCCGTATACTCGTACAAAGATAGTCGGATCAATCCGTAGCAGCTGTCAAATCAATTTTGTTATCATAAATTAAGTCGCATAAGAGTACAAACTAGTTCGCAATAAAATTTACACACTCGCATTACATGTTAGTTTTCATCATATAAAATATGCACGTATATCGCCTCCACTTTTGTACGCATAAGGCCTTTTCGCAACATCTTATATGTGAAACTTTGCGCATTTAAGCATCGCATAACGCAAAAGGTGATTTCGTTATATGTACATTCTGGTTGCTTGGGTACATCTTACTGCTAAAACATACAAAACCTTTCGAAATGTGGAAACTTTCAAATTATCACGTATGGCAAAATAGAGAACCACTACGGCCATAACAGGTAGGTCCAATTAATTTGAGGATTATATGGTTCAGAAATCTGCCAATGAAACTTTTTGGAAATTATAGCGAGTAACCACAAACATTTTTTGAGTTCTTCAACGTAATCGAACCTTTTGAGCAATCCATCAAAAATAAAAAAAGGTTGTGATTTGAGTATTGTACCTTTGAACTCCACTCTAATTGCTTATCTTTTGACAGATATGTGTATTTCGTCTATTACTTGTTGCCTCCTTTAGTGCCAGGCTTACTCGCATCCATTTTTAATTCTTTTTATTTTTAGAGTTTTAAATTGCGACATCAATATATGTAGTTTGTAAAAAGCATTCGTAGCAATTAAACTTATATGAATAAAATATTGCAAAAAGAACATCAAACAGTTTTTTTGGAAGGCATTCCAGAGTATCCAGGAATGCCTTCCGAAAAAAAACTATTTGATGTTCTGTTTGAAATTTTTTGTTCATATAAATAAGTGACATTTTACCGAAAATTACTAGATGAAACTTCTGCAGCTGCATATTCTGTTTAATTTGAACTTTGAAACCTAATTTCTAGTTCAAAACATGTTCGCTCAATTTTGACGAAATTAAGCTATTGAGCATCTCAGACAAATGAGTGAATTTCGGCGAAACGGTTAGCTACATGGATAATTGCAAGCCCCGGCAGATATCTGACGGAAATGATCATTATTTCCGTTTTTAGCAAAGTGTGCTGATAGTCATCAAAAATAATTTGTCTGACTTTCTGCGAATCAAATTATTTAGTTTAATTAATTTCCAAGAAGCATCCCTGAAAAAAAAACCTGTGATGCTATAGAAGATCAATGCTTGTTCTATTTTATGATCCGTAATTTACGATCTACACTGAAAGGAAAAAAACAGCTTCGATTCGAGTAACTCACTGCTAGGTACAATCCTTCCCATTCTCTTATCGATCGTTTTATGTAGGATTTTATCTGAAACCAAATGATGATCGTCCAATGAGCAACTGATTTCTTAACAATAGCAGGGAAGTAAGAGGACCATTAGAATCAACACTGAAGTTTTTTTTCAGACAGTGTAGAAATGAGCCATAGGAATAAGGGTGAGAAAATGATCGATAGAAAAACCAACTGAAAGACAAACTCAGCTCTCAACCGTCTCAAAGTGAGCTCAAATCAAACCAACTGGGAAATAAAAGAATTATATTTGCCAACGCCGAGCCAAGCTGGAAAACAATATCGCAACAAAATAGCTAAAGCTGTTGCAACCGCAGCACAAACCCTACGTCATCAATCGAGTGAATGCTGCTTTTTTCCAACTGAACATAGGATAGTGAGTAGGTGAGCAGCAGAAAAAAAATTGCAAACCCAATGGAAAAACGAGCCTTGCAAAGAAATTGCTCAAACCCTGCCGTCGTTGACTTCGTCGACCAAGTGAACGTCGTCTTCGCCTCCACGCTCCGCCGTTCCATGTGTACTAAGTATACAATAAATAATATCTGTACTGTTTAATTCTGCAATTGTGTAGAATGGCGCAAAAAAAGTTGCTTGTTTGCACTTTCAACGAGCCAATGACACTTGGGGAGCCACGAAGGTACTTACCTGGACTTGTTTCGTTTTTTTGCAAATCGAGTTGCGACTCAAAACTCGATCCTTTTGGCAGCGTGTCTGCACGCGCGTTGAGTCGAAGCGATGATTTGTTCTGGGAAGTTTATGAAATGGTCGTAATTAGGCAACGATTTGCGTTCAATGATGGTTTCTTATGCTTTATAGAGTCGATGCGAGGAAGAGGAGGAAGAGCGCAGCAAGCCATGACCCAAACGTGATCCTTTTCGAGCCCGTAGATGTGTTCAAGCCTAACTCTGCACGGCCTACTTAGGGTTCACACTGGGTTCCCAGTGGCGTCGATCTCTTCGCGATTTTCGAGTTCACAGTCACTTCCGGCGGTGCGCTGCCGGAAGACCCTTCACTTGGAGCTTCCACGTTGGCTACCGCGCCACGCTACGGGAAAGCGCCTTTCTTCGGACGTCGCCGCGCGCGAAGATCGCGCTTATGTAATGTTTCGTAATAAAACAGAAAAACGAGAAATAATAATGTTGCGCCTCCGCCGCCGCAAGCTGTGTCGTGATCAGCTCGCGTTCGAAAGTTACAACATCGATTTCCTCACGCTGAACGCCTTGCGCAGACTTCACAGACACAGCAGCAGACGACGATCGCGCAAAACCGAAAGTAAAAGTTTATGCTGGATCCAAGTAGGCTGGCTGGTGCTGCTCTCCTAGGCCTACTTTGTGCGATCGCTCTTCGGGCCAACACTAACAACAACAACGAAAAACCACGGCACGGCACAACCACAGCACTCTTTTGTGTAATAAATGCGCTAGGTTTTCTTGGGCTCTTCTTCGCGTCCCAAGTTAGGGCCTGTGCAAGTTATGGTTCAACACTCTCTTGAGGCCAGAGGCACGTTGGGCCCCAGCCTGGCACTTCTTCCTCCGTGAAACAACACTCGCCGCCGCCGACACCGTCACGCGGTTTCCTCTTTTCGATTCCGTAACCTTTTCGTATTTTCGCTCTCCACTTCTTCACTACTTCGTCAATTGTGTAGTTGGGCTTCGACTACGAAAAACGACTGAAATTATTTCTCACTTTTCCTTTTACTGGAAACTGGTTTCATTCATTTGCGTAACTTTTGTGTGCTATTCGCTTTTGTCACTCCCCGCTGTTTTTGGGGGTTCTGTAGACTCTGGATTGCTGACACTCACCAAGTTTCTTGGACACTGCCTTCAAGATTGCTCTCAGATAGTTTAGCTTCACTTTCACCCAAAAAAAAAAAAATCGATCCACAAATATCACCAACTTTTGTCAAGAATATTCTTTGTCACTTAGTTTTGAAATACTGTCGCTTTACTTTCGCTTCTCACTCATTCAGCCAAAATTCACTGTTCTACTCGTTCATTGATCCACTGTCACCCTTGTCGATCGTTGAAAGTTTCACAACCCTCAAGAAGAACACGATCGCTTCGAAACGTCATTTTGTTGCACGCTCACGAGATTGTTTCCGAAAGTGTTACTGCTGCACTGGATCCGTGACACCTGTTTCACCCAAGAATCGCACCTTCGCTAAGTTTAAAACGATTCTTCCTCACGGCTCCAAGCGTTAAGTACGATCAATCATTACTCATTCGAACGCTCTCACTTTCAATTCAAATCCAATTGCGACACTCAATGATAGAACTTTCCCAATCCAGCACCTCGGCAAGGGATTGTTTCCTTAAAGCGGACAAACTTGGTCCACTATTCTGATGATGATCACTTCCCAGTTAGAACACACAGAACTTTCCGCGCAACAAATGTCAGAGACACCTCCAAACGTTACAAATGTTGCAAAACGCCAAGAACAATAGCGCAAGAATGCGATATCCGATCCGATCCGGAACACAACAAATTTGTTGTCGTTCTGAACTTTTTTTTAGTATGCTCTCGAAATCGTCGCCAAAAACTAGGGAAACACCAACCAGTGGTAGTAATACATCGAAGAAGAGCCCGCGCGCCGTGTGTGATCACCTAACGGCTGTCTACTCTCGACTACTTTTGCTGATTTCCGTAGATGAGGTAGGAGTCGAGTTTCGGAGGAAAGAAAAAAAAAAAGATTGTGAAGTGAAGTGAAGCGAACGTGTGCCAGCAGCAGCAGCAGCAGAACCGAAGTCGCTTTAGTGCTCGCAATCCAGTCCCTCTGGCGAGGGAAAGAGAGGAGCGAAAATTACACAAAAAAGCTGCGCTGTTGATTGTGTTTAGTGTTGGCGTTGTTGGAATTGTTGCCATCGGTTTGGGGTACAATAATTTCGCGTTCTTCCACTGTGCCTTCTCTTCTATACAGACGAACGTGCGCTCGACTAACATCCGAACGAAACCGAAACTTTTGGCTTTCGTTCGGTTCGGCCGATGCGGGACGGTTTGCTTGCCTTCCTGCTCTTTCGTTCAGTTGTGTGCACAGCGTTCGCGTTCGGTGGTATTTGCGCGATCGTTTTTGTTGAATTGCTGGTGTGTGCGGCGATTGGCACAGTAGGCGATGAACCAGAATTGCAGTGAACGAAGTGCGTCCCCCAAGTACCAGCATGGGTTGCTGAGAGCGAAAGCTTCGTAGGAGGGAAATGAATGATGGCTTTGCGTGAGTGTGTGCGCTGGTGAGAGAGCGACTTGTTCGAATGAATGATGCGGGCGGATGACATGATAGATGGTGTTCATTCCGAGCGAAGGAAGGCTCTCGCCGAAAGCTTCCTGGGAAGTAAGTGTAGCGACGGTGTGAATGAAAGTGATTTTGTATCGGCAATTGATTGTGATTATAATTATTATGATTGATCCCTTTAAGAAAAAAAGTCGACTCCTCTAACTAGTTTCTATGTCGCTAAGGATAGAAAATCTAATGAATTGTTCTATTTCTTCCGCAGGTAAAAACTTATTATTTGTTAGTAGCGCAAAAATGCTTTATCTATACATTCCAGACCATTGCGAATATTTTGACTGCTCGGGATTTAGAATCGAATTGAAGTGATCGAAGGAAACCTCTCTTGTATTTCAACAGGTTATGGGCTCAGAACTGGGTTTTACTGCATGTGCCATCCTGGAGAAGAATTTGCCGCATTAGCCCCGTGCCACAGTAAGGGATCCTTACGCAAGACGAAATTACAGCATCGGAGGATGCGATGTTTTGGGAACGTAGGTGATACAGAAAACTGGATGACTGCTAGCTGACCAATTGGAACTCGGAAGATAGAACCGTATACAGACTATATTATAGTCAAAGGCTCATAAGGGTGACGCAGCATGTAGAATAACCTTAATAATCAGAAGGAGGTTGATGCAAGGTGCAGTTGGCTAAGAACAGCACAAGGTGAGGATGAGTTCGACAAATAGAAAGAGGTCAGTTGGAGAAGTAGGAGCCTTCCTTAGCCGAATGGTTAGAGTCCGCGGCTACTAAGCAAAGCCAAGATGTAGGTGTCTGGGTTCGATTCCCGATTGGTCCAAGATCTTTTCGTAATGGAAGTTTCCTTAGGGTGTCGACTACCTGAATAAACCTGGAAAGTCAGGGAATGTCAGGGAATTAAATTTTTGACCTGGAAGGTCAGGGAAAGTCAGGGAATTTCACTTGATGTCAGGGAAAAAACATCAATACTACAACATCAAACGAGTTGATTGTCTGGAAAGTTATTGTTCAGGCTAAGTCTGCAATACGATATATGGAATAAAAAGGGTAATCAATCTTTTGAAATAGCAATCAACCATTGAGAAAATACTTTTATTCATGATAGAGTAAACTGTACTTTACTGCTTGTATTTATCATCAGAATACAAATTTTCTGAATTAAAAAGCATCAACAGTACTCTCCGACCAACTTCTTCGAAATTGACGTGGATTGCTTTAAACATGTTTTGTTGTTCAGTTTCCTAGATCAACTCAATGCCTAGTTTGGCGCATTCGCTCAAAATCTTGAAAAAAAAAAAAAATGGAGTCCAATCCATCAAATTATGTCAATCCTTACAAGTTTGCTCAAAATATCCAAGTAAGAACTGGTGAAACTAAGTATAGACAAAAACCAATAAGGATTCTCGTATTTAAGTGATGATGAATAAAAGCCTATAATCTCGAAATTCCAAGAGCATAAATCTGAAGAATCAAACAATAATTTATTTGAAAAAAGAAAAATTGGTTACTGACTGGTGGTGATCAATCGATCAATTGTTCAGCTCTTAACACTGTTTGATTTTCTGGATTTGTGGTTCCGATGATGGTACAATTTTTCGGTTTAATGTTCTGGACAGTTTCACTTTTATTAGATTTGATGTAAAATTGCAGCATGAGAAAATAAATAAAAAACTAAAATTTTATTGAAAACTAGTGGCCCCGGCAAACTTCGTCTTGCCATCAAGTCATCAAGTAGGCTGTTGAAAAATGTCATGGTATCTCCTATACAAAATGACATATTAGTACTCCCCCGTTTTACCAAATTTTCCGATAACTTCCCTAAACTTTTTCGTCACACGAACACGTCGGAGCCCTTCAAGAAGACAACAGTGAAAGAATTGTGCAAATTGGATGTTCTGTTCTCAAGTTATTTCGTGACATACAAACACCACTCCATTTTTATTTATATAGATAGATACGGATGTTGCAGATATCAGGAAATGGACAGGATAATTCTTGTCTATTTTTTTTCAAGTTGTTTCTGAAAATAGTTTGTTCAGATAATACCGCCTTTCTTCAGGATTTTTATCAGGAGCTTTCTCATAGATATGACCAGTTTTTTTTTCTTAGAATATATCCAGGAAATTCTCCAGAACATTATTGAAAAGCAGAAATTCCAGGAGTATTGTTTGCAATAATCTGAAGTCGAGTCTAGTACACGACACTGAAGACGGCCTTACAGTTATGGTCGAAGTACCCGTGTCTGTCATAGGATACAAACTCTAGTGGAATCAAATGGTATAGTACTAAATTCGGTTCTATTCAATAAGCTCTTGACATTTTGTGAGATTACTTGGAGATACTTATAAAAGAATTCCTCAAGAAGTTCTTCGGACCGTTGCTGAAGGCACGACAAATTCAAGAAGAACATCTGAACACTTATTATTAGCGCATAATTCAATCCCTGAATGCATTCCGTCAAGATCATTATAATACGAGGCCCTACCTTCACGCTCAAAAAAGCGTTCTGGAAAACGTGAACTGTCAAAAATACACCGTGAACTACCATGATTGGTCTCTTATACATGATCTAGTTTACGGTGTATTTTTGCTTGTTGACGAGTTCACGCCTGCTGTTCACGGATACGAGAACGGATTTTTTTCTGTTTTGAATTTTCAAGAGCACTAGTCTAAAGAACCAAACAGAGCTCTGAACTGAAAATTTGATCGTTTGAGCATTCCAGAATGCAACCAACCTAGCTCAGGGTTTCTAGATCTGTGAGCTTGAAAATTCGAAATTTGGCTATGTCTAACATCTTAAATTGAAGATACAACGAATCCACACCTCAAATTTTCAAGAGCATAAATTTAGTAAACCAAGTCGGATCAGATCGGAATCCTAAAATATTAACTAAAAAAAATACCTGTAACTAATCATCGTGAAGCATTATTGAAAATATTTTAAGAAAAAAATGAAAGCATTTTGGAAAAAAAAATTCTATGTGATTCCTGAAAAATATCTTTAGAATTGTTCTTGAAATAATCCTAAAAAATCCAAATTCTATTCTGGGAGAAATTCAAGAAATACAACTTTTAGAAAACCCTGGAGATGAGGAGCTGCTAAGGGAAATTGACATTGAGAAGTATTGAAGAAATATCTGTAAAAATATGTTTAGGAATTTCAAGAGGAAATTCTGAGAAATCTATGTGGAATTTCTTGAAGCCATTCTCCAAAGAAGTTCTTCGGCAATGGCTAGAATTTTACCTGGAAAAAGTAATAGCCAAATTTCAGGATAAATTTCTTACACTTAGAAAGCATCGTGGATGATCGTAATAGCACACCTTAGTTCAATTACTCAGTTTTAACATATCAACTTGAATAAACGCTAAAAATGTTATCTGACAAATATGTTTCAGTAAAGTAATAGCTTTGTTCAGTTTATTGATACGACCTATAACACAAACTTTACATCATGCAAATTATCGGATTTATATCTTCTTGTACAAATCGTACTAATTTCGGTTCGAATTAACCAATTGAGTGGCCTGGAATTTTTCTGGAAAACGACTTGAAGGTCAGGCAAAGTCAGGGAATTTTATTTTCAAAATTGAGTCGACACCCTGTATCCTTGACTTCCCTGGGCATAGAGTATAATCGAACCTGCCACACGATATACGAATGCGTTCAGTAAAGAAAGCTCTCAGTTAATAACTGTGGAAGTGCTCATAAGAACACTAAGCTGAGAAGCAGGCTCTGTCCCAGTGAGGACGTTAATGCCAAGAAAAAAAAGAAGTAGACAGTGTCAGAAGTCGTTAGGACCTCAGAAGAAATTCGTTGTCAGATTGTGCGGTACCAGGACTGATTATGGTAATTTCTGCTGAAGGAGCCAGCAGTGTGCGTACGTAGCTGCGTTATAAACTTTCCTGACAGATTGTTTCTATTCTGTAAAGTTTTTTCTGCCGGAACTTACAGAACTGAAGGGGCTAGGCCAGCCGCACATAAAACATAGAAAGGCGTTGTGTGCTGTAACGTTTTACGTTTTTTCTTGAAAAAATATAGTGAAAAGTTTGTGAACTTTTGACGTTTTAATCTTTTTAAGCAAAATCACTTGAATTTGAAATTGATTGAGCTCAGTGTTACGTAAAGTATCGATAAGGTTTGTGTCTTGACTAATTGTACTAAATTGACGTCACCCAGTATGGGATATGTGTAGTGATGTGGAAACCTTTGTAATGTTTTTATTCGTATAGCTTGTTCGTTTACCGAAGGCGCGAACTCTCGCCATTTGAAATTTAATTTGGGTGCAAAAAGATTGAAGAATAGGCTCTTTATGTAAGTAGGTTTCTTGTCTGTTAGAAAACTGAGACTCGGTCATTTCGCTTCCAAATCGGCTGTAATAATAGTTGTAATTCTTAATTTCTATTAGTGACCATTTTCACAAACGTTTTACAGTAAAGGTAGTTAAAGTAATTGGAGTGATGTTTTGAATTGTACTTAACGTTTTTATTTGCTTTGTTTGTCCTCTAGTGATTCGTTAGTAGTCGGTGTGTCCGACATTCGCGACTTGTGGAATTTTATTTCAGTTTACACCCAAAAAGGCAATTTCTATTAAAATACTCGATTTTTGTTAAAATTTAGTGTGCTAAAGTCAATTTCGTGTAGGATTTTCCAGCGCTTAGCGCTTTTTGGGTAGGGCTGGAGTTCGTGTGTCGACCGGAGTCGACGAAGATTATTTTGTGGAGTTTCTTGAGTCCGTGCAACCGTCAAGGCCAGCCCTTAGGGTAGCTAAACGGAGTGTGGTGTTTCGCCAGAAAGTGGAACGAAGAACGACCGTCGATCGCCATTCAATCGACGGAGGTCCCCTTTACGTCAATTCTAATGGACCACAATATTGGAGAGCGCGGACCGTGCGTTGCGTCGCCAATTGCGCACCACGATTCCGGACTTGATCCAACGGGAAGGGTGCATTTCATCACGGGCAGACAAAGCGCAATACGCGAGGCCGCACGAAGGACGTTGGCCCTTGTCCGAAGGAAGACGGTCAATTCCCGGGCCGCACGACATCAGTCGTAGCGAATCGCTCTCCGGAAGAAATCGGTGGCCATCCGTCCAGCCGCCACCCACTTCGCAGCTCTAATTTTGGCCATACCAGCACGGACTCATTTCGCTGCAAGCTAATCAGGCAGCGACGGCAAATTGTTCCCCTTCGTCGCCATTTCAACGGAGGTTCTCTTCGCCATCGTTACGAAGGTTTCCGCCGCCATCGCCGAGGTTCCTGGCAACGAGCAACAAGTCGACGAAGAAAAATCCTGCACAGGTATGTGTTAGAGTTAGACATGGCCATGATCTAGTGAATTGCTATCCCGTCCAAACTCAAACAATAAGTCCAACCCGAAGTTCAATAAAGTGATGAAATAATTGTGATGTTTTGACGTTGGATAACGTCTTACGGCAACATACTGGGGTACAATTTCGAAAAACGAAAAATCGCTCGCGTCACGAAAAGTGGTTAGATTTTGACTGTTAATAACTTACTAACACCCGGATAGATTTTCAAGATTCTTGCACCAATCGATTGGAAATCTTTCTACGAATCTACTCCAACAATGAAAACTATTGATTCTCATGACTAAACTATTGAAAAATTGAAAAATATCGAAGCATGTCTTATTTTTCATAGAAAAGCACATTTTTCTTGTGTATTCCTGACACAGACATCATTGCGCGATATCTTAGCCACTTTCGTCATTCAAAGGGAAACGCCCCTTTCGGTCTTCTTCTTACTTCTCTCCATTATCTCGTGTTCAGTCGAAGCCAATCAAATTCCACTTCACGCGCACGCGCACGACCACATTTTAATCAAATCGTCTTCGGTAATCTTTTGGTGTGTTTCTGTCTAAGAATGGAATGAAAACCCAGTTCGATCGATTGTGACTACCACCAACCGTCCTTTTCAGGACGACAATTTCATTTTGAAAGAGAGTTATGAGAATTTTACACCGTGAAGAGCGACATTACTGGTGAATGGATGTGATGGATTCATATTTCGGTCAGTCATTTGCATGCAATCTTTCATTAGCGTCAACATTAGTGCTTTTCGAGAATCACAGGGCCAAGAAATCAATTTCCCATCGCGCTCATGCAGGGCAATCTTCGACATTGTGTGTATGAGAGATAAATTGGGGACGGCACTAGAATGAGGATCCCGGTTTGCCTCGCATTTAGCGATGATTGAATAATGTCGTTGTCGTCGTCGTCGTCGCTAACCACATGCATGACAAAGCGATCAGTATAAACTTGTCGATTTGAAAGCTAAAACTTATCAGCAACAGCTTCGTTGATGATTTGATTTGGTAAGAAATTGTCGATCGAAACCAAATAATCGCACAGAGAAGACTGCAAAAATGCTACCGCCGCCCGACGGGAACCTATGCAAAACTTTGTTTGCCATTTCACTCCGTTGGAAAGCTAATCATCCGAAATTTCAATTGGCAATTAAATAAATAAATTAATTAATAATACTAGGTGAAATATATCTAGCCGTAACTCTTTTACGTGGAATGCATTGTTGTGGCTCTGAAAAGGGCCGTTTTGCTTGTGTCCCAATTCAATTTAAACTCGTTCGTCACGGATACGACGAGCCAGCTAGAAGGCTTTCGGCATGATGGTCACACGCTTGGCGTGGATCGCGCACATGTTGGTAGCCTCAAAGATAGGCCTAGCTCGCTTCCTGCAGGACCATGACGGCCAAGCTCTGTAATCGCAGATCGGTCTTGAAGTCCTGAGCGATTTCACGGACCAGGCGTTGGAAAAACAATTTGTGGATCAGCAGCTCCGTCGAATTCTGGTAGCGACGGATCTCACGCAGAGAGACCGTTCCTGGCTGATAGGGATACGACTTCTTGACTCCTCCGGTGGCTGAGGCGCTCTAGCGAGCGACTTTCGTGGGGCCGCTTCCACCAGTGGACTTACGGGCAGTCTGCTTGGCAGAGCCATCGTCGTAGTGTTCTCTGGACGGATGGAAACAAATGAATGATTGAATGTGCGCGGCTGCCGGTCCCTTTTATGACCTTCTCTTGCGAGCGAGCGAGACGAACAGTGAACAGCGAGCGAGCAAGAAGAATCCATCCATTGCGTACCGCATAAAAGGAGCCAAGCCGGCGGCCAAGCATCAGCTTTGTTATAATCGTTGCCGAAGATAAACCGGACTCGGAAAAGGAAGCGCCAAGCGTCATCGCAAGGTTTTGCGTGACAACATCAATTGCATCATCACTAAACCACCGCCGTCTGGCTCGCCGTGGTGACGTCAAGCGTACCTACGGTCTCATCTACGAGAAAACCCGCGGTGTGCTGAAGTCATCCAGAATTCTGTCGGCTACGCTCTGAAGTGGCAGGGCCGTACGCTGTACAGATTTTGAGGTTAAATCACCTCCATCACTGAGACCAGAATTCAAAACTAGCACTGAATCCATCAAACCTGAGCATGGAATGGCGATCGACGATATCCAAACCCAATCGTCCTTTTCAGGACGACAATTCAATTTTGAAAGAGTTTTGAAAATATTTCTACCATGAAGCGCAACAGTATTGGCAATTCTCACAGCAACAGAACTGTCGGTGAACTAAATAATAGTAACTCGATTCTCACAGTTCAATCGGCCCTTTTCAGGGCTAACAAATGTGTACTAAAAAGTTATTTGTGTTATATTTGCTTATGTGTTTACCACATTCTTGCTATAATTCATCTCTGATTGGTTATGAATAATTGACAAAACAACAATTTGAGAATGTTTCCGAAGACGCTGCTGCAGTGCTGTCGGAATGCAATATATTTTCTATTGTTAAGGAATGATTCAAATATTTTGAATTAATTGCTCCAAATTAACAATGATTAAGTATACACTTAAAAATCAATTCTTCAATATAACGGACTAAGCTTCTGAATACATGTAAAGTGATTATTTTGTATTAACACAAAATAATAACACAAATGTCTATAATAAATCAGAATTGACATGCAACAAATAGTGTGAAAATTAATTGGATTTTTAGCAGTAGAAATCTTTCATAAGTTCGTGACGGTCCCAAGCCAGGAAATAGAAGAGGCTAACGTTATCCAACGTCAACTTGGCGGTCGTATCTTGGAAACAACCTCTTACTTTTTTTTTTTGAAAATCGAGTAGTTTACGTTTTTTATATATTCCGTTTCCGTTTAGGTGCAATAGAGAAAGTCATTTCAATTGCTCTTAGTTTACGTTCCGTTAACACTTCGATTTTCATTTTCATTTTAATTTTTCCTGTTGAGACCAGAGGGTTGAACGAGTTTCAGTGGGTTTGTTGTCTGGAGGGGGAAAAGCTAGGTCTTTTTTAGTTTTGCGCTTTAAATTTGAGTTTGAGACAGCGACCGTTTGAGGACCTCTGAGGTTATAAGTCAAGAGTAGTCGGGCAAATAAAAATCGGCCGGTGGTCTCTCGGATTCGATAGTTGCGCTAAATCCACCGGTTGTCACAACACCTCGAGCATTTCCGCCGAACGGTTACAAGTGGGTGGATGTTTTATAAAAAGGAAGTTCTGCCAATAGTTCTGCTTTATTGAGATAATTATCTATGAGTTCTCCTCGAACTCGCTAAGAAGCATACACAGCACAGACAAACATACATAACACTTGAAACAAATTTCATAAAATATTACACGTATTTCACACCACCATCATTTGGTGAGCATGTTGCACGAAAAAATGCAGATGGCGGAAGTGTGAACAATGCACGCAACTCTGGATGTGAATCATGAAACGTAGTAAACAATCGTAATAGGAGCAATCAATGGAAATTTTCCAGTGTAACGTCTGTTTGTCTGTAAATTGTTTTGTTTTGAAGATTTTTCTTCAAATTTGCGCACGTTTTGATGGGTAGTTTATTGAGAGACGAATTGCAGAAGAGTCTTGAAGGAGGAATTCATCCACGTACTGTTCTGAAATTCTAACAAACGGATGCATACCCTTCTCATCAATGTTTAACAATTTCCTGTAACACCTATGCACCTCGAGCACAGCTAGCTTCGTCACCGGCCTCCTAAACTTGCCCTTTGCAGTCTTGACCATCGCCTGCCGGATTCGACCGTCCGATCCCAGGTAGACCTCAGTCACGATGCCACGGATCTAGCTCTTCCACACGGCTTCGTTAACGATGTATACCAGGTCGTCACAGGTTAATGGCGGCGACTTGGAGTGCCACTCCGCTCGCTGGTTGATCAATGGCAGATACTCGAATATCCACCCAGCCCACAATCTATCTGCCAATCGCTGTGACCGGTTGTACCGGTCCCTCACTGTGTCCCCCTCACTAGACGGTGGAACGGAGTGTTCCGTGCTCATCGTACCGACGCCACGAACAAAATGATTCGGCGTCAAGCCAACGTGTGAGCGATCTCCAGGTGAACAGCCCTCGTCGTCATACACGTGGCAGGTGTACCGCTTTACCGATCTACGGCCGACCGTAACTGGCACCGGCCCGCAGTAGTGCACGCCGGTATAACTGAATGGTGGTAGACTCGGCGTAACGCGTAACTTCGGCAGTGGAGCCATTCTCGGATTCCTTGGCCGACACTTCTGCACCTTACACTAGACGCAGGCTATCCCAATTCGCTTCATCTCCGCTCGTAGGTTTTGGATGTTGAATCGCTGCTGAATCTCATTCATGGCAGTTTCCGGATTCCCGTGTGCTATTCGCTGATGATAAAAGGCAAGCAGCTTGTCTGTCACCGGGTGCTTCTTCGGCAAAATGATCTAGAAAAGCAACTCAAACGGCAGTGACAATCCTTGTGCCACTTTTCCTTCCATACGCAGTACATCATCAGCATCCAGGAAGGGACTTAAGGTGTAGAGGCTGCTGGACTTCTCCTCTTGGTACTGCTGCCGGTACGGTTGCTACTGGTTCTTTATTATCGTTCAGATTTCATCTCCAAAACAATCGGCTTGAGCCGACTTCCAGGTCGCTTCCGCTCTCTGGTACTCTTCACGCTTCAATGACGCGATGATGGACCGCACGTTCTTCGTCAACCTTCCTTATACTTGTTGACGCCGGAAAGGCTTCGATCTCCAACCCATCTCGCTTTCTTTTGCAGTTCGATACGAACCTGTAGACGCACGCTACTGCCCTATCCAGCACCTTCCACTTCGAATACCGCAGCGGGTCTATTATATGCGTCTACACTTGCGTCCAGTGCAAACGTGCAGTTACGAACTGCTGTAATCTAAACTTTGCCCGCTACTGAAGTGGTAGTGGGGGATCCGAGGATTTTCGACTTCCGGTATTCTCCGGATCCAGTGGTTCCACTTCTCTGCACATTCATCGTCGATTGGCTGGTCCCAGCTGTAAGCGCTACGCCACAAGTCCTGGATTAGCAGCTTCCCGTAGAACGTGAATCTAGACATAGACTTCAGTCTCGCAGCTCATCACTATTCTTTTCGTCGGCAACTTCGCACCGGACAGGAACGGCTCCAAATGTTCTCTAAGCTTGGTCGAAAACGAAAACTCGTTGCTGGACGGGTTCCAGACGATTCCCAACACTTCGGGGTTCGACCTCTCGACTTCCTAACCTTCATCAAAGATTCTAGTTTCTATTTCAATTACGAGGATGACCAATCTCACATAAAAACGTTTCGCATAAGGACGTTTCGCTGAAAGTAGTTTCATAGAAGATCAGATAGCATTTTAAAAAAGGCATATACACTACCCACCATAAGTATGGAATATGTATTGCAGCACTTTTAAGTTTAGCATCACCCAAAATCCAGTGATAAAAGTTTTTTCAACAAAAATGAAAAATCTTAGGGACTTAGAGACGTATTTTCAAAAATAACCTCAAAAATACATTGATCACTTCAGAATCACGAGATAAATTTCATTTTAGGTGATGCTAAACTTTTCAAGGTGCTGCAATATTCAGTATGAGTGTTGCAATACGCGATTCCATACGTATGGCGGGTAGTGTAACTCTCATGTTGTCAAATGTCCATTACGCCAAACGTCCTTATGCGGAATGACTTCCGTCGAGTATAGTACACGACACTGAAGACGGCTTTACAGTTGAGGTCGAAATACGCGTATCTGTCAAAGGCTTAGGCGCTTTCATTATTCATTTTGAGATAGGGGGTTTTCTCGGACGAATTGTCTGAAACTTTGCAATAAGTACGACGCATTTTGTGGCCAAATATGAGCTCTGTAACTTTTAAAAAACTCCCCTGCCCTAGTGAATCAACAGCGCCAAGAATAGGATCTTGCTCCCTACATAAATTTATACAGAGATTCCTCTAGCGGATTTTCCAGCAATCCCAGTCAACATTTTGGTTGGTATAACTTTTGTTATACATCATTCTATATGAATCAATTCAATCGTATAGAATGCATGAAAAGGCTATATACCTACCAAAGTGGAGGCTATATACGTACTTGGCACGACTTTTTCAGACTTTCTGCGACCAGATATACGATGCTATACAATTTGGATGAAAATGAAAAAAAGGTCTCAACAAGCCTCGAACACGGGATCTTTGAATTTGGAATCGGACACCTTACCACTGTACCATCAGGGGTTGCATATCTGAGGAGTGATTATATGCCATTATTAATGCATGTTTCATGTACAGCGACATTTGCTTTGTTGTTCTTTGAGGCCCATCGTCAGCAGATACCAAGTTTGGGCGGCAATTTTTGCTAAGTTATTGCGATTTCATATAATGCTTTCTAGATTGATATATGATCTGTCAGTTTATACAACTTCACGCGATTCTATGTTGCACTATATACGACATGTTTTGCTGTCAACATAGATTGTCGTTTATAAATCGCATTGGGGATTTATATACAACTTGTGTTGACATTGATAACGCCTTATTTGGCATGTTGTGCGATTTTGATTTTTGACGCACGAATATGTGATTTTGGATGCACATTCTTATACGATACGTGGTTCACTGGGATTTCTTGAATAAATTCTGTAAAAATTTTGTATGGAATTCTTTATATATTCCTGCATTTGTTTATAGAAAACACCAGAAATTTTACTACAGGTTACTTTAACTCCTAAGAAAGAAATAACTCCTATGGGGATATTGAAAGAGTCTTTGAAGGAACTTCTAAACAATTGAAAAAGTCTTGCAGTTTGTCCTAAATAAATTGTTAGAAAGTTTATTGAGAAACTTTTGAAAGAATGATTGAACGGCTCTACCCCATTTGGCATAAAGCCATTAGGCATAATGCCGTTTGGCATAATGCCATTTGGCATAATGGCCATTTGGCATAATAGCCATTTGGCATAACGGCCATTTGGCATAATTAAACGAAATATTATTTTTTCTCTCACATTTCAAAACATTTATTTTGGTGTTTGAAATATTTGTCTAATAAACGGTTTCTTCACCACCGCTTACGCCTTAAACCTAGTTCAACTATATGGATAACGTGGTTTACAGCTTAAGCAAAGGTGAAGAAATTGGCCCTAAGACAAGTAACGTTAACTGAAAGAAGGGGAAATTTTAACCATGATTATTAGTTTGAAGAAATAATGTGAAGTACAAGGAAACACATTAAGAAAGACTCGTTGTCACGAAGTGTGCATTTGAGGCTGATGACAAAACCATCAGCAATGCAATGTCACATCTGAGGTTGAACATATCTCTGGAAAGGTATCGTGTAGATGAAGATCCAAGTATATGGGAAAATCGTTGCGTACAATTGCATGCTAGTCCGTTGTCTAGTGTGGTGCTTCCTTCAAAGGGCAAATAGCCCACTGGAAGCATTAACGTGTAGTGTCTTAAAAAAAAAAAAATTTTTAATTTGTGTTCCTATAGTTGCGGTATCCGTTGTTTTCTTATGGGATCCTCAACTATAGGAACACTTTACCGCAACTATTGGTACAAGAAAGAAAAGTTTTAGTAATTTTAGTGATATTTCATCAGTTTTAAAGCAATTTGAACGCTCTTTTCAACTATTCCGTGTATCAAGCCAATACGTCGATTGGCATTGTCTGTTCTGTGGCTAATGTGATAAAATCAGTGAAAACGGCACTACCGCAACTATGGGGCTCTGCACAAAAATCATACCTTCTCTCTCACTCCTTCATGAAATTAGTAAACAACAAGGCCAGTAAATGTCAAACTTCCATACAAAATCAAAACAGTGCAGAGCCCCATAGGAACACCCTGGGAGGGAGGCACCGATACTACACACGAAATATAAGACAACGTTATTTTGAACTGCAAGATAACTTCAGCTTGCCAACCACAATCAAGGCAGGCTTCGAGAAAATCGGTAGTTTCTATTTGTTGTGCACCTTCGATCTTTCCTGACAAACATGAAAAAAGGGCCACAGTTTTCTATGCACTAAATATTCATTTTCATTGGAAAAAGTAGAACGATGCGTTTTTCAATGCTTTATGTTCAATCAGATTAAATGGTGCTCACGTGACATTACTTGCGTTGTGTGTATGAATTGATTTTCATTCGATTTTTATCACTGTTGACGAAATAAGAAAATGTGTTTTAATCAGTTACGCGCTTTTTTCATGTTAGTCCAATGTTTGAGATCTGGGCTCACAGTGACAGTTCGTGACAGCGGAATCTCGGCTCACTATGACGTACAGCAATTTTGTATTGGTTTCTCCCTCCCAGGGAACACCCACAACTAAGGGAACACTTATCCTAAAGGCGCAAATCACTACTTGAGCATTTCTCTTCATTCACTTAGGAGTTGGAGATTTTTGTGAGTCCTATTGATTAAGCCTCAGACACAAGATGCACTTTTGAATAATGAATCGTGATGAATTTTTTTGGCCGCAAGTCATTTGGTCCATGGCAAAAAACAACACTCTATATGAACTCCCGTAATTAAACTCTGATCCTCAAGATCAGTAGTAGAGAAGCTTGACCTCGGGGCTCTATCACATATGTAATTGCTTGGCATCAAATGCGAATATCGTTTGAAACACGACTGCGTTGATGACATTTGAAAGCTGTTTTCTTCAATCATCATCCATTGGCAGCAGCTCTAAATGCAGAGAATGAGGAATGTCGTATTTCCGATGATTTTGTACAATTAATCTGTAATTCGGATACAAAAATGATGTACTACAATAATGCTCAGAAATGACAAAGGAATGATACTACGGTTGAACTTTTATGATTGAGCATGAGGTTAAGAATCTTGTGGAACAAAAACTGTAGAGAAATGTATGTTTTACAGGTACTTTAATGCACAGAAATCAATTTTATGAGGTCAAAACCATCTCTAATCGGCATACAGTGTTCTCAAAAGTAGTAAAGTACTAATAAAACGTTCAACTAGTGGTATTTATTTTGATTTTCGTTTTTCCAAATTCTCGTTAGAATTTTTTTAATGTAAAAAACAGCCAAAAAACACATACTCAACTTGAGGCACCTCCTAATCTTCTCCAAATTGGATGAAAATTTGTCTGGTAGTTTGTTTTAGTATTGCAACTAGGACTAGGGGGAGACTGGTTGAATCCCAGACATTTTGTTTTTTGTGAAACTGTCTAATATATATAAGTGATGCCTAGTAAAGTATAATTCTTAAAGCGTAATTATAGGTGTAATATCCCAGATAGCCGTATCGGTAAACGCGCAGCTATTCAGCATGACCATGCTGAGGGTCGTGGGTTCGAATCTCGCTGGTCGAGGATCTTTTCGTAAAGGAAATTTTCTCGATTCCCAGGGCATAGAGTATATTCGTACCGTTTTGACTCATATTCCGAACACTTGAGGCCAACAGTGACTTCAAATGCATCTGATTGGCACAAATTGACAAATATTTGTGTAAATTTTAATTTCTTCGCAAAATCTAACTGTTAGCTGTTGAGTGTACCAATAATAATGTTGATTAAATTAGTTTTATTAATTGTTTAAACGTAAAAGTTTGGGACAACATTTTGATTCAAATGCCGAACACTGTGTTTATTCTGTCTCATATTCCGAACACCTTGAAAATGAAAACTCCGAACAGCACGAATAAATCATACGCAAATGAATAATTTCGCAAGTAAATTTATCTGAGCTTATTCTACTAGTCTCAAACTAGAGAATCATCACTACTCCCGTGGTATACATTTTATTGGAGACGTTAAAATTGAATTGCAATTGATTGCTATTTCCTTGTTATTTGGTGACATATTTCAGCGAAACATTTCAACCAAATCGCCATACAAAAACCGAGTGTTCGGAATATGAGTCTGTTCTGAATTTGAGACAAACCGGTACCTGCCACACGATATACACATGCGTATATGGTCAATCGGCAAAGAAAGCTCTCAGTTAATAACTGTGGAAGTGCTCATAAGAACACTTATCTGAGAAGCAGGCTTTGTCTCAGTTGGGACGTAACGCCACAATAATATTTGTAATGTAATATTTGAATCAAGTTCGAGAGGAAATGCATAAAGGAATTCCCTTAAAAATATATAGAAGAATTCCCGAAGTTGGCATCTCAAACTAATACTCAGAGGAACCCCTACAAACTTTCCAGTATTTGCTTTGCTAGAATTATTGCAACAATTTATGATGTTATTCATTACATTTAAAAAAAGGTGTGTCAGGATTTCATTAATGAATTCTTAGAAGTGTCTTAGGGGCCAAGATAGCCATAGCGGTAAACACAAGCTGAGGGCCGTGTATTTGATGCCCGGCAATTCGAATTGGCAAATAAATTTCTTAGTTAATAACGGTAAAAGTGCTCATAAAAGTATCAAGCTGAGAAGCATGCTCTATACCAGTTGGGAAATAACGCCAGAAGGAAGAAGAAGCTGAAGAAGTGTCTATAGAGATTTTTTTTTGTATATTTGATTTATTTTCCGTGGGTCAGGGGAGAGTGACGCCCCCTGTTGCCCCCTTCTGGCTACGACCATGTAGATCTCCATCAATAAATTTCAATGTACTTGTAGAGTATTGAGAAATATGTGGCCACGTGGCCCTATTTTTCAAATTACCATTCAGTATTGTTCGCTCATGCTAGTAAATTTGAATTCTATCCGTTCTTCTATATATTGAGATTTCAAGCATTCCTTGATTCTTCAACTCGAGGAAAAAAACTGTCTGGAATAAATACATACTCATCAACGGTTCTTTTTCACCTATTCAGACTCAATGGTCACTCTTCAAGTGCAGCCGCATCACGTAACACTAGATACAGACCGGAACAAGCGCATGCAATATCAAGCGCTCTTGTATCAAATGCAGCATCCAGCGCAGACGTGATACGATGCATATTCAATCAAAAACGCAGATGAATCCGGTGAAAGATTATAGGTATACCTCTTGCCGCACTCCTTTCCAATCGTTCCAGGAAGTCGTAAAACGAAACGTCCATTTGGGTCCACTCTCCACCAATATGTTGTTGACAGCATGGCAAATGGGAAAATTACACCCACATTAAATGTTGCTTTTCGGCCAGGTACGCCCGAACGAATGCTATCAACACACCGAGGAGCTGTGCACATAATTCACTTTAGCGAAATGCATGCGCATGCAGCAAATCCAGTCACGGTGCCTCTAGAAACCTTATTAATGAAAAAAGACCATCAGTTCAGTACCCACCATTAGTAGGATATGTCACGCTAGCATTCTCTCCGTGAATTTTCAATTGTTTCATCGAGAGAAACGAAAGCTATAATACAGCCAACTCCCCTAAGTTCGATATTGGATAAACCATCGAGTTGGTCTTTGGATTATAACAGTGGAATACTAAAGCTTATGGGAAATTTTTCACTATAGATCGAAAGATCCTTGGCCATCGTTTCATACAAAAAACGCAAAAGAAGAGGTTAATGTCCTTTTTTCATGACATATTATTGGATATTTCAAAATGTTTTATTAAAAATTTCATTTTATTTTCTAATAAGCATTTTTAGGAACTATCTAGTCAGCATGGTAATAATTTTTATATCTCAATGACGGGTTTAGACACACCGCGTCAGTGAAAGGGTTTACTGTCTACCCGGGAGGACCTTTCATTCAAGTCTTCCTGTATATTGCAATACTGCTGCTGCTGTTGCTGCTTGTGTGCAGCCAAAGTCCGTGTTTCCCAACGTTAAAGTGCAGCGTGCGCAACAGGAGGCAGCAAAAAAGAGAATGTGTGTCTGCCTGGTTATGCTGCTTACACCTTATAATTGAACCCGTCATTTATGTTGACTTTGTCACCGATATGGGGTGTAGCCTTTCGTGCCCACCACTTAAATGGTACTCGGTGACTTCGGATCGGGGCATTCGTGGCTTATCGCCGAGAGAAAGAGTTCTCACTTTCACGATTGCATCGCAACACATCGCTGCAGCGATGCAATGCTATTCCGGAAGGGTTGCCAAATTGATATCCACTAGTTGAGTTACCCTATAATATGGAGACATTCTGTGTAATGATGAACAGCCATCTGTTGAATGTGAGCTCTGCTCAGGCTCGAAGTTTAGGATGAAGCAAACAAAATTTACATTCAAACTTTTCAACGACAAAGAAGCGCGAGGCTTTTACTTTTCCTCGGTTTCAACATCACCAAATGCCTATCTCTTTCATTCCAATGAAATTCGAAACCAGGAGAATGCTTTTATTTTCGCAATTCTCTCGCACTATCACTTTCAACTTTGTGCTTGTTCTAGCGGATTTCAATGCGTTAGGGGCAATTTGAGTGAGTCATTTGAGAGTCTCGTTGATGAATGGGTAGAATGTTCATTCGCACATACGTTATATTCATGATTGGGTTTATTCTCGAGGCGAAGCATTCGTGGCGTGCAGCACTGATTGATTTTCAGATTTCAAATGATAATATGTACGTTTAATTTTATGGTAGGTATTGGATTTCGATTATTCATAATTCGTTTTCGATTGCTATTCAGTGCTCAAACTACGGCGATGAAAAAGGTTGATTACTATCTAATATATTAAGAGTAAGAATGTATGTCATCTGCTGATTTTATGCATTCAAATAATCCCAAAATTGTGCGCCAATATTAATGTCAAAGCCACAAAATTTCAACAGTAGTCATATTTCATTTGTTTTTTTTTTCAATTCATTCAGGTTATAAGTTGTCCGTTAGAACTACATAAATCTTCGACATTGATCATTTATTGTAATATTTCTACGGTTTGATCTCGGTTTGGATCAAATAAAGTTCATTTTATCCTATTTTAATGGAAATAGTATATTCATAAAGCTATATCTTTGGGTTCGGCTGGGATAGAATTGATCGTTTATTTCATTGAAAACGATAGAGAGATGAGTATTCACGGCACGTGATTTTTTCTTACGGTTCTGGCCAGAGATTCTGGTCCACGTTTGAAACCATGGGTAGGATAATCGTAAGCAAATGTTTTGTGCAAAGCGAAGTTAAGAAAAAAATAACCTTATTGATTCCTAGACTGGAAATCGAATATTTGAGGGGCTCAAACGCAAAATTCGGTTTTAAGTAGAGTTGAGAAAAGTGTACTATTTCCAAGCATTCTAACGATATTTTCAGGTGATTTTTCCGCACAAGGAAAAAATAATATAATTCTTTGATGACTGGCTTGTTTTTTCGAGTCTCATACATTTTATATAGGTTAAAAAAATGCTAAAAAAAATCAAAGTAAATTTATCAAAACTAAGTTTTTGTAACGCAGTGCTCTTTTGCTTTTAATCCCCTCATTTTCTTGCCAGTCGACGCCACAAGACTAAGAAAGCTTTTTGTCTTTACATGGCTGGTAGCGACTGAGTGCCTTAAAAATAGGAAATTAGAAACATCTTGTCAGAAAAACAGACGAAAAAGAAACCAAAAATAAAAGAGCCGAGGAGAAAGCAAACAAGAATCAAGAAAATAAAACAAATCCTAATAGGAGTCAGGATAAAAGAAATTTGTTTTTAAGAATTCACCATGACAAGTATTACTGTTTGTATTTTGTCATGATTTTCTCTAGGAATTCCATCAAAAATTCATTCAGGTATTTGTCCAAATTTTCAGATATTACTCTGGAAATTTCTAAAACACTTCGTTAAGTGATTATTTTCCCAAAGAATTTCTCCACGAATTATCCTTGGAAATTTCTCAAAGAGTTCTGTTTAGTATACCTCAAGAATTCACGCTAGATTTTTTCAAGGAGAACTACAGAAATGCAGTTTCTCCAAAGATTATTTCAGAAATCATCTGAATTTCTCAAAAAATTGTCTGATATTTTTTTTTCAAAACATCTCTAACATCTCCAAGGTTTTTTTTCAGTATTTCATTAATCAATTTTCCTGAGACACCCCCATAGATTTCCGGACAAAAGGTTTTTTAAAATTGAATCAATAACTTCAATAGAAAGCTCTAGGTATTTTCTTTAAATTGTCTTTGAGGGTTTATATACTTATACATTTTATTAAATTTCTCTAAAGATACCATAAGTAATTGCTGGGGGCGACCCATTTTGCAAAAAGACGTTTCGCATAAGGACGTTTCACATAAAGCAGTTTCATACAAGAACACATTGCATTTCAAAGAAGGCATATATTTCTGATTATGCCAAACGTCGAAACGTCCGTATGCGAAACGTCTTTATGCGAAATGTCCCGTCCCCGCAATTGCTTCAGAGATTCTTTCTAAGATTTCTATAAGTGTTCCTCCAGTAGTTCCAGTAATCCACCCTTAATGAGGATCTCTGAAACAATTCCTGGACTTTTGAGGAAGTTTTAGAAGATTTCCTAGACAATTTGCTAAGATAATCGAAAAAAAATTAATCGAATCTCAGGGTAGTATTCCGCAGAATAGTAGTAGAAAAAAAAAATGCAGAATTCTTATATGTATACAATACAGCCATTCCATGAAAAACCGATCTAGTGGGTCATCGAATTCCGAATTTGCTAGTTTGTTCATTATCCGAAATAAGGATACACGTGTTTTTGGATTTTTATTATTAGGGTGACCATTTCCGAAATAGGGTGACCAGAAAAATCGCGATTTTGCTTGATTTTTATTTAAGGGATGGTACACAAATTATATCACGCCAAATTTCAATTTTTTCGACCCCCTCCCCCCCCTTCTTTGTCACACTTTTTGTATGAGTCCTCCAAAAATTTTGTAAGGCTTGTCACACTTGGCTTGACCCCCTCTCCCCCTTGGAGCGTGACGTAATTTGTGCATGACCCCTAATAAAATTATAACTTTTGAACCGTTCGACCGCTTTTCAATCTTTTTTTTACGAAATGTGAGCTTAAGGTTTTGCCTCTTCAGAAGAAATATAAAATTCCACAAAAATTGTTTTTGAACATGTAAAAAATCAATAATTTCCGTTTTTTTGTGTTTTGAAGGCCTCGGGACCAAAGGGACTATTGCTGTTGTCATTTTTTCTTGAAAGTTCAGTTAATTTTACGTTTACTGTCAAATTTTTAGCGATTTTGATGTAAAAAAATATTTTTTCAATGTTTCATATTTATTTTCTGAAAATTTGAAATCTTAAGCTTTTATTACATAAAAAAGATTGAAAATCGGTTGAGCTGTTCAAAAGTTATAATTAAAAAAAAAAAATCTAATGTACTGAGACCTACAGTGTGTGCCGTTGAAAAATGACTGATTTTTTATTTTCAAAAAAGAGATATATATCTCAAACACTATAAAACATACATCGCTGAAAATTTGACAGTGAACGTTAAATTTTCTGAACTTTCAAGAAAAAATGAGAACACTAATAGCCCCTTTGGTCCCGAGGCCTTCAAAACACGAAGAAACGGAAATTATTGGTTTCCTTCATGTAAAAAATAAATTATGAAATTTTATAATTTTTATGAAAAGCTTTCATTTGGTGATACTTATAAATAAATAAAAAAACGTAGAAAAAGAACAAGATTTTTTGTAGTAAATTCTACAAAACCAGCTTTTCTGTGAGGTAATCGTCAGGAATTTTGTCAAAAAGTTTAGGATTTTTTTAAAAGTTTTAGACGTTTTATAGAAATTGAATATGGATATGGAGTGATACATAAAGTAATTTATTAAAAAAATCGAAAAAAAATAAAAGATTGGGGAATTCTTAGAGTAGTTTTTGTACCAAAAATGGAAAGTGAATAGATTTTTACATATTATTAATGGAAGCATCCCGGGATTAATATTAGGAAAAATTAATGGAATAATAGCAAGGCCCTAAGAGAATGCCTAATGGAATTTTTTCGAGAAGTTCATGAACGAATTGCAAAATCCTTTAGCAAATCTGACGAAATAGTTTTTCAAAAATATCCCAGAAAAATCGTTAGTGCTGTTTAAAGAAAAAAAAATCTCTGAACAACACTTGGAAGAACCTTTGTTGATTTTTTTCGAAGAACCGTCTTGGAGAAAGGTTTAGAAGAAAGTATTCTCTGGCAGAATTCTTTAAGAGATCTTTCAAGTAATTCGATATATATTCTTCGGAAAATTAGCAGTATCAGCTATCGGGAATGATTATCCATGGAATATCAGAAGGTACTCTGTGAAAACTGGTAAAGCAGTTCTTGGAGAAAGCTCTGATAAAGTACAAAAATATCTCATGAAAAAATGCCCGTGGGAATTTCTTGAAAGTTGAATGGTTAAATACCTGGGAAGTTAGTAGAAAAAACATTAGGGCTATTTCTCGTGAGTTCTTTGGAAGAATTCTTGAAAGATTTATTTAGTTGAATTAGACAAAGAATTAATATTTTCCATAGTGAGTATTGAAATTTACAAATATCACTGATGTGCAGTGATATGAGACAAAATCACAATCAAATGAAATCAATACAATTCTATACATATCACGAAATTTGTGAAAATAATGATTATTGTGACAGACTAGAATTTTCTTGGTCCCCTCTAGGCCCCTTCAAGTTAAAAAAGCCTAGCTATTCCAATGAATACTTGGATAAAATGCTGGAGAAAATACAAAAATAAAACAATGGGAATGGAAAAAATGGATTTCTAGGAGAAAACGTGGATGAATTCTTGAAAGGTTTCTTAAAAAAACCCTTGAGCTATTAATTTAAAATAAACCTTTGTGAATTTCCTCGAAAGAAATTCTATAGAAATGTTTTGAATATCTCCAAGAGTAACAATAATGAAAAAATATTTTTAGGAAATTCTAGTTTTGAGAAAAATTCAACGTAAAATTAGCTTTATAACTCACAAGGATTTCCTAGAGCAAATTCTAACTAACTCCTTCAGCATCCTTTGAAAAATCGCTTGAAGAATTTCTGGGAAATCTAGAAGAGAAATGTCTAGAAAAGTTCTGTAGAGATCCGTGTAGGGGACACTGAAAGTGTTCTTAATAAAATTACTATGATTATTCCTGAAGCATTTCTTTGGGGAATCTGAAACATAATTCCTGAGAAGCCTATTAAACCCGTTATAGTTACTAAAGGCTTCTTTGGAGCCTGCGCAATTTTGCATCAGGATTCAATGGAAGCAGAATAAAGAAAAAGAGACTTTGAAGACCATAATAGACTTTTTAGAGACTTGCATTAAGATAGAAACCAAGTTTCTTAAGAGGATGGTAGTAGCCCTGTCTTTGGGATCATTCATTGGATCATCCTTTGTTATTATTCATATATAAAAATATGAATATATTTTAAAATGCTATCTCTTTTAATTCAATTTTATTGCACAAATTTGACAAAAATAGACCATACTGCTTGCCTTTACCAGTGAGGTTGATCGAATTTCTGTTTTTTTTAAATTCTTTTTCTAGATAACAAATAGATAAACAGCAAACATTCTGTGAATTTGTGTAGTTTTCTTTCTTTATATCGAAGTGACCCGGCTAATCGCAAAAGCTTTTAGGAGAAACTGAAGATGCTTCACTCTAGGCTCATACGGTGAATTTCACCGTAATCTCAACAGCTGAACGGTTCGGTGAAATAAAACACCATAATTCCGTCGAAATTTTACGGATTCCGGTGATTTTTCATCGAGTACTGTAAAAATTTATCGTACTCCGTTAATTTATTTCACCGAACTATTCAGCTGTTACAGGAATCCGTAAAATAATTTAAGTGTGTTGAAAATGTTTCATCGCGCAAAAAATCTATCAAATATTAAGCTGGAATTTCTTCTACAATTCTGCAAAAAACATCTTCCAAAAATCTGATCTCAAATTATTGAATGATACCAAAATATAGAAGTAGGAAATTGCTCAAATCATTTTTCAGGAATTAGCTAAGACCTACTTTTAGAAATTTGAAGGGTAATTCTGAATCAACCAAGAATTTCTAGAGAGTGTGCTGTGGGAGTTCTATAGGAATTGCTCTGAAAATTGTTGAGATATTAAACAATGCATTGAAAGATTATATCAAGAGTGATCGCACGTTCAGAAACCGCTAGCACCATCCCACGCGTGCTATGTATAACAATATGCGACTGGTCTAGTATTAATCCAATACTTCATCCAAAAGTGCTTCAATAATTTTCTGGTGCATTTCGATTCTCTATAGATGTTACAGAGACTGCTCAAGAATTTCTTCCAGAAATTCCCACGGAAATTTTTTCAAGAACATATACAGGGTAGGCCGTAGATATTTTTAAAAAACCATCCATCGAATCGTTCAGAAATGATCCATTTGTTTTTCTAACGGTTAAAGTAGTTTCTTGTAGCAATTTTTACAGATAGCTTCCCAGGATTTTCAAATATAGATTATCCTCCAGAACTTTCGGAGGTCATGCACAAACCATATCACGCTGTACTGGGCATGAGAATATACATAGGCGTAAATAGCCATCATATTTGAGGGGGGGGGGGGGCTCATGGGCTCTTCTGATTAGAGTTAGACGTCGTACAGGATTTACACAACTTTTACGATACGGTTAGTACGGTTTACAGTTTTCTTCTCTCCTCAATCCAACGTCTAAAAACACAAATAACACCACCTACTGCACACAGATCCCAAAATGGACCACAAATAACTACACAACCGAGCTAACCGAGAGAAAACTTTTCTCAGAGCAGTTATCTGTAGTAGGCTTATCACCGAGTGCCATACCCAAATACCAGCGTAAAAATAACAGTTTAAACCCCAAAAACTAAAACTCTACCGAATAGAAAAATCCAGCCAAACGGTATTAAATGAACGTAAGTGCGATAGCTATGAAATGTACCTCAGGTGCTATGACTAATTCCACTCCCCATGTAGAGGTTTACGAGTGGAACAGAATTGACGTTTTCATGTTTATAAAAAACTTGTTTAACTTGTTGTTTTAAATCGAGTAAGTTAAATGTAAATTAGTATTTTTTGTAATTTTTCAATCAAAATGAATAAAATTTTAGGCCCTGAAGAAGGTTCCAACAAGGACCGAAACGTTGGCGAAGATTCTAAAATAATCAACGCAAAGGTTCTCTAGACTGAATAGCCGAAAAATGCTTTTGAACAATATAACCAGTCGAACCAACTACGTTGTTTCGATAATATTTGTGAACCGATCATAGAAGCGCACTTCCATTAAAGGTAGATCAGAACCTGAAAAGTGTCTCAAATCGATCGATCAATTTTATTTGATACCCTGTGTCAGGTGTTACGGCACAAGAGGGTATAGACGTGAGTTCAGTACCGCCCGCAACTGTCATTAGCCAGCCGGGTGAGCATAGATGTCAGCTAGCAAACAGCGTGTCAAACTGTCACATGGACCCAAGTAACACCGAAAACATAAATCCAAATTTAAAAATACACAGTTTGTCCTACAATGATTGCTAGAAAGTTTTTGAAACATGTCATGTCTTACGTAAGTCGCTATTTTGTTTTGTTAAACCTTTCAATATTGAACTTGAATGGAGATGTTCTACTAAGGCATATAATTTGTTTTGCAATACAAATCTACCATTTTGCTGAAAATGTTCTGATTATGTTTACTATGTTTCAAACATATTATGTTTTATAGTTGTCTTCTTATGTTTATCAAAACATGTGTTTGGTTATATGTCTTATTTCGGTTGTTTTAGACATCTACGACAAATAAACAGTCTCAATATGTCACATTCATGTTACATGTATGTCATAATATATACTCTTTTCAAACATGTTCTGAATAAACAAATTATGTTTATTTTCAGTCAAATATAAGTTTTTCTAGCTGTCTATAAAAAAATGCAACAATAGTGACATTTAATACTTTTGATAGCATGGATAATACACTGCCGACTAAGAAATTTGCCATATGGTGTTCACTGAATACTTTTAAGCAAATGTTTTGAGTAAATTATTATTTTTAAGGTATACTCTAAATGCCGATTTATCAATTTACATGAATGAATAGAGTGTGGTGGTTGTTTGCCACTGTTTAGTACGAAAAAGGTTCAATGGAATTACCTAACTCACTTACAGTTGTGTTCATGCAGGGCTTACATGTTAATGTGAAAAATTTTAGGAAAAAATATAAATACTTAGAAAACACTGCATAGTCATTTGGTATAGGAGTTTTCCGTCAACAAAATTGTAACATAAAGTTTGCCGGAATAGTTTTTGGTAATAACCTGATTAGACTATTTTATTTCGGGTACAAATCAACAACGGTTCGTGAGATTTGAGAAGCAACTTCCATGCTACAACTTCCATTTATGCTGTCATAGTCAAGTGATTTATCAAACTTATATCACACTGTCAATTTATGATCACACTAGTTTTCCCTGAAAACTTTTCACTGCCTTGAATGAAACAATGGCAAATGATTTTTTTGTCTTTTCCTCGTCATGCAGTGTGTCTATCTGTAGATGGTCCCCCCATCTTAAATTTTTTAATTTAATTTTAAATATTTATATATTTGAGATTTTTGTTCTGAAGCTTTGAAAAAAGTAATAATTGTTCAGTAAAAGTTCAGTGTATTAGTAGAAATCAAAATAATGCACTAATTTTCAAAATGTGATGATTCCTTTTTGGAAATATTTACTTGGCTTGATGTCGAAAAATGTATATTGAACGATTTATAAGGGCGAATTGATTTTTTCGAAGCAAAAGTGCATATTTCACCATAATTTTTGATTCGCATATTAATTTAGTGTTAAATAACAGTTATCAATCAATAACAATAAAAAATGAAGGCTTGTCAATGTTTGCACTTTTACATTTTTCATTGTCGACCATCCAATGCATTTCCACTACCAAATGTTCTCAGTATTTTGTTGCGTTAATGGTTTGTTGGACAAAGTATAATACATAATTATGTATACCTAAACCCATATGATACATAATTTTGACAACAAAAATATGTTGCACAAGCTCCACCTTCTGCGCTTTTCCAGTCATATATAAGTATGAATTCCAGTTTTTTTCGCTATGAAACAGAACATTCTCATTAGTCATATTGAAGTGATTGTGATTTATATGAGACATGTTGTGTTACTTGGGGAGCATAAATAGTAAAGAAACGTGAAGTACCGAACATTTATTCTTGCACGTGAAATTTATAATCGTTAAGACACAGAGTGAATTAAATGTTTGAATTTTAGTTAGTAAGACAGTTTTTCAATCAGAATTTATATAAAGTTGAAGTGATTTGTTATTGGAACTAGGTAAGTTGACAGACGTAAACATTTCTATGCTATGTGCTAATAAAATCAATTTTAGCTCAAATCGTTTCCGCAGCGATTAGTCAGTACAGATAGTCAGTAGTCAGAAAACAGTATTGATTAAAAGTAAGTAAAGCGTTTGAGTAAAAGAGAATCACATTAAAATTAATTTGTTAAATCTAGGTTCATACAGTCAGTCAGAAGAAATTTGTTTCGGATAAGGAGAAGAAAAGAAAAAAAGAAAATGTAAGATAAATTTGTATTGAACTGAATTGAAATTTACTAATTCTAATATATTACAGCTTTGAAGCTGCATGATTGCTGCTATCAGGACTATTTTAGAATTCTTATTCGGACATCGGACATCAAGAAAGAGTGAACGTTATAAAAATATGTATACTTTTTCGGTATATATTGCCAAGATATAACCCAATCGTATAAATCTCGAGTGAAAACTAATATAGAAGGAGACTAGTGCAAAATCAATGTGAAATTCTAACCTTTTGACGCCGAAAGGCAAAATTAAAATCCAACCTCTTCAAGTCAAAAACGCACGTTTGAAAATAAAGTATATAAGTTGCTCAGCATATTAGTAGAGATTCATTCGTTTCTTCAAATCTCTAAAAATGTAGGAAATTATACCAATTATGGTCATAGTGGTTTCCTATTTCGCCATATACGTAAACTATCACACTTTAAATGCCTCGTTGGATAAATGTACGACTCGAATTATTTGGTTAGAGTTATAAACTTTTCATTCTAAAGCTGTCTATCATAAAATTTAAGGATTGAAACTGTTTTCTATTAAAATTGTCGTAAGGTAATCGCTGTTCGAAGTAAGCAATATGGGGCCTTCCTAAGGCGAATGGTTAGAGTCCGCGGCTATGAAGCAAAGCCACGCTAAAAGTGTCTGGGTTTGAATCCCGGTCGGTCCAGGATATTTTCGTGATGGAAATTTTCTTGACATCCCTGGGCATAGAGTATGATCGTACCTGTCACACTATATACTGGCAACTTTGACAAAGAAAGCTCTCAGATAATAACTGTGGAAGTGCTCATTGAACACTAAGCTGAGAAGCAGGCTCTGTCCCAGTGAGGACGTTAATGCCTATGATAAGAAGAAGAATTCCCTTGAAATGTACAAAGTTATGACAATTATCAGTGATAAAAATTTTTCGGTGAAATAGGATATTTGGGGTTTTGTCATTCGGGAAATTGGCTTGCTGTTGTTTGAGAGGGACTTTAACCCGAAGGTCATTCGTCCCTCGGGAAATTGGCGTTTGGGTGAACGTATTCGGGGAAAAGTAGTAAAAACTTGGATTTGAACCCTCCACACTTAGCATGGTGTTTCTGATAGCTACGCGTCTTTCAAGGCGGATATTTATGAACAACGATTGAACGGTGAATTGAGAATCTGGCTCAATCATAAATGATCCAAAAGCAGAAGAAAAAGGAACACATTTCCCAGAAATCCTTTCCCCAGAATGGGACATTCCCCAGAATAGGACATACCCTAGAAAAAAAATAATAAGAGATTTTTGGGCTGTTGAAATTCAGGTAAATGGGAAATAGTAAATAGTGAGCATGTTTAACTAGAAAATCCGGGGATAATCAAATTTTAGTTTTTATAGGTAAAGCATTTTTTTTATGACAGGAATTTTGGTTTGTGGCAGTTTTTTATTTATTGATTGGTGAATCTTTAAATAAATAATTAAAGAAATTAATCAAAAACAGTGCCATCTATGACCGCCACCTACAACCGTTTGGAAGATTTTCTTCTTACAAACTTCAAGCTCGTTTAGCCCATCCTTAGAGCTCATGGTTTCTACACAAATGTTCACAGTCATCGATCTCTTGTAGCTTATCAGTTTTGCTGTAAAAAATGTTATTAAAAACAAGGGAAATTTTCTAGTTTAATTGTGTTATTATTCTACATAATTACCAGGACAATAAACCTAGGAAGATCAGCCAATATTTAAAAGAAGGAAGCATATACTATGAAAGCAAAAAAAAAACTAATTCCATATTTTTTTTGTGAATAATAAAAATATTATACTAATACAAATCACTCTTCGAAAACACAATTAGAAAGAACATCCAATTTTAAAAGAAGGAAGATTAACTATGAAAACAAAAAATCCCAATAGCTTGGGCCAAGCTTGATCATAAAACATAGTATGATATGCCGGCTCGCCAATACCCCGCATCCCCGAATAGCCCAGATCCCCGAAAAGTTTGTAGCTCTCATAGTTGTCATAACTTTTTGTGTTTTCTGAACGAACGAGTCATCTGATATGCACCCTTCTTTACTTCATTGGCTATTCTTTCAAGTTTCACAATCTTTGACGCTTTTGGCACGATGTGTTCAGTCAAGAATGACCTTATAATCTTCAATACATCCTTCTTTTGATAGCTTATCATTCTTTCTAGTTTAGTACCCTGTACTTAAAGACTATTCTTGCACCTGTTTGAACTGCATCACTTTTCGGAGAAACGGGCCATTCTGGGAAATCGCTTTCGAGGAGGTTATTCGGAGAGTGGCATTTGGGAAAATGACATTCGGGGAAACGACATTCAAAGAAAAGTAGGATTTTAAATTTGTATGAGCCGTGGTCTAAGTAGTTTATGAACGGTCCTTTATTGTTTGCCTGAGACAAGGGGAGCAAACATTCGCTTTTTTTTATTCAATTCCGATATAATCTGCTTGGGCGAACAGACGTCGGTGTCCGGGATTCGAAGCTTCTGGAAATTCGAATCAATTCGGTAATTATACATTTTTATCGACAAAAAAACTCAAAAAAAAAAAAAAAAACAAATGTTTTTTTTTTCCTTTTCTTAAATATTTATAAAACCGATTCGGGGGAATGTCCTATTGTGGGAAATGGTTTCTGGGGAATGGATTTCTGGGGCTTGACTTTCTGGGAAATGTCCTACAACCAAGAAAAAGCCATCATCACAAGGTATTGTCATAAATTTTCGTTTCAAATTGAACATATCCAACTTATGCAACATGCCACCCACGAATCGTTTCCCCTTCGCTCATTCCATCTCTTCGTACAATCACTTCCGAAAGCCTTCACTGTTGAATGTTCCTCACCCCTCACAGCCACAGTCTGCAATCCGTCAGCCCTAATCAGAAGATCGTCCAACCAACAAGCCAGACAAGCAAACACAATGGCAACCACCATCAAAAGCCACTAGAGTAGCAAAAGCCAGTCAAGTGGCTCGAAGAAATCGAAAGTGTTTTTCGGTGCTTTTCGAGGTTTTGATTTTCGCTCACCCAACCAACATTCGTCGAAGACGGTTGTGAAACAACGAAAATGCTAAACTTTTGTCTAAAAGCCTCCGTGAAATAGCAAAACTAACCTAACCTCGATTCACGGGCTATAAATTTTCATTGTGTTTCCACAATTGTTTCATTTTCTTGGCGTTTTCAAAATGCTACTACCCCTCAAAACCCACCCCCGAAAGCTGCTGAGACCGAACGACCTGGCATGCCCCAATCTCCCGAGGTCCAAAGCCATGGGGGCGGTGTGATGACTATGTGAAAAGAGGAAATTACTTAATCCAATCTGGCCTCTCACGGCGCGGCAACCCACTCACTCAACTAGTTAGGCACCTACCGAACCAAACGAAAACCGGCCGACCTAAGCCATTTTCCTTTCATTTTCCTCTCGTTCTCCTCGCTGCCGACGACAATGACAACGAGTGGGGCCCGAAGGGGAGACCCCGCGGGGGTTTGTATGAGAAAATTAACGATAAAACAATAAACCCCGGTAAAATGTTGCCGAATCATCCGCCGCTAGTCGTTTGTTCGCCCACGAAGCCGAAACCTGATGGGATTGTGACGAGTCATGGGTGAAAAACAAAGGAAAATCGCCCAAAACGACTAACTGAATGTGTTACTCACTAAGTAGGGAAGAAAAGCACCTCTCTCGCAGGGCTAGTGGCGACTGAGTGTGTTAAAATTTAAATTTACGCTACGAAAACCATTTTAAATATTAGAACTTCCATAGTTATGATGATAGGAACAATATTGCGATAATTGCGATAATCATCCCCTGAGAAGAGACGGACCTGATGTAGTGGTTAGAACACACGCCTTTCACTCCGAGGACTTGGAATCGAATCCCATCCCCGAGATGGTGATGTAAAAGTTATAGTGACGACCCTTCGGAAGATTAGTAAATCCGTTGATCTCGAGATAAACTAGCCCAGGGCTAAAAATCTCGTTAAAAAAAAATCCCTTGATAAACTGTTTAACAGTTTGTAAGGGATAATACCTACATGAAAAAAGTGCAAATATGTGTCACTAAATTGTTCACTATCTTTTAGTTTATATCGTATAGTATATTTAGAAGTATATTTTAGCCTGGGACAACTTGGGACATAGGTGGATGGGATGTGTAAACATTCAACAAGAAATCGAATATACATTCAACTCTCTCTTACTCTATATTTTGAACCTGGAGTGTTGACTGTATTTGTTATCAGTGTAGCTTTAGCGTTAGCGTTAGCGTAGTTACGGAGTACTTCGTAGATTGGATTCTAGCAACATTAATGTTTCGTTCAATATTTTCGTCCAGACTACTTTCAGGGACAAGGCTGGGGAAAAACCTTGACCCAATCTTGGACAACATTACGAATCGCATGAATATTGCTATTCCTGGCCACGCCCATCTTTACCGTAACTTGGGATAGGGGAAGGAAATGTTGATGTAGCACTTACTTAATGAGAGGCCACTAACTCAGCGACGCCCTCATAAGTGCTACGGAGGAGGAGGTTGGGAAAGGTATTAGGTCATGGTTCGCCTGAAAAGCTGGCGATGGACCCAGGGCGTTTGTTGTTTATGTTTTTTTTTTTCAAATTAAATTTTTGAAAGCCGGCAACCAAAAGAGAAAACAATGCTTGATTAACTGTGATGATAATTAGTTTTCTGCTCAGTAAAATACAAATCATCAGATAGTCCCAAAAACAAAAAATAAAACACGTTCTGAATATGTACGCGGATAACAGTCGTGCATGCAGAACATGCCATGAGCTATCTAACAATAAATCGACCGGAACGTGCAAACCGAGCAACATTTTCATTTCTTAAAACAAGCGACAAAAAATAACAAAATCCGAGCGAGAAAAAAAGCAAAAAAAAAAAAACAAAAACGCGCGAACAAAATTTGAGCTAGGAACGACAACACACAGCCAGTTTGTTGACAACTGACATATTGGAACGCGTATATTGAACATTCCTCCCACATTACACCGCGAAAAAAAGCATATCATATCAGAACGCTAAAACCTAACAGATACTAAAATGCAAGTTTCAAGTAATCGGAACAAACTCAACGGATTGATTTATTGTAATCGTCTGTCACCTCAGGATGCGTCCTAGATATGGCAGCTAAAATCTAGCTGAATCTCTGCTCCAGAAACACACATCATATCACTCACTGTACTTTCACTTTAAATTTACTGTATTCTTCTTGTACATAACAAGTTAAGTGAAACACAGTTTTATAGAAATAGGCAAAATTATACAGATTTTTGGAGACCACTGTATTTGTTATCAGTGTAGCCCACACAAATATCACAAATAAAGTACAAAGTTTAGTTCATTTAATTTCTCTAAGATGAATTTTAAATAAACTTATGAACAATGTTTAAGGGTTGGTTTATTAAGGGTTGGTTAAAATTTTTTGAACCATGTTAAAAATTGAAGCTTGCACCGGTGTTGCAAATAATGTTCCAATTCTATTTTTTACATTTTTGCTGGTATATTTCTTTTGAAACGATTTGACGATTCTTCAACGAAGTACTCCAATAGAAATCTCCATGAGCTTTTCCATGAATTCCACCGTAGTTCCTCAGGATTTCCACCAGGGATTCCGCCAGGGGTTTCCTCCAGGAATTACTCTGGGGATTTCATTATGAAATTCCTCCAGGCATTTTATACAGAAATTCCTTCGGTTTTTTTTTTTGTAAAGAATTTATTCAGGGATTTTGTCCAGGAATTCCACCAGTAATTTCCTTCACAAAATCCTCCAGAGATTTTTTTCCATAATTACTCCGGAATTTTTCCCAAAAACAGCTCTGGGGATTTTCTCCAAGAATTCCTCAGGGTATTCTCATTAGACAATTCTCCGGGAATTTCACTTAGAAATTCCTCTGGAAATTTTCTCCAAACATTCGAGGATTTTTTCAGAGAATTTATCCGAGGATTTCCTCCAAGAATTTCTGTGGAGATTTCAACCAGGAATTTCTCCAAAGATTTTCTCCAGGGATTTTCCACAGGAACTCACAACATTGTAGAGGTCTGTTTTATTCTGGTGATTTGCTCCAGGAATTATTCCGGAGATGTCTCCAATGGATCCCTCCGGGGTTCTCTCCAGAAATTCTTTCAGAGATTTATTTTTCCGAAAATTCCTCCGGGAATTTCACTTGAGAACTCCTCCGGGGTATTTCTCCAGGCATTTCTCAGAAGATTTCCAATAACAATTCTTTCGGGGATTGAATTCAGGAATTCATTAAAAAAATCCTGCTGAAATTGCTGCAGAAATTAATTCGGTTTTTTTTTCAGAAAATTTATCGGAGATTCCTCTTAGCATAGTGGTTAAGTCGACGGCTACAAAGCAACACTAAAAAGAAACTCTGCTAAAGGTGTCAGGTATCGATTCGTGGTCGGTCCAGGATTTTTTGCTTCCTGAAAATTTCCTTGACTTCCCTGGGCATCTTATACGAATATAAGAAATTCCTCCGGTTTTTTTTCCGAGAATTTATCCGTAGATTTCCTCCATGAATTTCTTTTGGGATTTGCACTGAGAATATCTTTGGAGATTAACTCCAAGAATTTCTGCGGGGAGTTTCAAGGATTCCTCCGGGGATTTGCTCCAAGAATTTCAAGGATTCCTCTGGGGATATCCCCCAAAAATGCTTCCGGGAATTTTCTCCGGAAAAAAATCCTCTAGAAATTCTTTCAAGAAGTTTCCTGGAGATTTGCACCAGAAATTCCCCAGGGGATGTTCTCCACAAATTGCACTGGGGATTTTCTCCAGGAATTCTTCCGGAATTTCCTCCATAGTTCAGAGTTTTCACTTCATAGTGGAAATTATTCCACAGTTCCTCCCAAAACTGCTTCGGAGTCTCGGCAGAGAGGTTTTTCAAAAATTTCTCCAAAGTTCATCATGGAATTTCTGCGGAATACTTCATGGAATTTCTTTGGAGTTCCTCCTAGAATTCCTCCAGATTTCCTATAGACATTCATTTTGAGCTACACCGGGGATTTCTTCGTATTTCCTCTATAGTTCCTCCTGGATTTTATTTTCCTGAATTTCTCTAGTAATTCTTCAGAGTTCCACTAGTAATTATTTTGAAATCCTATGGAGTTACACTAATGATTCTCCTGGAGCAACTTCAAAAAATTCTCTACATTCCATCCGGTAAATCCTCCACAGTTTCTCAGGAGATTTCTCGAGAGTTTCTCAGGAATTTCACCTCAACGACCTTAGGTAATCCCTCCAGATTTCCTCATGTAATTCCCCCTGAGTTCTTTGTCCGAATTTCCCACATTTCCTTCGGCAATTTGGAGTTTTTTCAGCAATTTCTCCGGAATTTCTCCTGCATCTCCTCATCTGGAGATCCTCCATGAATTCCTCAAGAGTTCCTCCAGGACTTCCTTCAGAGTTCCTTCGGGAATTCCTCCAAAGTTGCTCTGGGAATTCCTCCGAGATTTTTTTCAGAGTTCCTCCAAGAATTCGTCAAGAGTCTCAAGAGTTCTTCCAGTAATTCCTCAGAAGTTCCTCTGGAGCTACACCAGGTATTTCTCACCAGTTCTTTTGAAAAAGTCTCGGAAGCTCCAGCAGGTCCACCGCGAATTCTTTCAGAGTTCCACCGAGTAAGTTCAACCGTAGTTTCAAGGCGGGAATATCTTTCAGAGTTCCTCCAAAAATTCTTTGGATTTCTTCCAAAAATTCCTCGGGGCTTCTCCGTGAATTTCCCCGGATTTAATCAAGCAATTACCTTGGAGTTCTTACAGGAACGCCTAAACAGTTCCTCTAGGAGCTGCTCCGGAGTTCCTCTGTTTTTTTTTCTACAGAAAAATTCAAAAAAGATCTTCACCAGTAATTCCCTCAGATTTTTATTTATGATTTCTGAGACTTTAGAGACAATCCATTCAAAATAGAGACTTCTATGAAGTAGTGCTTCGTGAAGCCTAAGCAGGACAGTTCGGTTTTGCGTCGTCCGATTGATTTTGGTGACGGATTCGCGCGTTTTTGTTGCTGGAGAATTTTTTTCCCCCTGTTTTGGAGCGTCTTGCTGGGTAGTGCTTCGTGAAGCCCAAGCAGGACAGTTCGGTTTTGCGTCGTCCGATTGATTTTGCTGACGGATTCACGCGTGTTTTCGTCGCCGGAGATTTTTTTTCACCTGTTTTGAAGCGTCTTGCTGGGTACGTATTTGGGAAGGCCCAAGCAAGACGGTTTATTTTCGGGACGCCAAGAAGTTTTGCTGTCAGTGTCAGTTTTGTGTTCAGTCGAGAATGGATTACCAACTGGTGAGTTCGTTTCATGCTTATGATAACACATATTTTCTTGAAAGCGTAACTTTTATGTAATATTGAAACAAACTTTGTATGGTTCGTCACTATATGTGTCGGCATTATGCTTTTTTCTTATACAATTTGAATATACAAATATTTTTCTCTTTTTGACATTATTAAAAATTATTTATTAAAAAAATCTTTTGAATTGTTCGACATTGTGAATGTTGACGTATTTTCTAAAACTTCTACCATATCGAGACAAAATGCACAGTAATACTCATATGTAATTTTCAAACAAACTATGTATGGTTCGTCACTACAAGTGTCGGCATTATTCCTGTTTCATATAAGTTAAAATATATACATGTAATTTTCAGTTTTCGTCATTAATAAAAACGTCTTTTGAATTGTTCGACATTATAGATGTTGACGTATTTTTCCAAAAACTTCTCGAGACAAAAATACAAAACTAGCTTTAAATTTAAGTCGTATATTTCCCCCTTGTCCATGGATCGCATCACCGACCAGAGGTGACTCCCAGATCTTTTCCTCCCTCACTAATAAACACCCTTCCCGTGGTGATTGTGGAGATGCAGAGGTATTCTCGGTCTCTAGAAGCAACAATCATTACACCCTAACATTCCTTCCCCATCCCAACTGACTGTAAGGACTTGGCCGGCGCCGTTATTGATCAATAATATTAGATCTGCTAAAATTGCACTTCGAGAGTAAGCGGAAACTCCCATCCCTTATTCATTTGGATCGTATCAGGTATCAGAAGGCCGGCTCCAAAGGCACGTTCCCCACCAGTTGGGAGATTTGTGCCATCGCCATATTTGAGCCTATTTCATCATCTACCCGATGGGAGAGGAAAGGGAAGGGAAAGATGGGAGGAAATAGGAGTGGGGTCCCTTGAAGAGGGAAGATCGCATAAGCGAAATGAGAGCATGTAGCTCCATACCACAATGGGTTCGAACAGCGCCCTAAAAAGGGCACTGCAAAACGCATGAGCGTAAAGAGAGCCTATAGCTCATTACCACAGCGGGTTAAGAATAACAGGATGTCCTGAAGATTCAGGCTTCTGTATTCAGTTTCACTTAATAAGTGTTTACCAAGTAATTGGAATCGCATTTGCGCAAAAACTGGACAGTTACATATCAGGTGATACGAAGTCCCATAATCGGAGTCACAACTATCACACATAAATGAGTCAGCACGCTGAATATTTGCCATGTGATAGTTGAGTCGGCAGTGGCCTGTCAACGCTCTGACCAAGAGACTGCAATTCTGCTTTGACAGATTTGTTAAGTACTTCGCCACCTTTGGAGATGGCTCAGTAATATACAATTTTGTTTGACGACACGACTCCAAACTATTCCAATATTGCTTGTGCTGAGTTGCCGCCCAAGAGTTTATCTGAAGCTTCACCCAGCACTTCGAAATTGGAATAGCCGGCTCAGGGCCAATGAAGTCATGCGATGCTCCATCGCGAGCTAGCTCATCAGCCAATTCATTTCCAGCGATGGAAGAATGGCCAGGTACCCATACAAGGTTTACAGAGTTGACTGCATCCAGTTCCTCAATTTGAGTTCGATATGCGATAACAAGCTTCGACCTTGAGTTGGCCGAAGCGAGAGCTTTTATAGCAGCCTGACTATCTGAACAGAAGTATATGACTTTACCCATTACGCGCTGTTGAAGTGCTGATTGCACTCCACACATAAGAGCAAATATTTCCGCCTGAAAAACGGTGCAGTTTCTACCAAGTGAGTAAAACTGATTCAGCCTTAGCTCACGAGAATATACTCCTGCACCAGCTCTACCTTCAAGAAGGGAGCCATCAGTGTAACATACTATATTGTTTGATATACTTCTTTCCAAATAGCCAGACGTCCACTCTTCCCGTGAAGGGAATTGTGTGGTAAATGTCCAGTAAGGAAAGTTACAAGCAATTGTGAGATCACTTGGAGCAAGGACAATTTTGTCCCAATTTACCAAAAGTGGAAACAACGAAGTGTGTGTAGATCTACGATTCACTGGATTTTTTTTCCAGTAGATCCAGTACCCATAAACGGTAAGAGCAAGAAAGTGCTTCTTGTTTAAGATATATGTGTAGTGGCGCAACGTCGAAAAGGGCCTCGAGCGCTGCTGTGGGAGTTGTAGAGAACGCACCAGACATCGCCATCAAGCACATCCTTTGGAGATGGCCCAATTTTGATTGGATTGTTCTCACTTCGCCCTTTTGCCACCACACAAGACGTCCATATGCCAATATTGGTCGAACAACTGTTGTGTAAATCCATTTGATATATTTGGGTTTGAGGCCTCAAGTTTTACCAAAGGTTCGCCGGCATTGACCGAAGGCCATACACGCTTTTTTGACTCTGAAATCAATGTGAGCTGTCCATAAAAGTTTGGAATCTAGAATGACTCCGACATACTTTACTTGATCAGTCACATTAATCTCAGTGCCAAAAAGACGTAAAGGTCGAATTCCATCGCGGTTTCGTCTTTCCGTAAAAAGAACAATAGATGTTTTATTCGGGTTAACCGAAAGGCCATATTGGCGACACCAACTCTCGACTACCTGAAGAGCACTTTGCATCAGGTCGAATAGGGTGCTTATGCACATACCAACTATCAGAGCTAGATAGTCGTCGGCAAATCCATATGTTGGAAAACCGCAATTATTGAGTTGCCTCAATAGCGTATCTGCTACGAGATTCCACAAAAGTGGTGACTAGACTCCCCCTTGGGGGCATCCGCAAACACTCAATTTTCGAATCGCTGCTTGACGCAATGTCGAGAAGAGATGTCGGTTTTTGAGCATTTGATGAATCCAATTGGTAATCATTGTAGGTAGCCCATGGTTTCGTGCGGCTTCCAATATGGCATCGAAAGACACGTTATCAAAGGCATCCTCAATATCCAAGAAAACACCCAAGCAGGATTGCTTCTGAGCGAATGCTTTCTCGATATCGTATACAACTTTGTGTAAAAGAGTCACAGTGGACTTTCCAGATTGGTAAGCATGTTGATTCACATGAAGAGGCATGTTTGCCAAATAAACATCACGGATGTGATGATCGATAATGCGTTCCAGACATTTCAGAAGAAAAGAGGTCAGACTGATTGGTCTAAAACTCTTCGCTTCCTCATACGACGCACAGCCTCCTTTTGGGATAAACTTTACAGTAATATCACGCCAGGATTTGGGAATGTACCCGGTAGCAAAACTGCTTACAAGTAGCTTTTTCAAAACATGTTTGATAAACTCAAATCCCTTTTGGAGCAGAACAGGATAAATCCCATCCGCTCCTGGAGATTTGAAAGGAGCAAAACTATTAAGTGCCCATTGAATCGATTCAGTAGTTACGATACTACGAGCCGAGGCCAGAGACTCGTAACTACATGAAAAGACATTTGGTTCATCCGTAGATGCTATGTCCACACATCCGGGGAAGTGTGTATTGAATAAACATTCTAAAACTTCTTCATCGGAAGAAGTAAAGTCACCATTAGGTAAGCGAATTTCGTTCACTTGGAAATCCTTAGATTTTGCAAGAATTTTGTTCAACCGACTGACTTCACTCAAACTGGAAACATTTGTACAAAGGTTTTTCCAGCCGGATCGTTCAGCAGAACGAGAGCCTTCTTGTAAGCCTTGCGAGCCGACTTGAACGACTCTGATCCAGCTGAACGGCGTCTGTTCCAACTCCTTCTACATTGTTTCCTGAGTCTAGTCATATCGGAATTCCACCATGGGGTCCCTCTTGTAGTCTTTACAGACCGCAGAGGACATGCTTCTTCAAAAGCTTCCATAATGTAGGATGTTGTAGTATCAACGGCATCATCCAGATCACTTGGATTTTCAATGGACGGAGAATATCCATGAAATTTGGTCGCAACCAATTCAATATAGAGTTCCCAGTTTGTTGACCGGGGATTCCTAAAACGCAAAGTCTGCGCAGTTACATTTGAATGTTCAAAGAAGATGTAGCGATGATCAGATAATGATTCCTCATCTGATACATGCCAATTCGTCAACTCGTGACTGATTCTATTCGAGCAGAGCGTTATGTCTAACACTTCTTCTCTATTAGAAACCATGAAGGTTGGTCGATTGCCTATGTTAAGTAATCCAAGGTCTGTACTACTTAAGTATTCCATCAGACTGGAGCCTCTCAAATTGATATCCGAGCTGCCCCAGATGATGTGATGAGCATTGGCATCACTGCCCACAATCAGCGGAAGGCCTTTTGTTACGCAGTGTACGACAACTCGTTTGAAGTCATCCGTTGGGGATGGTTCATCATGTGGTAAATATACCGAACAATAGACGTATTTCCTGTTGAGGTCACCAACAGAAACATCGATTGTGACAGCACATACATCTCTGGTAGTTAACTCAGAAATGAGTGTAGCAACGATTGCTTTATTAACGAGCACGCATGCGCGGGGCATGGAGCGCGAGTTTGCCATTTCAAGCTTGCTAAAAAGTAGCAAAAACTGGGTCCACAAGGTTACCTAGATAGAAGTTCCCTCTACGAAAGTAGGGTTCTTGAACTAGCGCCACTTGGGCTGCATCATTTTGCATGAGTCTGCAAAGATTGATCGTTGCTGTTCTTTTATGCTGAAGATTGATCAGAGCTAACCTAACCGTAGCCACTACCCAAACTAGGCAGGATTAAGCTTTTTGCAATCTCAGCACGAAAAAGACCAGCAACGAAAAAACCAGATCGGTATCTATTTAAAGTCGCCAAAGGCGAAAGAGCACAGAATACACTGTGTAAAACGCATAATGCGAATCCATATAGGTGATAATTTAAATTAAATGTCAACATATTCATAATCCCACCCTTATTAAGCCTCAGGATAGAGACTGAAGAAGGGCAGCCGATTATCTCGGAGAAACACAAGGTCACCTGCACCATTGCTCCGGGTAGCACAGGAAGGACTCAATACTGTGGAGGGCGCCCTGGTACCCCACAGGCTCCGTTAGCGGTTAGGTTTTATTTAGACCCCCCTAACCATTTATTCCTAGGCACGGTACGCATCACACCATAAATTAGGGGTCACCTGTGAGGTGGACTTTTACCACCGGAACAGGCAGTCCGTAGTGTTAATTCTTAGCCAGTTGAAACAACCGCTACCGACACTACGCGGCTATCTAGGCTGCTCGGGAAAAGGAGGTTAATATTGATGATTAACTCCTGACATGCCCAAGCAGCCTCAAAAGTCGTCACTACAAGTGTCGGCATTATTCCTGTTTCATATAAGTTAAAATATATACATGTAATTTTCAGTTTTCGTCATTAATAAAAACGTCTTTTGAATTGTTCGACATTATAGATGTTGACGTATTTTTCCAAAAACTTCTCGAGACAAAAATACAAAACTAGCTTTAAATTTAAGTCGTATATTTCCCCCTTGTCCATGGATCGCATCACCGACCAGAGGTGACTCCCAGATCTTTTCCTCCCTCACTAATAAACACCCTTCCCGTGGTGATTGTGGAGATGCAGAGGTATTCTCGGTCTCTAGAAGCAACAATCATTACACCCTAACATTCCTTCCCCATCCCAACTGACTGTAAGGACTTGGCCGGCGCCGTTATTGATCAATAATATTAGATCTGCTAAAATTGCACTTCGAGAGTAAGCGGAAACTCCCATCCCTTATTCATTTGGATCGTAGTGCAATTCTTACCAGTTCCGATCAATCACGGAGTAGCAACCATTGACATGTACAGTCAGTCTATGCTATGCTATGCTATGCTATCCATTCAAAATAGAGACTTCTATGAAAATAGTAAAAAAAATCTCTAAAAAAACATGCAACCAGCCCTGCTCTCATCAACCCTCTCTAAGTGCCGCCCTCACGCAACCTCAAAATGTGACTGTCTTGCGACAATTGGGGTTGTTAGTTTTAATAAAATTATAGGACCAGCCATCACTCGAGCACAAAAGCAGACAAATAGTCATGGAAAAGGTGAAAAGTGGCGCAGGAAATCATTTAATGGGTGCCATTTAACGCGAACAAAAAGGCGATCGGATCAACTCGGCGGGTGACTGACTGCCACAGAGCTGTTGAGGGCGGTAATATATGATGGGGTACACTGTAATTAATATGCTTACAATGGGGCACACACGCAACTCGAGCCGTGATAACGATCATGTGAAGGGTGACTTCGGGAGAACTTTTGATGAAATTTGTAATGGGCGAATAAAGAGAACTTAATCTTTTTCAGTATGATTTGGAGTTTAGGGTAGTACAGTGTTTAGATCTTATTATTCCAAGAACTAATGACATTATATTTCTGAACCATTAGGAAGACAAGGCATTCATCAATGAACCACCAATTCAAACAAATCTGAAGGCTGTTCTGTTGATCCTGCTTTTCTGGACATAGAAAAAACATTAGACAGTGTTTGGCATGAAGGCTTGATTGTAAAATTGAAAAAAATCTTTCACTTCAGAGGTTTATTGACAAAAGGTCGAAAGATAAAACGTCGAATGCACAAAAGGTTGAAAGACAAAAGATCCAAAATGTTTTACTTGTTGGGATTTTTTTCCTTCTTTGGAAGTAGGCTTTCGACCTCTTGTCTCTTCTTCTTTGTTCTTCGACCTTTTGTCCTTGCGACTTTTTTTCTATCGATCTTCTGACGTTTTGTATTTCGACCTGTTGTCATAGATTTCACTTCAGGTTAATTATCAGAACTCCAAGTCTAAAAAACTTTCTGTTAGAGCTGGTGTTTTTCAAGGCAGGATTTTGAGGCCAATATTATATAATATTTTCACATATGACTCAACTGAGTTACCTCGGGGATGTCAAAAATCTTTTTCCTGTGTTTCATCTGTGGTAGATTGTAAAAAGGTTCAGATATTTTTTCTTAATGCTAGCGAAAATGGAAGATTTCTGCCAATGCTTCCAAAACTCATCTTAAAATATTCCCACAAAAAGCTCTTTATTTGAAACTTTCAATTAAACAAGTTGTCACGATGAGAGGGGTTCCAATTAATTGGTCAGATGAAGTTAAGTATCTAGCGCTCATGCTAGATAAAAATTTTACTTTCTAAAATCACATTGAAAGCATTCAAGCCAAATGAACATTGAAGAACAAAACTTTGTCTTTAGAACGAGCTTTTGATTGCGCAGAATTACGTAGAGACCTCGGGTGAACACTTCAGTTCGTTTGGCGACTTATCTTCTTCTTTCTGGCATGTAGTCCCCACTGGGACAGAGCCTGCTTCACAGCTTAGTGTTCTTATGAGCACTTCCACAGATATTAACTGAGAGCTTACTATGCCAACAACGATTTTTGCATGCGTATATCGTGTGGCAGGAACGAAGATACATTATGCCCCGGGAAGTCGAGAAAATTTCCAACCCGAAAAGATCCTCGACCGGTGGGATTCGAACCCACGACCCTCAGCTTGGTCTTACTGAATAGCTACGCGTTTACTGCTACGGCCATCTGGGCCCCTGTTTGGCGACTAATGTGCCTGTTGTATAACATTGCACCTAGCCTCAGTCAGTGATTCCTAAAGCGGGCGAATTTGCCCCCCTGGGGGCGATTTTCAAGCTCAAGGGGGCGAAAATTTGTAAAACAGAATTTGGGGGGTGAAAAATCTAGAAAAGGGGCAAAAAGACTAAAACGGGAGCATTTGAAAAAAAAACTACTCATAAGCTTTTTGGAGCACACATCTGAAGGTTAATCAGTTCCAAACTTAATTAATTCCAGAAATATTTTACCTTGAATCGATATACAGTCGCCTCTCCACATCTCGATATCAAAGGGACCATCGAGATAGGGAGAGATCGAGACAAAGAACAAATTTTTGATGAATACTAGATTGAAAAACATTCCGTTGCCAAGAAAGTAATACACAAATAAACGTCATTTTGCGCTCCTTATTTGTTTTTAATCCCAAAACTTTGGTCTAGTAACCTTCGATATTGCTCATATCGACATACGGAGAGAAAATTGAGAACAAAAAATCAACAGAAACACATCGAGATATGGAGATATCGAGATAAGGAGGATATCGAGATATGGAGAGTGAAAATATATGCAGACTGAAGGGACTTATGAAATCATCGACATATCAAGTCGAGTCAAGGAGAGTCAACTGTATTTCAAATCATTGTCATTTTAAACTTGATAATTGTCAAACACAAAATGTTTGTGTTATACATTCGGGTTTTTAATATCATGTGAGTTTTTAGAATGGTTGGTATTTGAGATTTTCCCAAGGTCGGATGATTAGTCACAGATAACATAACACAACAAATTTTGGATGTACCAAACATGTATCTGAGAATGTTTGAAATCTTTTGCAAATGCCCAATATTTTATATGAGGATTTTGTTTGTGTGGGAACTTTGAGGTTAGGAAGCTTATATTTCTTTCATTGGCATCCAGCTTTTTTACAGAGAAGAACTAGAGTACCCATTTTGAAGTTTCGGTTTCACTAATTCTTATTATTTCTTATGGTACAAATCGTTTTAGAGACAGATTTTTCTTGTCTAATACCCTTAAAAAAATTGAAAAATATTTTGGATTTCCATATATTTTTCCAATGTTTTTGGAATGAATAAAAAAAAAACGTTCCTAGAAACGTCGAACGTTTATTATTCACAATTTCTGTAAATTATTGCGCTAATTTCAGAAATAAATAATAAATCAGTATGAAATCACCATTTACGAATCATCCCACAATTACTATTACGTCACAAGTTGGTGCCTTTGCATATATTACATTCAAATAGTTTAAATTGGTCCGAACTTGTATCGAAACCTGATTCAGTAGCCTGTAATGCTCGCATAATATTGTTGAAATTGCTATTATTAATTGTAATCCAGTAAATCATTATTAATAATTGTGGGTTATCGATATTTGAAAAAATATGTTTTAAATTTACATAATAGTTATTGTATTATGATTTTGTGGATATGCGAGTCGAAGATATTTTTTGAGTTACAGTGCTTAATTAAATAAAATATTGAAATCACATATCAGGGGGGCGATTCCAAATAAATATTGGCCTCAAGGCGGCGAAAGTTGAAAAAGTTTGGGAAGCACTGGCCTAGAGAGTATCATGCGGAGAGCCAGAATTCATCCCCGTAATGCTACAACTAGATAACTCGAAAATCAAAATTTTGAGACGAGCAACTTTGCAATAAAATGTGATGGTTAATCGCAGTGAATATGATTGAAAAAAATGAACTATAACTTGTTTATTTTGAATCACTCGCTCGTGAGCTGTGGATATATTGCAGATCTAATTAAGGATAATGCTTTGACATATTGAAGTCAAAAATATCAAATTTCGAGTTTTCTAGTTGTAGCATCAAGGGGACAAGTTATCAGCAAAGGCACGATTTTCACAAAATCTATTCAATTTGTTTTTTGTTTCGTCAATAACATGGAAATAGTCGGAAGAACATTGAAAGAATGTCAGATTTGTACACCCGCTTAAAGCCATAGGAAATACTTATCTTAAATGATTGCATGCTTTGTACTGAGGATCCAAAAAAGCATCAAGCTTAGGCTCCGGCGAGATTCGAACTCACGATCTCCTGTTTACTAGACAGGCGCTTTAACCAACTAAGCCACGGCGCCGTTGAGTTTCTCTGCGTGCAAACTTCTATTTCAATTATCGCATTTCCATATCTCCTACTGTTCTACACGCAACTACAAGATCAAGATAAGCAATCCCACTCAATCCAGTTGGTGCTCCCCGGCTGCCACATATTCCCGTTCAACCTGAAATTCTCCCCCGACGACTCTGATGTCGGTTGAAAAGCATGTGCGGGAGAGTGTTGTTCACAAACCGCTGCGAGCGTATTTGGATTGGATGTCAGTCGTCGCCCGCTCGGTGAAAGGTGGACCTTCAACTGCGTTGATCGAAATATGATCATCGACTTTAGTCAATGTCATACGAAACGTGTGTGCGAGCGCCGCCTCGTACTCATATTTATAAATTTTATCAACCTCTGCCATCGCTCGAACCACGCCGCTCCCCCTAACGTCACCTAGCGTGGGGAGTGAAGTAACCACATGCGCTGCTAAGTATTACGATATTTACCTACAATTGGATTTCTATCGCGCGAGTCGGCGGCGGCGGCTAATCGTCTTTCTTTGGCTCGGGCTGCGGTTTAGCGATGTCTGTCACGATGACGAGTGCCCTCCACTAAACGCACATGCTTCGCAGTTTCGGCTGAGAGAGAGAGAGAGGTGGTAGGGTAACAATTTCTACACACTAGCAACGAGACAGCGATGATGACTAAGGGATGTTTGGCGAATCTAGCTGGCCAAAAGTGAGTTTCCAAATTCGTTCGGGTTTTGAAATAATATTCTGCGTACGACACATCAATCGTTGTGCAATTGATTTTTTTTTTTTTTCAAATTGACGAATTCCTTCCAGAATGAGTTGAAAATGCTAGAAATCGTGCCGATATTCTTCGATGGATTAAATTTCATAAATGTGTTCGGTGTGTTCTATAGTGTTTTCTATAGTGTTTTCTATAGATAAATTAATAATTTTGATTGAAGAAAAATGTTTGAAAAACTTCTACGAGTTTTTGCATGCAATTTATTTGAAAAGTTCTAGCACCGAGTTAAATCAACTACTCATTACGTCCGAATCATTTTACTTTCACAGTAATCACTTGATTTTTTCTGGAGTATCGCAATATGATCAAAGAATGTGAAATCCGTCATTTGAATAAAAATATTTGGTAATATTTTTCACAGTACACAGTGGGTCATATACAAGCAAAATGTTGAAAAGTTAAGAAGGATAAATTATTTTATTAAACGTTTGAAAGTGATATGGCGCATTGAAAGTGATAAGATATTGTAAAAAACATAATGTGACGACAAAAACATGTTAAAATAAATATAAATGTGGTATGCGTATGAAATACACACACAATCACATATATTTACATGTACAACACACACTAGTTTGCACATACAAACATACATACAGACACTTAACCGTAGTAGTCGCATTTTCCTCGTTTATTTTACTAAAGGGTCTTTAGTATCAAATTGTTCCGAGGTACATACTTATCAAATTTCCACGAATATGGTAATGTAATATTTTGCCGTAGAAAACTTCACTGACGGGTCAGCAGTCATTCTCATGGTAATTCCATTATATACCCACATGAGTCCAACGTAATTCCCACAAGAATCCCAAAAAATATCCACCGGATTCCCACATAATTTCCATTGGAGTTTTCCTAGGATGTTAAAAAAACCACATGGAGTGCTCACAGGAATTTCATAAATTACGCTGTATTTTACACAATACCCACAGAATTACTAAAGGTTTCTATGATTCTTATGGGATTCGTACATGACTTCTAGAGTGGTTTCCCAGGAATCCACAAGGAATTCTAATTGTTTGTCACATAAATCTCACAGAATTTTCTCCGAACTTACACCGGATCGTCTCAGAAATTCCAGATATAGTCACATCTCCCTTACTCGATATCCTGTATCTCGATATTTCCCCTAACTCGATGGAATGCACGCTCCCTTCAATTGTAAGTCGATACCTCTCTAACTCGATGTTCCCTAACTTGATGCGATCTGTTTGAGTTTTCCATGCAAGTTTACCTCTCTAATTCGATATTTTCATAAACAGTTTGAATTATCTTCCAAATGTAAATCAATCCCATAAACTTGAGTGTTATGATTATGCTTGTAGCAAAATCAAGGATTTTAATTTGTTTTAACATTAGAAGCCTAGAATCCACAATGATGTAACACAATCCAGATTCGTAGAATTCACACTGAAAACCTAGGATGCAGTCTGAAACACCAGGTTCCACATTGGAATTCTTAGCATCCAAACTGGAATCCCAGAATCCATACTAGATTCCCAGGATCAATACTAGACTACCAGGACTCATACTTAAATCCCAAACTAGAATCCAGAGATCCACTATGGAGTCCAGGAGTCCGCAATGGAATCCCAGGATCCACAATAAAATACTGTAATCCACACTGGAAACCCAGAATCCACACAGGAGTCCCAGGATGCACAATGGATTCCCATGATCCATACTGGAATCTCAGTACTCACACTGCAATCCCAGAACCTACAATAAAAACTCAAGATCCATACTGGAATCATAGGATTTACACCGACATCGTAGGATCCAAACTAAAATGTCTGAATTCACCTTGGAAACGACGGATCCAGGTTCCAATCTCATTCTCTAAGCTGAAATCGCAAGATCTACTACTGGTTTCCCAAGGTATACACTGGAATCTTAAGATCCTCACTGACTTCTAAGGTTTCACATTGGAAACTCAAGACCTTCACTGAAATATCAGGTTCCACAATGGAATCCCAAGATCCGCCCTTTCACACTACGATCCTCACTGAATTACAACAATATTCACAGCAGAAGTTTAGGATCCACAATGAAGTAACACAATCCACTGTTTGTTCCCTCTTGGATTGGATTTTCGATCAGTAATAGATTAACCTTTCAGAAAGGTTATGGGCCCATACCAAGGGTCGAAACGTCGGATTATATGATGTTATTCCACATTTAAATTTATTACTGACTGAAAAGCCTATCCAAGTAGGAATAAAGAACATACCCAGTCAATACACGATCGTATATGAAAGGATATAAGAGTACAAAGGTGGAGGCGATATACGTACACTTTGCATGCAGCCTTATGGTGCATGTACGTATATCGCCTCCACTTTTGTACTCTTATGCGCAATCGTATACGAGTTTGTGTTTACTGGGTATGTACCGGTCGTCTTCACATTCAGCACAATCTGCACTAGATATACTAGGTTACATACTGAAACCCAAGGATAGAAACTAAAACTCCAAAAACCACAAAGATATCCCAAGATCTACAATGGATATTTAGCATCCTCACTAGAATTCCAAACTCTATACTGGATTCCAAGGATCAAAACTGGAATCCAATGATCCACATTGGAATCGCAGAATCTGCACTGAAAAGGATCCACGATGGAATCCCAGTATCGACACAGAAATCCCAGAATTCACAATAAAATACCGAAATCCATAAAGGAATCCCAGGATCCACACTAGAATCCCAGAATCCAATCTGAAATCCCATCTTCCACACTGGAAACCGAGGATCCATACTGGAGTCCCAGGATACACAATAAAGTCCCAGGAATCACATTGGACTCCCAGGATGCACAATGGAATCGCAGTATTCACACTGCAATCCCCGGACCCATACTAGATGTCCAAGATGCATACTTAAATCCTAGGATCCACACTGGAATCCCAGGATCTACGCTACAAACTTAAAATCAACACAGGAATATCAGAATCCATACTCTAACAACAGGATCCTCACTGGTACTCCAGAATGCACACTGGAAACCCAGCATCTACACTAAAATTCCAGAATCCACATATGTTACGTTTAGGTTAGTTTGTTTATCGTAACAAAATTAAGATTGTAAAGACAAAACTCAATTCCTTGTAAAACCTACGAAATTAGAATTAGTCGCCACGCACGCCTACATGAAAAAACATTTACTGCCATGCTGCACCATAATAACAACGGAAAACGGGAGATTATCATTCGTTCCGTGTATATCGCTTTCGAACAACAACCGCCGATTCAAAATACCGGCCGCTAAAAGCCTTTTCAAATCAGCGGTACGAACTAGCACCGCCAAGCGGAGAAAGCGAGAACCTCAAAAACGTCACTATCCCCGACAAGTGACAGCTGCAGGACTCTATCGAAGGCTCTGCCACGTCATCGCCATTCGTCCAGTTCGCTCGATCGCGTTGGTCGCGACATCGCGTGTGAAATAGGATTCATCCTCTGGCCACAACCGGAAACCAACCGAGGACACGGGCATACGATCCAGTCGACGTGAGACTCGGGATCGTCACACCACGAGGCCGGCAGTAGACGTCCAGAGCCGCCATTTTGCCGGACTGCGATTTCACCGGGCCTAGCACTAAGTTGACCATACGGCCAATTGGAGGACGAGAGTAGGCTATCACTACGGTCACCAAACGCTTCCATCGCGCCAGGAAGTAGACCGTGCGCCGTTCACGATACGGGAGAAATCGTGCCCTGTAATCCTGGAAACGGGAGCAGGGAACTCGCCAGTGCACCGGATAGTGTCCTGGATGGGAGGAGCGGAGACCCGGAGTTCGACGACCAAAAATCGGTTCGGCGCGGAGTTGAGGCTTACGGCCACCATCAGGCGCAACGGGGTATCATTTGGAGAGCACTGGGAGTGGCAGCTCGTCCAGAAGGAGCTGGTCGTTGAGTACGAGTTTAACACGAAGAGAAGTGACCCCTTATTGAGTTTGCGATGTACCGTAGGTGAATTGCGGCCACAGATTCGCACCAAGTAGACCGTGCGGCCGATTGGAGGGCGAGAGTCGACAATCACTGCCGGGAACGGCACGAAGCAAAAACCCCTGAAAGGGTAGGTCACAACGCAATCCGTAACGCCAGCACAGCCTAACCGGTCGTGGACAGGGTTTTTGTTTTTGATTTCCAGTTTCATCATTCCGCTCGCTGCAGCAAGTCGACCGGGAATCACGAACGACACGACGCGCCAAGGCCTTTCGGACGGCCGGTAGTCGATTGAGGAAGCATCGCCGGAGAATTGCCCATCGGCGAATGACGACAGCGAGAATCGGTGAGGAGTCGAGGACCAGTCGGACCGCCCCGGTCGGAGCGAATCCAGGAGCGTGAATTGAACGCGGGTGCGGGTGCGATCGAAGGAAGGCACCGAGGAATGAGGTGCAGAGGCGTGGCGGCTGGTAGGAAGGGGCGCCCCATGAAGTAGTAAGTAAGAAAAGAAGAATGCAAGTAGAAGTTTAAGAGAAAAGGTAGTAGGAGAAGGAATGTAGGAAGTAGAAGAGAGGAAATGGGTGAGTGAACCCAAAATATATGTATTAAATTGAGTTTTGGCACTGTTTTTTGGATTTGTTGGTGCTGTGGCCCTCCAGTCTTTGTGTGATTCGCTTTTCGGTGGTTTTCGCTCTACCTTCTACCGGAGAATTCGCAACACTGGCGCCCAACTGAAAATCCACAAAATTTAGTACTACCGTTAGCGAATTTTTGGTTTGTGATTTAGCAAATTTGGTTTTGTGCTTTTGATTATCCGGCCTTGATAATCAACAAAATTTTAGCCCTTACGCATAAGTTAAGATATGGATTACACACATTTGACGGACGAAGAGGTCACGTATGAGTTGGCCCTACGTCATGTAGTTAATTTAGGACCTACCACTCATAGAGGCAAGGTCTTACGTCTCAAGGCACTCATGCAAGAGGAGTCCTTGCGAGATAACCAGCCCACGAGCTCATGCCATGTAATGAGTTCACAGTCAAACATTGAGCACTGTGAAACTCAAATACAACAGTTGCACATCAGCACGGAAGCGGCTATTCGCACTAACGATAGTGCATCCTTGAATAAAATCCGGACACGTCTTAATCATTATCGCGACCGTTTGCAATTGATCCGCCCTCCGGTCGAGCTGAAGGAAACACATGCTATGTTGTCCATGCATGTTAACGTGTTGTTAAGCAAAGTGGACGGTACAAGTGTAGTGAATGGTGTACAAATGGGTGAAAATGCGGTGAGAAACACAACATCAACTGGCGCTGTGAGGAGGAACGACAACGACTCGGAAGGAGCTGTTGGAGGAACAGCGGAAGCCACAATCCCAGTTGGAAGCACCTCTATTCAAGACAATTCACCACCCCCAGCACCGCAACCACCTCTGATGTCATCGTTTTCGTGTGGTCAAGGAAGAGGACTATTGTTTTCCAGTTCTTTCCAAGCAGACCACGAAGACAGACGACAAGCGGAATCAAGACGGCAAAGCAGTTCACCACCCCCTCCCTACCTGGCCAGGGAGTATGCAGGATGGAATCAACAGGCAAGAGAAACCCCATCACAAGAAGCGCTGGAAGTGAGAATCAGACAGATGCAGGAGAGAGAAGAGCGGATGCGAGAAGAATGCCACAGGATGCGAGAAGAACTGGAGCGGTTGATCCGGCGAGAACGACCAGCACCGGAGCGAGTAGACGAGAGAAGGATGCAGAAAGCGGTGCATAACTGGCCGTTCAAGTTCCGAGGCGAGAAGGACACAACCTCACTGAACGTTTTCCTGGATCGTGTGGAGACGTTTGCAAGGTCGGAAGGCATGAGCGATGCCACACTTCTGAGCTCCATCAAGCACTTGCTGCAAGAGGATGCCATTGACTGGTACGCACGAGCAGCTTCTCAGCAACTACTGCGTACCTGGGACGACTTCAAGAGAGAGATTCGAAGAGAGTTCTTGCCGAGCGGCTACTCGCAAATTCTGCGATTGGAGGCCAGCTTCAGATTTCAAGGAAGAGAGGAATCGTTTGCGAAATACTATCGCGACATTTCTGCGCTCTTTCGCTTTGTGGATCCACCGATTCCGGCCGATGAGAAGTTCTTCCTGGTGAAGAAGAACATGAACGAAAACTATGCGGCCATCGTAACAGCAGCCAGACCCCGCTCATTGGAAGAAATGGTTGAAGTGTGTACCGGATACGACGAGACGAGGATGCTTCTGAACAGACAGCGTAGGATTCCGATTCCACACAGTGCGTTGCTGGAACCGAACTTCGCTACGCCTGTGGCGACCAACAGACCGACTCCAATACAGCAGCAACAACATCCTCAACGCTTCAGCAGAGTCCATGCGGTGGAAATTCAAGATAGCGCTCCTAGTTTCGAGACACCAGAAGATCAGGACGAAGACCATTGGCAGCACACCATCGACGAGTTGGCAGAGCAAGTCAACGCGTTGAAGATGAACTTGGAGCGGAGAACTACGCGACAAAATTTCACGCCAGGCAACGGAAGGCAGCATCGGTTTCCGGATAGGTTCAATCGTACCGAGGGAGACAGCTCACCTGTAATGCGACAGCAGTTGAGAGACACGCACATACCCGTGCAGCAGCAACGGTCGCAAGTTACTCCGTACCAGCCACGGCAACCAAAGCAGCAGCAAGAGCAGCCACAAAGGATGCAGAACTGGCAAGCGCGACAATGGAAACCAAGCTCGCTGGAAGGTCCGCAAAACTACAACCAGCGAAACAACTCTTTTCAGCAAGAGCCACTAAGACTGGTAGATCGCCAATCAGATGAACAACAGGAAGCAGACAACCAGCAACGACTGGTACTGGTTTGCTGGAACTGCGATAAGGAAGGCCATAGGTTTATGGATTGTCCAAAGCCGCAAGCGATCCTTTTCTGCTATCGGTGTGGACGAAAAGGCTACTCGTTACGCAGCTGCTTTACATGCCGCACAGGTGCGGTAAACTACCCAGCGGAGAACCAGCAATAGAGGGGAGCAGCTCTCCGCACAGTATCGGAAACCCCTCCGATATTCCAGAATTTCGAAACCTGAACTCGTTAATAATCAATCTTGGAAGCGACAATCGACCGCACGCCGTCATATCGGTGTTAGGGAAGGAGTTAACCGCTTTGCTAGACAGCGGAGCAAACTGCTCTCTGCTAGGAGGAAATAAGGCCAATCTGGCAGAGGAGTGCGGACTACAGAGAGGAACCGTCAAGGGCGGAATAAAAACGGCGGACGGCACGAAGCATAAAATCACCAATTTCGTCTATCTTCCCATTGTGTACAACAACCGCAACGAAGTGCTTCCAGTACTGCTGGTACCCTCGATCCCGGACTGCATCATCTTGGGAATGAACTTCTGGGACAAGTTCGGAGTAAAGGCAGTCTGTTGCGCAATGGAAGCAGAACAGGAACACAAAGGCGGCGAGGAACAGATGAAGCAGCTGACGCCAGAGCAAAAGAAGCAGTTGGAGCAGGCAATCCGGAAATTTCCTAGAGCTGTAGAGGGAACGCTGGGTCGCACGAAGTTATACGAGCATCACATCGACGTAGGCAACGCACCACCTCGCAAGCAACGGCATTATCCCATGTCGCCGTATGTTCTGCAGGAGGTGAACAGGGAGATCGACCGAATGATCGCACTCGATGTCATCGAGGAGGCACAGTTCTCGCCGTGGAACAATCCACTAGTCGCCGTGAAAAAGAAGACTGGGCAATATCGCGTCTGCCTGGATGCCCGTCACCTAAATTCCGTCATGGTAAATGAAGGCTACCCAATTCCGCAGATAGCAGCGATCACCAACAACCTCCGAAGCAGCAAATACATCTCGTCGATCGATCTCAAAGATGCTTTCTGGCAGCTACCGCTCCATCCACAATCGAGACCGCTGACGGCGTTCACCGTTCCATCCAGAGGCCACTTTCAATTCAAAGTGGTGCCTTTCGGACTGTGTACGGCCAGCCAAGCTCTAGCGCGGCTCATGACGCACCTGTTCGCTGATCTAGAGCCGCTGGTATTCCACTACTTAGACGACATAATCATCTGCTCGGAGACCTTCGAAGAGCACATCGCTCTGCTCGAAGAAGTAGCACGCCGGCTACGACAAGCGAATCTCACGATCTCTTCGGAGAAGTCCATGTTCTGCAGGAAGAGCATGAAATACCTAGGCTACGTAATCGACGAGCAAGGTTGGCGAGTAGATGACGAAAAGATTCAGGCCATCGTACAGTTCCCCACTCCAAATACCCGGAAAGAAGTGCAGCGGTTCCTAGGTGTCTGCAACTGGTACCGACGCTTCATCGCAGGATTCTCGCAGTTGGCATCACCGCTCACGAACCTAACATCGGCCAAGACGAAGTTCCGGTGGAATCCAGTAGCTGAAGAAGCCTTCCTCAAGCTGAAAGCAGCTCTGGTCTCTGCCCCGGTACTAGCGATGCCGGACTACAGCAAACCGTTCGCGATAGCGTGCGATGCCAGCGACACAGCGATCGGAGCAGTGCTAACACAAGAGACCGACGGCGAAGAACATCCGATCGGATACTTCTCGCAGAAATTGTCAGCGTCGGAGAGGAAGTACTCCGTCACGGAGCGGGAGTGTCTCGCGGTGATCCGAGCGATCGAAAAGTTCAGAGCCTATGTGGAAGGAATCAGGTTCGTCGTCCATTGCGATCACGCAGCGCTCAGCTACTTGAAGTCGATGAAGAACTCAACGGCCTTGATGAGCCGATGGCTGTTGCGGCTGAATGCGTTCGACTTCGAAATTCGGTACCGGAAAGGTTCTATCAACGTGGTACCGGATGCTCTGTCGAGAACGGTAGCAGAAGCAGTATTCACCGTAAACCAGGTGCAGGATCCGTGGTACAAGAAGCTGGTGGAGAGAGTGCAGACTGAAGGCGAGCGGTTTCCAGACTTCCGAATCGCAAACAACACCTTGTTCAAGAACTGCCGCTGCAAGGACGAGGTCGGAGCAGTATTCCACAGGTGGAAGCAGGTGGTACCCAAGGAAGAAAGGTTGCAGCTGATCCGGAGATTCCACGACGAACCGGCGTCCGCGCATTTAGGCCTCTACAAAACATGGCACAAGCTACAAGCCCACTACTATTGGCCGCAGATGCAGCAGGAAATCAGCGATTACGTGAGGAGCTGTCCGACTTGCAAAGCGTGCAAGGCACCTGGAACGAAGATGATGCCGCAAATGGGGAATCCCAAGCCGGCGAAGATCCCGTGGGAGATGATATCGGTGGACTTTGTCGGTCCGCTCACTCGTTCCAAGCGCGGGAACACGGTATTGTTGGTGGTAGTAGATTGGGTCAGCAAATACGTGATCGTCAAGCCAATGCGCGCAGCAGATTCACAGAAAATGGTGGATTTCCTGGAAGAAGAGGTGTGCCTGAAGTTCTCGCGTCCACGGCTGATATTGTCCGACAATGGGAAGCAGTTCGAATCGATGGTCTTCAAGTCCTGGCTGGCGAAGAACAAGATCGGCCACATGAAGACAGCTTTCTACTGCCCACAGGTCAACAACGCGGAGCGCGTTAACCGCGTCGTAGTCACCTGCATCCGAGCATTGCTGGACGGCGATCATCGAGAGTGGGACGAGAAGCTACCGGCAATCACGGCAGCGATCAACGCGGCCAGGCACGAGGCAACGGGTGTGAGTCCGCACGAAGCGAATTTCGGACGACACCTACTGCTACACACGGACCTCTACACGCAGCAAGAACTGAACACGCCGGAAGACCCAAAAGTTGCGCAGGATCTACGGCTATCAACGATTCGCCGAATACAGAAGCTGATCATCGATCGCATCAAAAACAGCCACCAGCGGGCGAAACAACGATACAACCTCCGCACAAGATTAAAGGCGTTTAAAGTCGGAGATCTGGTGTGGCGTCGAACGTTCATCCTCTCATCGAAAGCGGACCAGATCAACAGCAAGCTGGAGCCGAAATTCGTTCCGGCAATAGTGAAGGAGATCCTCGGGACGAACTTGTACCTGCTGGAGGACGTGATGAGTGGGAAGAAAGGCAGATTCCATGCGAAGGACATTAAAGCGGATTAAGCGTAAGGTGTAAAGCTATGTACGCAGGCAGTGCCTGTCAACCAAGAAGCGAAAGCTGACAAAAACACCAAATGGGAACAGTGACAACAAGCAAAGGCGAGCACAGTATCCACAATTCTGCTTCGCCTCAGCTATACCGATTAGGAGATTTCTGTAAGGATTTCCGTTCAAACGAACGAGGTTCCGAAACGTTCAAGCTATGTACACAGGCGGTGCCTGTTAACCAGAATCAGTAGCTGTCAAAAACACCAATCACAGGGAGATTTGACCACGAATGCTGAGAGTGAGAATCCGCTACAACAACGCTCCACTTCAGCAACCCCAATCAAGACTATGGCAAGGATTTCCGTTCATCCGAGCGAGGTTCCACAACGATAAAGCTATGTCCACAGGCAAAGCCTGTCAACGATTAGTACCATACTCCAAAACACGTACCAAGCGGGAAAATGGCAAAAGTCAGGTGTGATGAGCAACAACTTCTTAACGACTACCTCTCCACCATGACGTTTCGTCAGCTTCGTTGTAGCCAATAATCTTCGCCAAAAGATGAACACGATTCGCGACCACATCAAGCAGGGAAGAAAACCATCGTGAGTAGGGAGGCTCCAAATACCATCATCAAGAAGCGGACAAGCAAGCAGCCTACGGAAGGCACGGGAGATTGGAACCCTGAAAACCATCGTGAGTAGGGAGGCTCCAAATACCATCATCAAGAAGCGGACAAGCAAGCAGCCTTTGGAAGGCACGGGAGATTGGAACCCTGAAAACCATCGTGAGTAGGGAGGCTCCAAATACCATCATCAAGAAGCGGACAAGAAAGCAGCCTTTGGAAGGCACGGGAGATTGGAACCCTGAAAACCATAGTGAGTAGGGAGGCTCCAAATACCATCATCAAGAAGCGGTCAAGTAAGCAGCCTACAAAGGGCACGGGAGATTGGAACCCTGAAAACCATCGTGAGTAGGGAGGCTCCAAATACCATCATCAAGAAGCGGACAAGCAAGCAGCCTATGTCAGGCGTGGGAGACTGTGACCCCGAAGTCCACAATAGGGAGACTCCAGATACCAGAAATAGACAGCGAGCAAAGTGCATCGTAGACCATATCCACAGCGAGCTGCCAACCAAGTAGAGGAAGCCCCACACCAAAACACACCAAATGGTCATGCCGTTCGCCGAACGAGATAAATCGAGCACACCATCTAGATTCGACCACCCACTACACAGAGCTATGAGTGGCACAACTACAAAGACACAAAACACGATCACGGTAATCCAAGCACATCCAAGACTGGATGAGTGCACACAAACCCTCAAGTGTTTCCAGTCAATTCAAATGCGTGGCCAAGGGTTAAAGATCTGGGGGTCGTCATGAAATCTTCATCCCAAGGTAACGCGACCAGGGGCGCGGTAAAACCCCATTCTCGGGCTCATGACGATTTAGTCGCGGAAATGCTTCTTTTCTCAGTTTTATGCACAAACCAAAACAAACCAATTTAGTCCTTGTAAAAAGTTTGTAAATATAGCTTCTATGTTTAGTGTGCGATTAAGCCTATTTTAGCCAATACAATAGGCTAGAATCCGATTTGATTGTTTTGCCGTAGTTTGCTCGGATTTGTAGAAGCTGGACAAGGACTTTGGTCAGAGACGATTTGAGAGGTCGAAGATTCTGCCAGGCGCAGCTGGCGTGATATTGAGTCTAGGATTAAGGTTATGCAGTTTAGGTGATTTGATTTGGCAAGCAACCAAGGCTTGCGTATATGAGTTTAGTTTACGGTATAAGGTTAAAGAACCAGAAGTAACTTGAGGTCTGCTCAAGCGTTTAGTTGACCGACTTGTCTCTGACCATCATCCTAGGAGGATGATTGAAAATTTTGTGAATTTTTCATAAATCGTTTGATCATCGATTTATGAAAAATTCTTCCGCTACGGTAGAGTTGTGTTACGTTTAGGTTAGTTTGTTTATCGTAACAAAATTAAGATTGTAAAGACAAAACTCAATTCCTTGTAAAACCTACGAAATTAGAATTAGTCGCCACGCACGCCTACATGAAAAAACATTTACTGCCATGCTGCACCATAATAACAACGGAAAACGGGAGATTATCATTCGTTCCGTGTATATCGCTTTCGAACAACAACCGCCGATTCAAAATACCGGCCGCTAAAAGCCTTTTCAAATCAGCGGTACGAACTAGCACCGCCAAGCGGAGAAAGCGAGAACCTCAAAAACGTCACTATCCCCGACAAGTGACAGCTGCAGGACTCTATCGAAGGCTCTGCCACGTCATCGCCATTCGTCCAGTTCGCTCGATCGCGTTGGTCGCGACATCGCGTGTGAAATAGGATTCATCCTCTGGCCACAACCGGAAACCAACCGAGGACACGGGCATACGATCCAGTCGACGTGAGACTCGGGATCGTCACACCACGAGGCCGGCAGTAGACGTCCAGAGCCGCCATTTTGCCGGACTGCGATTTCACCGGGCCTAGCACTAAGTTGACCATACGGCCAATTGGAGGACGAGAGTAGGCTATCACTACGGTCACCAAACGCTTCCATCGCGCCAGGAAGTAGACCGTGCGCCGTTCACGATACGGGAGAAATCGTGCCCTGTAATCCTGGAAACGGGAGCAGGGAACTCGCCAGTGCACCGGATAGTGTCCTGGATGGGAGGAGCGGAGACCCGGAGTTCGACGACCAAAAATCGGTTCGGCGCGGAGTTGAGGCTTACGGCCACCATCAGGCGCAACGGGGTATCATTTGGAGAGCACTGGGAGTGGCAGCTCGTCCAGAAGGAGCTGGTCGTTGAGTACGAGTTTAACACGAAGAGAAGTGACCCCTTATTGAGTTTGCGATGTACCGTAGGTGAATTGCGGCCACAGATTCGCACCAAGTAGACCGTGCGGCCGATTGGAGGGCGAGAGTCGACAATCACTGCCGGGAACGGCACGAAGCAAAAACCCCTGAAAGGGTAGGTCACAACGCAATCCGTAACGCCAGCACAGCCTAACCGGTCGTGGACAGGGTTTTTGTTTTTGATTTCCAGTTTCATCATTCCGCTCGCTGCAGCAAGTCGACCGGGAATCACGAACGACACGACGCGCCAAGGCCTTTCGGACGGCCGGTAGTCGATTGAGGAAGCATCGCCGGAGAATTGCCCATCGGCGAATGACGGCAGCGAGAATCGGTGAGGAGTCGAGGACCAGTCGGACCGCCCCGGTCGGAGCGAATCCAGGAGCGTGAATTGAACGCGGGTGCGGGTGCGATCGAAGGAAGGCACCGAGGAATGAGGTGCAGAGGCGTGGCGGCTGGTAGGAAGGGGCGCCCCATGAAGTAGTAGGTAAGAAAAGAAGAATGCAAGTAGAAGTTTAAGAGAAAAGGTAGTAGGAGAAGGAATGTAGGAAGTAGAAGAGAGGAAATGGGTGAGTGAACCCAAAATATATGTATTAAATTGAGTTTTGGCACTGTTTTTTGGATTTGTTGGTGCTGTGGCCCTCCAGTCTTTGTGTGATTCGCTTTTCGGTGGTTTTCGCTCTACCTTCTACCGGAGAATTCGCAACATCTTTCTTGGATCTATACTGAAATTCTAGGATCCCCACTGGTATCCCGGAATCCATACAGGATTCCCTCGACCCACACTGATAACCAAGGATTCAAACCGAAGTATCAATATCCACTCTGGATTCCCAGGTTGTACACTGGGATCCCAGCATCCACTCTGGAAACCAAGTATCAATACTGAAATCCCGGAATCCACACTAGAATACTAGGATTCACACTGGAAAACGAAGATCCATGTTGCAATCCCAGAATTCACACTGGAATACCATTATCCATACTGAAATCCTAGACCCACACTGAAATCCAAAATCCACACTGGAACTCCACGATCAACCTTACAATCCATTTTGGACACTTCATAGAATCCATACTGAAATCCTAGTATACACACTCGAATACCAGGATCCACACTGGAATCCAAGTATCTGTACTGCAACACGAGCAATTCCAGCGCAACTTCATCACTCGAAACACTTTACAAGACTGGCGTGTTCCCTTTTTCCTACATTCTCCTCCTGATCTACTCTTATAGAGTAGTGTTGGATCCGTTGAATCTGTTGCATGCCCCTTGTGGGCGAGCGACGGAATCCGGATCCATTGTGTCCGGTTCGCGTTGCGCGAAAGAAAAAACGAAATGCACCGGTGAAAAACAACAAAAAAAAAACGCGTCAGTAGAGTTTGATACGTTGAACCTGTTGTATGCTCCTGGCGAGCGAGCAACGAAATCAGAATCGTGTTTGGTTTGGATAGTGCGGTCATTCGTGTATATGCTCACGTATTCATTTCGAATTATATATTTATCGTTTACCAAAGCGAATCCTTTCCCATATCCAAACTCCCAGTGTTTTCTTGTGGAAGTGCAGAGGACTCCTCGGCTTCTGTAAAGCAAGTAGCACGTCAACATTTCCCTCCCATTCCCAAATTGACCTGCAATCGGACGCAGCCGGCGCCGGTATTGTTTGTTATAGTAATAAGAGCACCAGTACTTACACATTGAGGATGAAACTGATCCCGAGTAGCGTCTGTTGGTTCCCTGTGTAAGTACAGCTGCTCTTGCAATAACGGAGTAGCAACTGCGGGCGGACTATCATGCTCATGCTCATGCTCATTCTCCTCCTGATCTACTCTTATAATAATAAGATCGTTTCTTCTATCGACATTCAACAAAAAAAAAATCATAAAATATTTAATTTATCCCTTGCTATTCTCGAGTTCTTTCATACTAAACATGTATATTCTAAAAATGAGAACATTTTTCATCATTCCTCATTCCTTACTCCTTAGGCCTCACCACCCATTCTCATTCCTCACTTCTCGCTCCTCATTTCTCATTCCTGATTTCTCATTCCTCATTTCTCACTTATTAGTCCTCACTCCGCATTGCTCATACCTAATCCCTCCCTCTTCACTGCTTAACATAAACCTTCACTCTTCATTCCTCACTCATCATTCAATGCTCCTCATTTCTCATTCCTAACTCCTTCCTCAGTCCTCACTCCTCATTTCTTACTCCTTATTCCTCATTTCTTACTCTTCACTGCTCATTCCTCACTTCTCACTCCTCATTCCTCATTCCTTACTCCTTATTATTCATTCCTAACACTTCACTTCTCACTCCTAATTTGTCATTCCTCACTTCTCATTCCTCACTCCTCACTCCCCAATTCTCATTCCTCACTTCTCGCTCCTCATTTCTCATTCCTGATTTCTCATTCCTCATTTTTCACTTATTAGTGCTCACTCCGCATTGCTCATTCCTCATCCCTCTCTCTTCACTGCTCAACATAAACCTTCACTCTTCATTCCTCATTCCTCACGCACATTCAATGCTCCTCATTTCTCATTCCTAACTTCTTCCTCAATCCTCACTCCTCATTTCTTACTCCTTATTTCTCATTCCTTACTCTTCATTGCTCATTTCTCACTTCTCATTCCTTACTCCTTATTATTCATTCCTAACTCTTCACTACTCACTTATAATTTGTCATACCTCACTTCTCATTCCTCACTCCTCCCTCCTCTATTCTCATTCCTAAATTTTCGCTCCTCATTTCTCATTTCTTGTTCCTGATTCATCACTCCTTATTTCCCATTCCTCATTCCTCATTTTTCAGACCTCACTCCTCATTCCTTATTTCTTACTTCTCATTTCTTACACTTCATTACTCACTCCTCATTTCTCATGCGTCACTCATTCCTCATTACTCACTCCTAATTTCTCATATCTCGTTCCTCATTCCTCACTCCTCATTTCTCATTCCTTACTCCTCATTTCTCACTCCGCATTCGTCACTTCTCATTCTTCGTTTCTCATTCGTCACTTCTTATTATTCATTCCTCACCAGGCTTGGGAACTGTGACCACTATTTACCACAGTTCATCGATTCTACCAGTCAACTAAAACACAAAGCAGCAGCAGCATCAATACCATCAGGCGTTACGCTGCCAACGGTTCACACACTGCTTGATTGTTTTTGTCTCTCTACTATGATCGTTTTCGGGCAGCCATCTCGAGGTGAATGATTGAAAAAAAAATGTTAAATAATTCAATCGCTAATATTTCGCTTGTGTTTTCAACTAATTGAAATCTATTAGCGCTAATGGCAAGAGCACAATCATTCCGTTGCGATACATATAAACAAGTTAAATTTCATGCTGACTTTATTGAGCAAAAATGAAAAACCCCGAAAACCACTGTGCTCGAGTCATTTCGCATTCGGGTTTGTTAAAACGTTGGGAAGAAAAAGATTACAGTTTTGAAGAGCCGTGACATTTTTTTGTTTTTAACGATCATGGTTTGCTTTGGATTTTGATGGTCGTGTAGAAAAATTCACATTTTGTCGAGCTGGTAAATGTTTGCTACAGTATATTTTCCATCCCTGTTCCTCACTGCTCACTCCCATTTCTCCTCACTTTACCCTCTCAGGGAAATTGATTTACCCTCTCATGGGAGTTCATGCAATAATTTGATGTATTTCACAACATACCATTAAACATAACACAATAAAGTTGGCTTTTTTGACGAATTCTCACAATACTGTTTTCCGATTCTGTTCCAAGTTAATTATTTACATCACACTGATTAATACTGTGTCGTTAATAAACATAAAGTTAGGTAATATCTTATCCAACATTTAAATTCACTATAAGCAACAAGAAAAACAAAGCTTAAATTACATTTATCGTAACTTCCGCATAAAAAACAAATGTTTTTAACACAACATGTCCTTCGTCTATTGCCGAAAATCTGACGACTCACCCTGAAAGGAAAAAAACAACAATCAGCACCAGTGAATCAAATTATCATCAAAATAGACGAAAAACAAACAACAAAGCAAGCTCGCTCACAACCGTTTGTTGCAACCGTTGCGGATAAGGACACAATTAAAAAATTGTCATGACAATCACAGAGTGTAACATTGTTGCAACCTTTTCAACTCGCGAATAATCAGTTATTTTAAACACAAAACCAAATTTATTTGCCGGATGCTGTTTGATAATATGTCAATGTTTACCAAAAAGGAGAAAGTTCTAGAAAATTGCAATTCGAAGCCCAGAAAATCACTGCGCACGTGGTGATCGATCTTCGTCATATTCTGTTCAACTCATGTTGCGGAATAATATTGTTGCAACAAGAATAGGAGGTGACAATGTCTTTATTGCTGCGTGTTGGGTGACAATTGATTCACTGATCAGCACCGACTCAAGTCGTTCTGTCTTCCGTTCCAGGTCGAGGATTCAAATGTTTGAAAGCGCACAATACACTTACCAACTGTACCATTGTAGTGTCCTAAGGAAGGAACCGGCACACAGTGGGACGAAACTGAAAATTGACGGTCAAAACCTCTTAGAGGCGTTTTAGGCCATAGGTGTCTTCGGGACATTGTTTTGCATTAGCATCCTGAGTAAAAATAAAAAATCATTTTTAAATTATACTGCATAGGGCACCCGAGAAAAAAATATTTTTTTGAGAAAATATTTTTAGGGCGTTCATCACTTCAGCAAAGTTTTAGATCTATTTATTTTCAACAACTTTGCTGAACATACTTGATATTTTTGACTTCGTTTTCACAATTAAATTTTTAAATTGAACCTATTTCATAATAAATATCAGTTTTTTGACCATTTCTATGCTTAATTTGCAATTTATGAACATAACATGTTCAACAACATTTTATATATAGTAAAAATACACAACTTTGCCGAATATACTGAAGCTCTAAAATCGTTACATCGAAAGATATATTGAATTTATATTAAATTTTTTATAATTTTCGACCATTTTTCTAGGCAAGTTTCTCCTGAATCGGCACTTTTCGGCAGCCATATTTAGTATACTTTGATGCCTTATTATATTAGTTAAAGCCCCATGGCAATAGAATGATCGGGTCTCACAGGGCACATTGATTTCAACCATTTTTTGACCAGCTTGGAATTTCGATTTTAAATAATTTTTTGACCTCTTTCTGCTCACAGTGCAATCAATAAACGTCTTCGGTACATTGTTTTGAATTAGCATTTCGAGTAATAATAAAAAATAATTTTTAAATTAAACTAAATAGAGCAACCGAGAAAAAAATATAAAAAAAAATATAAAAGGCGATTATCATTTCAGCAAAGTTTTAGATCTATTTATTTTCAACAACTTTGCTGAACATGCTTGATATTTTTGACTTCGTTTTCACGGTATTTTTTTTAAAATTTAACCTATTTTACCATAGATATCAGTTTTTTGACCATTTCTATGCTCAACGTGCAATTTATGAACAAGACATTTGTACAACATTTTATATATCACAAAAATACATGAAATTGCCGAACATACCAAAGCTGTGAAATCATCACATCGGAAGATATAATAAAATTATGGTAAAATTTATATAGTTTTTGACCATTTTTAGAAACAAGTTTATACTGAATCGGCACTTTTTGGCAGCCATAATTAGTATACTTTGATGCCTCATTATATCGGGTCCCACAGGGCACATTGATTTCAACCATTTTTTGACAAGCATGGAATAATATTTAGACATCAAATAGTTTTTTAATCTTTTGTGTACTCACAGTGCAATTAATAAACTTGGGATAATCTGTTATTATTTAAATCATGAAACATAGTTGAAGACATCTGTGTAAGCTGATAAGCTGTAAAAGTATTGCATCGAAAAACATGTTTTTTTTTATTGAAATAAATACTATTTTTGAGAATTTACTAGGTAGGTTTCTCATGTAACATGAGTTCGGGGATAAGTTCACTTTTGCTGGCACAACAACCTAATGGTTCAAAAATTAGAGGAATTGGACTTAGCAGGCGAAATTATGTTTTACTCTCTATTATTATTTGCTTTTTTCATAAAAAAAAAACATATTATTATTATTTGTTCTTATATTTTTCACGCATTGTGACCTGAGAAAGAGAGGAGACAGCTCACTGACAACTGGCTTGTTTTTTTTGGCTTCTTTGATTTCTTCTTCTCATGTTTGGGTTGTACATAATGGTTCGGAGAGCACAAGATGGGTCAAAACTATTTTTACATCCCATTTGTTATCGAAAAAATCACAAAATTAAAAAAAATCGATAGTAATTTTAGTCTAATCGACAATAATTAAATAATCAACGATTTTATATGCGACAGCACAGGAAAACATTATGAATTTTCATCCAGTTTTAGTTTGGCCAACTTTTGACGTTTTTCACGTTCTGCCTTTCAAATGTGCGGTTTTCCAGTGACAGTTGATGACAGGTTCACTTGACTTTTGTGAGCTCGCAATCTAAGTCAGCTGTCTCCTCTCTCTAAGATTGTGACCGAAGCCGAATTATCGTCGGCTACTACGATTTGTTGCTGAAATTGAGCAGTTTCAGCGTGACAAAGATGTTGTTTAAATATGTTTTTTGTTATATAATAAATACAGAGTATTACAAATTTATTGATTGCACTGTGAGCATACAAAGGTCAAAAAATTATTTAAAATCGAAATTCCAAGTTGGTTAAAAAATGGTTGAAATCAATGTGCCCTGCGAGACCCGATCATTCTATTGCCATGGGACTTTAACTAATATAATAAGGCATCAAAGTATACTAAATATGGCTGCCGAAAAGTTCCGATTCAGGAGAAACTTGACTAGAAAAATGGTCCAAAAATTATAAAAAATTTAACATAAATTTAATATATCTTACGATGTGACGATTTTGGAGCTTCAGTATATTCGGCAAAGTTGTGTGTTTTTATAATATATAAAATGTTGTTGAACATGTTATGTTCATAAATTGCACATTAAGCATATAAATGGTAAAAAACAGATATTTATTAAAAAATAGGTTAAATTTAAAAATTTTTCAGTTTCGTCCCACTGTGCGGCACTTGCCAAACTAATGGCTCGATCAGCCAAATTGCAACACGAGCAATTCTAGCACTACTTCATCGCTCGGAACACTCATAAAACTGACGTGTACGCGTTTGCTTAGTTTTTCATTGTTACTGAAACTATATGCCCTTCTGCTTAGTTTATTTCTTCTTTAGTACCCTCTCTGTATTCCCAGCATTCACACTGTAATCCTAGGGTCCACACTGAAATCCCAGGATCCACACTGGAATACCAGGTTTTACACTGTTAACGAGGATTTACACTGAAATCTCACAATCCACACTGGAATGCCACGATCCACACGGGAATCTAAGGATCCACACTGGAAGCCAAGGAGCCCATCCGATATCCACTGACATTCTGTGTTTCACATCACACATCGGAATCCTACACAGGAATCCCAGGATTTACACTGGAAATCCAGGTTCTACCCTCAAGTCAAAGGATTTACATTGGAATCTCAAAATCCACATTTTAATCCCAAGAATTACACTGTTATCAAAGGATCCACTTTGAAATACCACACTAGTAATCCCAAGATCCACACTGGAATTCTAGGATCTAATATCTCCACTGGAATATCAAGATACACACTGTCACCCTACGATCTACATCACAGTCCCAGGTTCCACACCGCAACCCCTCGATCTACACTACAATCCCAGGATTCACACTGGAATGAAGAGAGCCCTGAATTCCTGAATCCACACTGACTTCTAGGATCCATTCTACATTCTTTCATGAATCTCTGATTTGGAAATCACGCTTTTTGTAACATAATACGAACGTTGTGATGCCAACAAGAGCTGCTGACAAAACAACTCAAAAACTTGAAATATTTTGTGCATACAGCGCAACCTAGTGGAATAAATCGGAATTAAAAAACCTGACTGCACCTGAGCTCTTTTACAACTTTTACAACTACTTACAGTCTCAAAACAAACAACAAAGTAAGCACGCTCATAATCGTTTGTCCCAACTTTTGCGGATTGGTATACGATCTCAAGAAAAATTGTCATAAAAACACTTACGATTGAATATTCCGATACTGTTAAAAATCTTGGCTTACTAATGGACTGTAAAATGTATTGGAATGACCAAGTAAATGCAGTATGTAACAAAGTATACATAGCTCTTCATTCTCTCGTTGTTGTAAGAAAATGCGCTCCACAACCTACACGTCTTCTACTTGCAAGATTTCTAATAATTCAACTGTTTGATTATGGGGATGTTTTATTTTCTCTAGTTTCTAAGAAAAATTTACTGAATTCAGCGTTTAACACAGTCATAAGATATGTTTTCAATCATGGAAAATTTGACCACATATTTAGTTAAGCCAATTCTTTACTCGGTATAAGCTTCACCAATTATCTAAAAACTCGAATTTGTACTCAAACATTTAAAATTCTAAGTAATCTTTTTTGCGTACGCCCGGTCCTTGAGAGCACCTTTATGAACAGTGCCTAGATGTCTTTCTGGATATCTTAACGTTCAACGCTCCGTCATCGTAATCATCGTCATCATTTTTCTGTTCAAAACTGAAAATTATTCGATGAAAACGTGTTCACTGTGTATCAGTTGGAGAATAGAATACAGTGAACACATTTTCCTGTAAATTTTCTTAATTTTGAACGAAAAAACTGCTTTTGAAAATTCCGAAATCAATGACGGATCCTGCCCCCTTAAAGATTCGTTTCGACACCGTGCAAATAGAGCGTGTAACGAATTGCCAAGAAAGTGTAGGTGTGAGAAGAGTTATCTATCATTCAAAAATAGTGTTGATAAATTTTATAATAAGTAGCAAAGTACATTGGTATAACTCATCTAGTAATAGCATATACTTTGAAAACCGTTAGGAGGTTATTTGTGCTGTTATGCTCTAGATGGAAATAAATAAGGGGTCTATTTTATAAGTCGAGTCGATCAAAATGACTCGACTGGAATCACTGTCGACCGAAAAATTCGCTCGACTCAGCTCTGTCACTCGAGTTTTTCGACAGTTGTCACTCTATGTGACTGGATTACTATGGGAGTCGACGGGTGACATCTGAAATATGCATGCTTGCTTTGATCGACAATGAATACAGACGAGTCACATGAATCTGCTCGATTTATAAAATAGGCCCCTAAATAAATAAGCTATGCAGAGCAACTTCATAAACAATCAATAACATAAGGATAATTTCAACAAGCTTTTAGTTTTAATAGAGGCAATGGCCAAATTGCCCTGTAAATAAAACGCTACACTTAGCAAATTATTTGCATGCAACACCCAGTGGCATACTAAAGAAGAAAAGTGTTCCAGTATGGAGTGGAAAACTAACGCTCATTCTATAACACAATGCGGTTAGTACCCGACGAGGCCGCGAAATTCTCAAAAAGAGCTCAGAAATGACAGAATCTATATACAGAGAGTAGCGCGATCATTCTTTGAATGATTGTTCTCCTTCGTCTTCGAAAATAGCCCCTATTTGTTTTGCTGGCCTGTTCGATAGGTGGACGGTTTGACAGTTCGATGGGTAGATTCGGTTTCACCCTTCGTGCAAATCTTCATTTATAGAATCTGAGAAATGACAAAATATTATTTTTGTTTGCCACTTTATAGGATTACGACTAAAGGGAAATAGTATGAAGAAAAATCCCATATTTACTTTATTACATTGCACATTGGACCGAATCGACAATTTAGCCGGAAAAAAGTGTTATCTCTGTTCTCGTCGAATTTAGACGTTCGATGTCTTCAGAGAAGTTATTCGTAATTGAGTTTTGCATCTTTTAAGGAAAAAGTTAAAAAGGGTGGCCCATATTTAAGCTAAAATTTTGACTCAAACTTTTTTGTTTGATGAAATTTGTAGCTGCGCTCTTCTGCAAACTTTTAGAAAATATTATTTTGAACAACTTTGTCGAATACACTTTTGATCTAACTCTTCATTTGAGCTAAGTAAATTGATTTTGAAAGTATTAACTTAGGGTGGACCCAAAAAATCAGTTATTTTGATCTAACTTTTTTATTTTCAGTTTTACGTGAATGTGGTCTTTATAAGAGTTGTAGAGGAAGTAAAGATACATGTTTTTGCTGAACATCGCAAGTTTGCAATTCTTGTGATTTTGAAGTTATAAGCAAATTTAGGTGAAAAACTATGAAATCTTTAGATGCCCATAACTCATGGAGTTGGTTCGATAAAATTTTTCTTCAAGTGGCATTCGAAAAGCCATACAATAGGCAACTTTTGCTGCAAAAACTGTGAGAACGTATTTTTTGTAAATTGAGAAAATTCACTTCAAAAATACACTTAAAAAACTCGAAATTCGCTTGTAACTCACAAGATTTTAAAGTTAACGGCGTGCTATCTTCATCAAAGTTGTAGAATTTAACTAGATCTATAACTTTCCCATACACCAATTTGAGGAGAAATGTGAAACAAAAATATTAGAACTTATAATACATTTTACTATTAGTTAATACAAAATTATTCAAGTAGTAGCAATATAATTATACTTTTATCCTATCAATAATTTTCCAAACCAGAACACTTTTTGATAACCTTGGCTGTTAGATTATTGTAATGTTCGATTATTCGATTAGATTATTGTAATGTTAGATTATTTCCACAGTTCTGTATCCCAGGACACTATTGTATGTATTCAGTCACAATAATAGCAGTCACAATGACGAACAGTTAAAGTTTCTTATATTGCATTGGCATCATTTTACATTTTGAATTATACGTGAATTATACCACTGAGTACTGATAAAATAATAATAAAATCATAATTCCATACAAAGTTTACAACAGCAAGTACAGCTAACTCTCCCTTACTCGATATTCCGTATCTCGATATCGAGTTAGAGAACCATAGTAAAAGTTGGTTTTCATGGCTAACTCGATGGTCCCTTGGATCGTAGTTGCATTGGTTTTGTGTTCTGTAACTCGATACCTCCCTAACTCGATGGTCCCTTCAATATCGAGTAAGAGAGAGATGACTGTATATGAAAGCGACTGCTGATATACTAACTTAATGTTTTATGGTAATAAATATAAGGTGACCTACATCTGAATCGTATCATCATTTCTTCATATATTTTTGCACATTTCTCTTAAGATTGGTGTATGGGAAAGTTGTATATCTAATGAAAGTCTTCAACTTTGCTGAAGATAGCACGCCGTTAACTTTGAAATCTTGTGAGTTACAAGCGAATTTCGTGTTTTTTAAGTGTGTCTTTGAAGTGAATTTTCTCAATTTACAAAAAATACGTTCTCACAGTTTTTGCAGCAAAAGTTGCCTATTGTATGGCCTTTCGAATGCCACTTGAAGAAAAATTTTATCGAACCAACTCCATGAGTTATGGGCATCTAAAGATTTCATAGTTTTTCACCTAAATTTGCTTATAACTTCAAAATCACAAGAATTACAAACTTGCAATGTTCAGCAAAAACGTGTATCTTTACTTCCTCTACAACTCTTCTAAAGACCACATTCACGTAAAACTGAAAACAAAAAAGTTAGTTCAAAATAACTGATTTTTTGGGTCCACCCTAAGTTAATACTTTCAAAATCAATTTACTTAGCTCAAATGAAGAGTTAGATCAAAAGTGTCTTCGACAAAGTTGTTCAAAATAATATTTTCTAAAAGTTTGCAGAAGAGCGCAGCCACAAATTTCGTCAAACAAAAAAGTTTGAGTCAAAATTTAAGCTTAAATATGGGCCACCCTTTTTAACTTTTTCCTTAAAAGATGCAAAACTCAATTACGAATAACTTCTCTGAAGACATCGAACGTCTAAATTCGACGAGAACAGAGATAACACTTTTTTTCCGGCTAAATTGTCGATTCGGTCCAATGTGCATTGTTATCTAGATTTGCATACCTGTTTGACCGTTTTTCAAGACTAGACATTTTGGTGATATTCAGTAACAAACAAAATAGACCCCTTAACTTTCACAAAGTTTTTTGACGTTGGATAACGTCTTACGGCAACATATGGGGGTACAATTCAGAAAAACGAAAAATTGAGCATGTAACGAAAAATGGTCAGGTTTTGACCGCTAATAACTCAGTCATTTATCGATAGATTTTCAATATTTATGCATGAATCGATTGGAAATTTATCTACGCGTCGATTCAAATGGTGGACACTATTGATTATTAGCAACAAACTATTGAAACATCGTAAAACGTTGACCCCTTTCTTATCTAACCAATCACGTTCAAGCACATTTTTCTGATCCGCTTCCCACTATAAAAACGCACCGCACCCTGCTTCTTCCCTCATTCTTCTTTTTGCCGTCAGACTGTGAACACGGTCGGCGAGCAAATTTCGAGAGTCATTCGCGTCCTCAGTCCAGTTTTCAATAGGACGCGAATACAACACGCATTAGAACCGAAGAACCACGCATTTCGGAGCCGCAGCAACTGAAGCCGCTCATTTGAGTGCACCAGCCAGCATAATCGTTTTCGGCCAGAAATCGTCGCTACCAGCCAGTGCTCCGCTGTCATTGCCATGCGAAAGGCTAGCGCGGTCATTCTGGTTCATTAGATCGAGCGGCACAGCCGTCACTGTCCGTGTAATATTCCCTAATTTGTTCGAGATGGCTGAAGAAAATCGACCAAAGCCGACAAAATGTGTCCGTGTTACGCAAATTCAACAATTCAATCGACCCTTTCCGGAGCCAACAAATGTGTTTTAAAGAGTTATTTGTATAATATTCCCTAATGTGTTTATCACATACTTGCTATAATCTCTTAATTCATCTCATAGCATCATACAATAATTGATTTATTGCGAATAATTGACAATACGGCAATTTGGAGCTGTTTCCGAGGATGCTGCTGCAGTGCCGTCGGGTTGCAATAACAGCATAATGCTAATCTGTACATCCCTTACCCAGACATCAGTTTCATATAGCCTATTTCCAAGATAAGAAAACGAAGAAAATGAAAGGAGGAGCATCATCTGCTATTCTAAGGGTATAAAGCATCCCTCCTTCGTTGAATTTGGTTTCATTCTGTTTTCGCTTTCGAGCTGGTAAGAGCTCCTCCAAACCTGCTCAGCTCCTCGCCACCGGAGGCAAGCTGCTGTACGAGATGGCTGAAGAAAATCGACCAAAGCCGCTTGTTGAAGCGCACATCGTCTTCCGCACCGCAAATCTCATCGGGCGAGGAGGATTCAAACCAGTGCGCCGTCAAAATGTGTCCGTGTTACGCAAATTCAACAATTCAATCGGCCCTTTTCAGAGCCAACAAATGTGTTTTAAAGAGTTGATTGTGTAATATTCCCTAATTTGTTCGAGATGGCTGAAGAAAATCGACGAAAGCCGCTTGTTGAAGCGCACATCGTCATCCGCACTGCAAATCTCATCGGGCGAGGAGGATTCAAACCAGTGCGCCGTCAAAATGTGTCCGTGTTACGCAAATTCAACAACTCAATCGGCCCTTTTGAGAGCCAACAAATGTGTTTTAAAGAGCTATTTGTATAATATTCCATAATGTGTTTACCACATACTTGCTATAATCTCTTAATTCATCTCATAGCATCATACAATAATTGATTTATTACGAATAATTGACAATACGGCAATTTAAAGCTGTTTCCGAGGATGCTGCTGCAGTGCCGTCGGGTTGCAATAACAGCATAATGCTAATTTGTACATCCCTTACCCAGACATCAGTTTCATATAGCCTATTTCCCAGATAAGAAAACGAAGAATATGAAAGGAGGAGCATCATCTGCTATTCTAAGGGTATAAAGCATCCCTCCTTCGTTGAATCTGGTTTCATTCTGTTTTCGCTTTCGAGCTGGTAAGAGCTTCTCCAAACCTGCTCAGCTCCTCGCTACCAGAGGCAAGCTGTTGTACGAGATGGCTGAAGAAAATCGACCAAAGCCGCTTGTTGAAGCGCACATCGTCATGCGCATCGCAAATCTCATCGGGCGAGGAGGATTGAAACCAGTGCGCCGTCAAAATGTGTCCGTGTTACGCAAATTCAACAATTCAATCGGCCCTTTTCAGAGCCAACAAATGTAAGTTTTAAAGAGTTATTTGTATAATATTCCCTAATGTGTTTACCACATACTTGCTAAAATCTCTTCATCTCATTCATCTCATTCCATCATACAATAATTGATTAATTACGAATAATTGACAATACGGCAATTTGAAGCTGTTTCCGAGGATGCAGCGTAGTTAACGTCATGCAATCGGGTCTTGTACACAGCCCCCTTTGATTTTTGTATAGAAATAAAAATAAATTAAAATATAAATTGTATGACGCGTGAGAAATCTGAAACCCCCTCCCCCCATGAACCTTTATGTAATAAATTGATGGCCCCTAAGGATATTATTTCCATCTATTAAATGTAAGGACTAAAGTATATGATTATCTCTGGGATTATTCATAAGGAACGGTCGCATTTCCCAAGTGATCCATTTCATTCATAATTTTCTTGTCAATTATCGCAGTCATGATCATTGATTAGTTGCGAGTTTGGTGATGCATTCCCTATTACGGACATCATTTTCATACTACAAACAGATCACCCAAAACTCTTTCTCTGTTTATTTGGAGAGCAAAAGTTACCGCCCATGCTTCTTCTTCCATCGACCGGTTCTATCGGTGTTGAAGTGTTAACCGAATCAACCAAATAATAACACTCAATATCCATAATAGATCAGAATTGACATGCAACAAATAGTTTGAAAATTGATTAGATTTTTAGATTTCTAGGTAAATCTTTCATAAGTTCGTGACGGCCCAAAATCAGGAAATAGAAGAAGCTAACGTTATCCAACGTCAACTTGGCGGTCGTATCTCGGAAACAACCTCTTACTTTTTTTTCACAGAACAAGCCAAAAGTATATTGGAATAAATTATGGCATAAATTAAATGAGTTTAAGTACTTGGAAAAAATAGAAAAGATAATCCCCTAACACCCCACTTATTTTAAAAACGGGACTTTTTCCATAAAAAATATTTAAAGTCAAAACCTGATAAATTTTTTAAAAGTTTTTGTTTGCATTGTGTCCTAATTAAATATACTTATCTTCTAAGTTACTCACATATTTTTCTTAGAATTTTTTCAACGTTTTGTAGTTAAATGAATTCAGCCTATAAAATTCGAACAACAATGTTTTGAGTCGTTTTCAATAACTAGCCTCCACAATACTTCATTTTAATAGACATTCCCTATCACATAATACAGCTTACAATCCTCCGAACAAATCAAGCATTTCAGATGACTGATATATCGACTTTCGACGTATTTGTGACTTGTCAAACTTGATGGAGAAAAATAAAAAATCCCCGATACCTAAAAAATTAGTGGGAAAATAACAAAGCGATATTCCTCGTGTATCCGTTGAAAAAAATCTTGAACGACTTTTTACTGGATGAAACAAAAAAAAAATATTAATTTCAATCGTAATAATTGTGACATTACTTCGCTAAACCAAGAATTTATTAGGCCCCTCCTAGGCCCCTTCCAGAAAAAAATCCTAGCAACGCACCTGACCTCGAGTTAGGCAAGAGGTTGATTCAAGAGTAGAGCAAGAGTTTTCTGACTGAAACACAAAATATTGATACTTTTATGTCAAGAATACCAACCTTTTATGGTTTTGCACATGTATTTTTACTAGTTTTAGGTCAGAAAATTTCTCTAAACGAGGTTTGTTGTAAAACACCTAAATGCAATATTTTTCACATTTTTGGTGAATTGTTTTGAGAGTGTGAGTTACGCATGATGCTTCAGAATACCGTTGAAAACGTGTTCCACTACTAACTGCACAAAAATGCATCGAAATCATTTTGACCATCAAAATGTTCCAATCACCCCTTAGTGCGAAAGACGATTAAATGGATGGTTCATTTTTCTGTGCTGGTTGCATTTCGATACTTGCAGAGTAGACCTGTTCATATTTGAAAAAATGTCTGGAAATCTACCGGTCAAGCAGTATTCCGAATTATCATGCTGAGAACAATGTGTGGTCAAATTTTCAGCTCATTTGATAAAGATTTCAATATGCTTCAAGTTGAAAATGTGTTTTTGAGCTTATATCAAGGTTTGAAAAATCATAACTAGCATTTGGAAAATCAAAACCACTTGCTATTACCACTACTTGAAAGCTAATTCTATTCTGTTAAAGTTTGTCGAACACGCTAATAAGATCAAATTGAGTTTTAACATTGTTTGATCGAGATTTGTTTTCCGCAGTACCCTGAAATCACAGTTTTTTGAATATATATGGTACAAAAAACACACATTGACATTATTTTTTCAGACCATAGTCAACGGGAATAGAACATTGTAAAGCTATGAATTCATTAACCATTAACAGCTCGCATGTTACCTAAGGCAATAAATTACAAAAAATGCCCAAAGATCGAGCACTGCATCGCAACCTGATGATGGTTAAATCACGCATGACACATGTACCGACGAATGAATGAATTGAACAAGTTAGCATTGCTTTTTCTTTCCGATTGATGATTGTTTTAATCGCATTTCACTGACGATTTAGAACGATTTGAAAACAATCATCATCATCGACTAAGAAAAAGCAGTGCTAACGTGTTCATTTTTTACATTCCACAAAGCTCACGGTGGTGCTCTTTGCTCCCCCACAGCGGATTCACATATGTGCTTCCTAAGTTACTATTTTTTACAATTTATTTTCGTAAGATAACTTGTAACTTTCAACGGGATTGAGTTAAAGATATGTGTAGTCATCATGTTCTGGAAGATAAAAATCCTAAATTTTCATACAGGTATGTTTTTTAGAGAGAACACTTCCTAAAAATAGTGATTTTCAAGAACCTCGAAGCACAAACCTCAACCAAACTGTGTTAAAACTTGCTCCAATCTTAAAATCATGTTCGACAAAAGTTCGTAGAATTGAATCAACTACTGTGTAGAGGTATTTCCAATAATTTTTGGTGTTCCGTTCGGTAGTTATGATTTTTTATAGCTTGAAATTATCCTAAAAATACATAATTGATTTGAAGCACCCCTAATTTTTCTCCAAATTGATTGAAATTTTGACCAGAAGTTCATTTTAACATGAAAAATCTAAATATTGGTTGACTGGTTGATTTCCCGACATTCTTGAAAATATGAATAGGTCTATTGCAGAGTGCTGCTGGTACTATTTGTTGGCCCATACATGCTTACTTTCGAATCAGCTTTTTGGTGGAAGACGGCGTGAAGTATGGAGTTTCAAGGTCACGATTTTATTTTATTCGCACCTAGCTAGCAGCCATCCAGCCTTCAATGTGTGCGGGACATTCTTCTTTCTCTTGGACACTTACACGTGATGTGCGATATGTGTGAAGTAATAGAGACAACGAATTAGGTGAAGTATATCACGACGCAGACAATCGTTTGACATTTCCGAAAAATTGTTGATTCATTTGTTTGATTTCTTTAGATTCAATTTCGATTCGATCGCGATTAGATTTTAATGTTGCCAATCTTACAAAAAAAAAAATCATCGTTCAACCTGTATGGCATTACCGTGCATCAGATTTCAAATAAATTCTCCCATATTTCAAATATGTCGTGCACTAGAGGATTCACTTCAAATCGCGCTAAACTTACGAGAACAGTGTTCCCAGTTGTTTTTGGTACTTCAGACATCTTGGATTGATTTTTTTACCAACTCCATCATTACTGTACCGCTGCGCTGTGTTGTTGTGATTACGATCAGTGGATCTCGATTTGAATCTAGTGGAACAATGTTGCCCTTTAACTACAAGTATCAAGTATTATGAAGAAGGTCTTTGCACCTTCTAATTCAGTACCTACCTTGTGATGATATCATTATTTAATAAGAAAATCATTAATCTGAATTTCGGTCGATATAAGAGTTTGAAGTGTACCTCACTTCATCTAAAATATTTCTCGGAGAACGTCTCATTGCCAAAAAAATCACCACCGCAAACTCGCCCTATACCCCGATCCGGTATTAGCACTCTCCCCCACCCATCTCAATCTCTCGTTAAATCTATCGCTTCCTTCTTCTGCTTATTGCCTTCAAAACCTCCGTCTTTATAATTTTCCACTTCACCTTCACGTTCTGTCTCTCTGTTTGTCTGTCTGTCTGTCTGTCTCGATCACCTTCTTCTTCTTCCGCCTCCGAGCTCCTTTCCCCAAACCTTCCCCCTTTCCTCCTCCTCCTCCACCACCATCACGCGCAAATACAAACAATTCGCGTCTTATATTTTCGTGCCTTCGTTGCCTTTCTGCTTGCTTCGCGCTTGCTTAGTTTCCTCGTCCACCTTTCCCTTCCTCTCCTTTCTAACGTCTTACATCGTTCGTCATTCTCGTCGACTTGCGCCCGCTTTGCTTGGCGTTCTCTCTTATTATACACAACATTCTAATTAATTGACCTTGGTGCTGCTTTTGCTTTTGCCTGCTTTGCCTCCTTTTGCGCTCGTCATGTGCAGCAGCAGCAGCAGCGGACCAGCACCAGCAATAGCAGCAACAGTCAGCCTGCGGAGCTTTGGTTCGGTCGACACGCAGACAATGTTGTTTTTGTTGTTTAGACCGACACGGACTTGGAGTGTTCCCCCCTTTTTTCCTGTATCTTCCCCATGGGATTTCGGACGGATTTGGTAAGTGCTGCGCCTTCACGTCTCGCGATTTTCCCCCTTCTGCTTCCCGCGACGCGGGGGGTTCCGCGCTCTGCTTCAAGGGGTTGGTTGCCTTTCTCGACGCATAACTTGTTGCGCTGATAGGGTAGACTTTTATCGGGAAGAATTACATTTTTGATAATTGTGTACAGGAATTTATATCCAATTTGTATATTCGAAAGACAAAGATATTGACTAGTTTGTGCTCATTGATTTTAATTAGCATTGGATGTGGCAATAGGGCGGTTCAGAATAAAAAAAATGTTTGTAAATCCAATCTCCCATATCTTCCTTACCTTCTTTACCATAAAACGAGTATGCTGTGAAATTTTCAGCTTTCTAGGAGGTGATTCGAAGGTGGCCCATAGACAAAATAGGCTTATATGGAAATTACTATAGAAAAATTTAGAAAACTATTCCAAACACGTTAGTTTTGTAATGTAAGCATAAACTCTTCATCCCATAGTGAAAACTCATTATTCAATTCATAACAAAGAAATTTGCTGAAGAGAGCAATAACAAAATATATAACACAATTTCCTTTATACTAAATAAAATTGGAACAAAATATGCTATAATTCATACATTATGTTTCAAATCAAACACAAATATAACTCAATTTGTCATTATCCATATCTGAATTCAAACCTTGTTCTTTACATGAATGAAAGCGCACATGTACACTAGTGTGGGACCAAATTTAGATTCTCACTCCAGTCTACTTTTTGGATTTCATTTAGGTCCCATAACAATCGTGCAAAATTTCAGCTCGATCGGTGAAACTATATTTTAGCGCCAGCCGTTCAAAGTTTGTATGGGATTTACTATGGGAAAACTTACTTTTGTAAAGAAAAATCGCCGGAGGTCGCCCAATGACCTCTATAAAAATTCTAAACACAGACCTCGATAGGTATTTTTACGATGAAGAAAATTGCTGAAGACCGCTTAGCAATCCGACACTTGTGAAAAAAGTTATTCAATGAAAACCTATTGGTTAGGCGACGTTGATTAACATGTAATGGAATAATATAATAACAAAATCGGACAAAATTCCCGAATAGTCTATGCCTAATAACTTTTTCCACAAGCATCGGATTGCTTTGCGGTCTTCGGCAATGTTTTTCCTATTGAGATCTGTGTTCAGAATTTTTATAGAGAACAATGGGCGACCTCTAGCGATTTTTCTTTGCAAAAGTAAGTTTTCCCATAGTGAATCTCATACAAACTTTGAACAGCTGGCGCTTAAATATAGTTTTTTTTCCGATCGAGCTGAAATTTTGCACAGTTGTTATGGGACCTAATGTAATCCAAAAAGTGGACTGGAGCGACTGGTCGAAAAAGTTGAAATTTAGCGTGACATAATTTGTGTACCATCCCTTAGAGAGTTTTTCAATTGGACGTGTAATCACAGAGATATGGACAGGCCACTTTTACATGTTTTTAAGAGGTGAACCCAAACTTTTGCACGGGAGTGTACCGTTTTGACTCATATTCCGAATACTTAAGGCCAACAGTGACTTCAAATGTATCTGGTGGGGATTTTTTTTATTATCCTACAAATTGGGCCGAAGGGTCTCAGATTATCATGAAACTTTTTCCACAGGCAGGGCTCATGGATATATGAATAAAAAAAATTGAGAAAAATTCAGGGTCGCCAATTTTTCCGGAAAACTCAGGTGGAATTTTTTTGTTTTCCCTTGACACTACTTACTTTGAAAAATCATAACTCAAGAACGAAGCATCGTAGAAACAAAGTTTTCATATGAAAAATTAAGCAAATTTTCTCAAAAATCCAAAAAAATATGAATTGGAAAAAGTTTTCCACAAAGTTTTCCACCGTTGGGAAAATTCGTAAAGAAAAGCCGGAAAAACTATGCCCGAACTCGTGGAAAATTTTCAAAAAATATTTTCGAGAAGGTAATTTTATAAGCTTTAATCACTGAAATTTTTGGAATGCACTTTTTTTTTAGTTTTTGAGTTATGGTCAATTTTGTGAAAAATGTCCAGATGTGCCATATAAGACTTTTCTTTTTAAAATCATAACTGAAGAACAAAACATTGTAGAAACAAAGTTTTTATATGAAAATTTAAGCAAATTTTCTCAGAAATCCAAAAAAAATATGGACTGGAAAAAGTTTTCCACAAAATTTTCCACCGTTAGGGAAATTCATAAAGAAAAGCTGAAAAATCTATGCCCGAACTCGCGGAAAATTTTATTAAAATATTTCTGAGAAGGAAACTTTATAAACTTCAATTCTGGTAACTTTTAGGATGTACTTTTCTTTAGTTCCTTTTTTTTTTTTTTTTTTCTATCTTTATTAACGAGATTTTTAGCCCTGGGCTAGTTCATCTCGGGACCAACGGGTTTACTTCCCTTCCGAAGGAAGTCGTCACTGAAATTTTTAGTGACTATGTCGGGGATGGGATTCGATCCCAGGTCCTCGGCGTGAGAGGCGAGTGTTCTAACCACTACACCAGGTCCGTCCCCGAGTTCCTGATCTATGGTCAATTTTGTAAAAAATGCAAAGATTTGCCATACATGCCTTTTCGTTTAAAAATCATGACTCAAGACTCATCATGACTTGTCGAACCGGATTCAAATTATCTCAAAAATATGAAATTTTTGAAATGGAATCAGTTTCCCAGGACATTTTTCACTGTTTATGAAAACAAATAATGAAAACCCGATTAGCTATTCCAGCTTTCAAACGAAGTATATTTGAAAAGAGCGATCAATAAGATCCAATCCTACAATATTTTTCAATACGCTCATTTTTCGTTCCTAAAACATGATCAAATATTGCTAGGATGAGCTGTTTGAACCATATATTTACAAATTTATAAGTTTATAAACAAAATTTCTTAAGAACGAAACTACATAGAAGCAAAGTTTTCTTTAATCAGAATGTAGGCAATTTTTTCCTGTTAGGTAACTACAAAATTGACAGTTAAATAAATGGGTAGACAATATGACAAATAGGTATTTACCAATTCAAGTTTAAAGCGTTGAAAAGGCTTGAGAATCATAAGTTTACCAAAAACTAACAAAGAGCAGTGAGAAAGTGCAAGTGTTGTCTATCAGCTGTATATTCCTCGTTTTTATTTTTTGTAAAGTGAAAAAAGTTTTCCCGAAGCTGTTGAAATGGACAAAGTTCAATATTACGAATACAATTCTTTATGCTGTAACCCCTTCGGACTGAACGGCCACAAATCAGTAAGGACAAATCTACGATCGATCAGCCAAGGCCTCATCAGTAAGCTTCATTCGAATGGAGATCGGTGGATTACGGAAAAGATGAAAATTTGCGTGAAGTGCTCCATTACCGGTGACCAGAAGGCTCTCGTAACGGATCTTCCAGAAGCAATGGCGTTTGAGGAACAAGTTACGTTGGCGTCGCCAAAGGAAACTCCTTCCTCGGGTGAGTCAGTTGGTTCTATAAATAATGTACAAAAAATACAAGAGCTTGCTAAATTCTTGGAAATTTCTTTTCAAGTAAAATCTTCACGTTTGGATGCTTCTAGTAGTAACTATCGCAATGCTTCTATGGGGTGGTCCATTTATTACGTAAGACAATTTTTGGGATTTTTCAACCCCCCCCCCCCCTCCATGATAAGACTTTTTGTATGAAAATAAAAAATGAATTGTATGGAGCGTAAGAAATCTCAAACCCCCCCTCCCCCCATTATCCCTTACGTAATTAATAGACGGCCCCTATGGACGAAATGTTTAATCAAATTTTGAGTAAAATAAAGACTTGGTTTCCGCCTAATATTGTCGATGTTACAGAGGATTTTAATTCCATTTTATTAAATTTGAACTCAGCTGTTACAAACCCGAACCTGACAAGCAAATTGAACTTCTAAAATTACTTCCTAGGAATTGGTCATATGCCAAAGTTAAAGCTCATTTTGACGTGTCTCAACACGTTATAACTGAATCAAAAAAATACAATTTAGGGATTCAACCACTTTCAAAAGTAGGACGACCCTCGCATGGATCAGATGTCCAAGACATAGTTTCAAATTTTTACCTAAGGGATGATATCAGTCGGCCATTTCCTGGCTTGAAAGATACCATATCTATTAAGTTACCCAATGGAGTGCGCCAAAATGTTCAAAAACGCATTTTGCTTGACCCTTTGGATACTTTATATAAACAATATTTGGAAACCTGTAAGAGTGAACAGGAATCTGTCTCATTCACATCGTTCTGGAAACTTAAACCAAAACAATGTGTTTATATAAAGGATTCATCGGCCATGAAAGTTTGTGTTTGCATGATACATGAGAATATGAAAATCATGGTTGATGTATTGAAAAAAACTAATTGCTTTGAAGTTCATAATACAGAAAAAAAACTTAACACCTTTTTGACTAGTCAAATGATATGTCCAGATGGTACAGATGATTGTTACTTGAGGTCCTGTGAGGATTATAAATTAAAGAAATTAGATTTTGTTGCCAATCGCTTAGATGAAAACACACAGGAAGTTAAGTATTGTTTTTGGATTATTTCTCCTCGTTGTGAAATTATCAACAAAGAGGAAAATGTAAATGATTTTATAGAAAACTTGAAAAATCTCACAGAGAAGTTTCTTGTGCATCAATTCAAAGTAGATAAACAAAATAAATTTATATGAGCTATAAAGGAATCAAAATGAAGTTTAATAGTTATTTCTCAATCCCTGAAGTTTTGATGGCAATCGGATGAAAACTCGAATTTTGCGGATCAATTTTGTGTGTGGCAATTTCATCGTGGACACCCTTTACTCTATGTCCAAGGCTGTCAAGAATATTTTCATTACGAAAAGTTCCTGGACCGACCGGGAATCGAACCCGGAACCCTCAGCATGGTCATGATGAATACCCGCGTCTTTACAGCTTCGGCTATGGGGACCCTATATATCCTGGTAGAATATATAACTGAACTCTATTTAGCGAAAAAAAAACACTGCCACAAGGGCAGATTTGAAGTTCTGAGCTCCAGGATAGTTTGGAAAAGCTTTTGAGATTCTCAGAGGTCAATAGATTCCGTTTGAGTTGAAAATATTATTATTTGCAGCGTTGCCAGATCTACGGAAATTTCCGTAGATCTACGGAATTGAGCACTTTCTACGGATCCGTAAGATAATTCTACGGAAAATGTTTATTTTCTACAGAAAGCTACGGAAATTCTCATTATTCTACGGTAATTTACGGATTTTTCCAACGGAAATCTACGGAATTGCAATGCCGGGGATCACTCCTCCCGCTTATCACTCTTCGTCTACGGAATGATGTCCAAAGAAATCTGGCATCGCTGATTATTTCTAGCGCAAGCAACTACTGCTGTAAATTTCGAGAATTGAGCTTCGGGATAGTCTGAACGTCGTAAAATATCCCAGGACATGAAAAGGCATGTGAAGCAGCGTTTTTCTTGACATAATAGGTATGTATTACCAAGTACGAACATCAATTGTATTCATAAAAGACATTTTAAGCTACTTTTATACTAATTATTCTATTTGTCAGACTTCTGCATGTTCAGGATGTTTTAGGTTGCCAAGTAGGCATACACCTAAATTTTTTCCCTGACAGGGAAGTATATTTGCAAGGACTTTTCCGAAAACAGTAAATTTTATTCATTGGTTCATTCTTTTTATGCAGCCATTTTCCGACTGCGGTTATAAATGACCGTGCCGGCCCCAAAGGGAAAACTTTGATCATTTTAGCGAGAAAAGTTACTGGAACAAGGGTAGACCTGAAGTTCTGAACTCCAGGGTAAATTGGAGGGCCTGGAATATCACCAACGTTCCTTGAAACAGCCAATTGGTCTGTGAGAAGGTTCAGTGAACATGGTAGATTATATAACTTCACTCAGTTTAGAAGGAAATATTACTGGAAAAATAGTAGACCTGAAGTTCTGAAGTCCTGGGGAAATTTTGAAGGATCTGCAATACCTCAATCGTTCCTTGAAACAGCATATTGATCCATGAGAAGGTTCAGTCAACATAGTAGATTATATAACTTCACTCAGTTTAGAAAGAAAAATTACTGGAACAAGGAAAGACCTGTAGTTCTGAACTCCAGGGTAATTTGGAGGGCCTGGAATACTCCAAACGTTCCTTGAAATATCTTTTTGATTCGTGAGAAAGCTCAGTGAACATTAAATAAATTCATCGTTTAGTAAGAACAATTGTAGATCTGAATTTCTGAACTCCGGGGTAATCTGGGTGGCTCGGAATACCCCAAACGTTCCTTGAAACAGCTAATTGATCCGTGAGAAAATTCAGTGAACATGTTAGATTTTATAACTTAACTCAGTTTAGCGAGATAAATTACTTGAACAAGTGCAGACCTGAAGTTCTGAACTCCAGGGTAATTTGGAGGGCCTGGAATATCCCAAACGTTCCTCGAAAGAGCATACTGATCCATGAGATGGTTTAGTGAGCATGTTAGATTATATAACTTCACTCAGTTTAGTGAGATAAATTACTGAAACAAATGTAAACCTGAAGTTATGAACACTAGGGTAATTTGGAGGGCCTAGAATACCCCAAACGTTCCTTAAATTAGCCTTTTGATCCGTGACAAGGTTCAGTAAACTTGGTAAGTTATATATCTTTACTCAGTTTAGCAAGAAAACATACTGGAATAAGTGTAGACCTGAAGTTCTGAACTCCAGGGTAATTTGGAGCACCTATAATATCCCAAACGTTCCTTGAAACAGCCTATTGATGCATGAGAAGGTTTAGTGAACAGGAAAGATTTCAAAAATTCACTCAGTTTAGCGAGATAAATTTCTGGAATAAGTGTAGTCCTGAAGTTCTGAACTCCAGGGTAATTTGAAGGGCCCGGAATACTCCAAACGTTCTTTAAAACATCCTATTGATACGTGTGAAAGTTCAGTTAACATGGTAGATTATATAACTTCACCCAGTTTAGCAAGAAATACTACTGGAATATATGTAGACATGAAATCCAGATTTCCAGAGTAATTTGGAGGGCCTGGAATACCTCAAACGTTTCTTGAAGTAGCCTTTTGATCCGTGACAAGGTTCAGTAAACATTGTAGATTATATAGCTTCACTCAGTTTAGCGAGAATAACTACTGAAACAAGTGTAGACCTGAAGTTCTGAACTCCAGGGTAATTTGGAGGGCCTGGAATATCCCAAACGTTCCTTGAAATAGCTCTTGAGATTCTCAGAGGTTGGTAGATTCTATGTGAATTTGTAATGTTATTGTTTTTAACCCAAACAATTACTGTTACGGTTGTAGATTTCAAAGAGTGTGCTTCTGGACAGTTTGGACGTCCTAGAACATCCCAGGACATAGCAAAGCAAATGAAATAGTGTTTTCGTTAAAAGAGTAATTCTGTATTATCTAGCCCGAACATCATTTATGTTCACAAACAGCATTTCACGCTTCGTATGTACTTATAGTTCAATTTATCAACTTCAGGATGTTCAGGATGTTCTAGGTTGTCAATTAGGTCATAAAGGCATATACTTCATATTTTTCTCTGATAAAAGAGTATATTTGGGACAACTTTGCCGAAGACAGTATATACATTTGTTTATTGGTTCTTTTTTTACAGTCTTTTTTGTACTGCGGTCATATATGACCACGCCGGCCCCAAAGGGTTAAATCACCGCACCTATAAAGCTGAAAATATTACAGATCACTATTTTAATGGTAAGGAAGATATGGGAGATTTGATTTTCAAACATTTTTTAATACTGAATCGCCCTAATGTGGCAAACTGAAGATGTTATGAAAGAAGCGTAAGTACTTTACTCGATAGTGACAAAGTAACACGACATGCACTATACAAATGGCACGAGATATAGGGAGGTTGTAACAGAGTTTTAACAGATTTTGTTACTTAGTTAGCGAGTTATGATTTTGGCTGGTAAGTAGATAAAATAACAAAAAATATAACACAATTTCCTCTATACTAAATAAAATTGGAACAAAATATGTTATAATTCAAACATTATGTTTCAAATCAAACACAAATATAACTCAATTTGTCATTATCCATATCTGAATTAAAACCTTGTTCGTTACATGAATGAAAGCGCACATGTACACTCCCGTGGATAAGTTTGGATTCCCAAACTGTTGCACGATAATTTCAATGCTAGTTTCATTGATTTTGAATAGTTTTCAGATTTTTCTGTAAAATTTTCTAGAGTGATCTTGAAAGAATATTAGATTACGATTCTAATGGCACCTTGTTATAGAATTTTGGTCGATCTAATGCTGAGGAAATTAGAGTAAAGTGGGGCAAAAGTTCGAGTGGGGTAAGAGTTTCTTTTTAAGATTTCTAGCTCAATTCAAAACAAATCTTAGAAATGTCATGGTGGTTCGAATGCGCTTCAAGTAAGAGACTTTCACTCCAAATATCATAAAAATCGATTTAGATTTGGAAAAGTTATGGCTGTTTGTTGTTTTCCGACGTGAATGATGTAATTTTTGGTCAAACTTTCGTTGCATGGAACCGATTGAAGATAAAATCTTTTTCAATATTTTATATAAGGGCGTTTCTAGGCCTATCATAAGGTTGCTTTGAAGTGTATAAGTTTTTGCATAAATGCTTGAAAACAGTTTTTGGCCCATAGTGGGGCAAAAGTTCGAATCAGCGGGGCAAAAGTTCGACCCATGTATAAAATCACGGAAAAATTTGCAAATTGCCTAAAATCCACATATTATCTTCAAATTTAGTTGAATTTGTCTGATCGCGTGAAAATTGTCACCAAAATTTTACATTTCCACTTAGTTTTGCGAAAAACTGCTATTTTTGAGTATATTACAATTAACCCGGTTTTGAGCAATTTTTTGATGAAAATTTAGTGTGTATTTTTCGTCAAACTTAAGTTTACGGCTGGTGTAAAATATGCCTGTTATAAAAGGATCGATATTTTGTGTTTTAGCTAGCGAACTTTTGCCCCACACTAGATTCGAACTCTTGCCCCACCGGTGGGGCAAAAGTTCGAATAAGACATTCAATTTTGAAACTGTTATAACTAAAAATGGGTAAATATTTTGACACAAGTTTGTTCGGCAAAATTATAGCCAATATGTTGAAGGTTCACTGTATGGTATTTGTTTTGTTTTAACTGCTATTGTTTTCCTGGAAACTTTGATTATACCACTAAGGTCGAACTTTTGCCCCACCTTACTCTAGCCATGTTTTTTCAGTGTGTTTTTTGAAAAATTTCACAACTTTAAGTAAAAATTAGGTGTACAAAATTCAAAAAATGTTTTTGGAAAAATACATACGAAGTAAAAATATCTCTTTGCCTTTTGAATGCGGCTTAGAGAGTTTCAATTGGACGTGTAATTACACAGATATGGACAGACCACTTTTGTATGTTTTTGAAGGGGCGAACCCAAACTTTTGCACGGGAGTGTATAAGCAACTTAACTCAGATTTTTTATCACGAATTTTGTTATAATTATGTTTTAAATTTAACAAATTTGAGACAGCCTTTGTGAAAGTGAATAAAATGTGACCAAATTTGATATTTGTAACAAATCTTGTTGTAATCCGCTGGGTGGGTACTGCGCACGTGCTGTAGCCTTCTGAGCAGGAGCCACAAGATCCAAGATAATCTCTACTGTAATCCTTACAGCGATTTCTCCATGGATTCCACAAGCGATCTCCTTGCGAGTCCTTCAAGAAACAAATTTTGTTCGCTATCAGACCGCTTCCGATAGGGCTCCAGAAATACCTTCAGAAATTCAATCAGGAGTTTTGCTAGGAGTTCCTCTAGGGATTCCTCCAAGGATTATTCAAGGAATTTTTGCAGGGATATTTCTACAGGAATTTCTGAAGGAATTTCTACCGGAATGTGATTCTTCCATAGATTCCTCTAGTAAAATCTTTACTAGAATTTCTCCAGGAATTTCTCCAACAATTCCTCAGGGAACTTTTCCATTACTTCTGGGTTTCTTACTGATATTCCTCCAAAATTTCTCTTAGCACCCCACCAGAATCACATAACAAGATCATTACATTTTGTAACAAAAGCTGGTAAAAATAACTGAAGTTGATATAATTGATGATTGATAATGTTATCAAAATGGCTTTGTTCTTAACATGTCACATTTTTGTAACAGATTAATACAACATTTGTTGCATTTTTGACATTGCACATAACAAGATTATTACATTTTGTAACAAAAGCTGTTAAAAATAACTGAAGTTGATATAATTGATGATTTATAATGTTATCAAGATGGCTTTGTTCTTAACATGTAAATTTTTTTGTAACAGATTAATACAACATTTGTTGTATTTTTGACATTGCATTTGTAAGTTGGTTGTAAATAACATCTAAAGAATAAAATTTGCAATAATGTTGTTATGTTGTGACATGTCTAAAACACGTTTTGTAATCATTTTGCTATTATTTCAATAGGATTTGTTATGTCTATATTTATTTGGTGTAGATTTTGTTAGACTTTTTGTTTTTTCTAACTGTTAACGGTATATTTTTGATTTCAACTGGTGATATATCAGAGCAAAACTTTCTGTTATAATCCTGTTTCTGGACTCTTCTAAGCATTCCTTCAGGACAACGATTTCTTCAAGAATTGCTCCAGAATTTTCTCTGGTAGTCTTCTCAAGATTCTTCCATGAATTATTCCTGAGATTTCCTACGGAGAGATTTTTCTGAAGCAATCCTTTGTAAAATTCCTGAATCAAAAAGCTGAAGAAATCTCTGCAGGAATCGCTGTAGAGATTTTATTAGAGAAATCCCTGGATAAGCCTCTGGAAAAACTGAAGTAGTTATTGGGATAATTTCTGAATAAATTCCTGCAGGAATTTATTTCTCATAGGAGACTCATAGGTGACTGAAAAAATTTCAAGAAGAACTCTTGAAGGAATTCCCGATGGATTCGTTGGAAGCTCAGAACGTGTCCCTGCAGTAATTTCTGAGGAATCCCTGGAGGATTATCTGGAGAAATCATCAATATAATACATGTCGTGATTTCCTTGTGGTTACTCTGGGAAAACTCCTGGAAGAAATTCTTGAGGAATTTGTGACTTGTGCAACACCTACAGGTAAAATCCCTGGAGCGATCCGGGGAGGAATCCTGGAAGAAATTTCCGGAATAATTCCTGAAAGGGGCCTTCCTCAGCCGAGTGGTTAGAGTCCGCGGCTACCAAGCAAAGCTATGCTGAAGGTGTCTGGGTTCAATCCCCGGTCGGTCCAGGATCTTTTCGTAATGGAAATTTCCTTGATTTCCCTGGACATACAGTATCATCGTACCTGCCACACGATATACGAATGCAAAAAATGGCAACTTTGGCAAAGAAAGCTCTGAGTTAATAACTGTGGAAGTGCTCATAAGAACACTACGCTGAGTAGCCGGCTCTGTCCCAGTGGGGACGTTAATGCCAAGAAGAAGCATTCCTGGAAGAATCTTGAGAGCTCAACTTGGATATATCTTTGTTTCCGTGGAAGAATCCTGGGAGGGAATTTTGATGAAATCACTAGTTAAATATCTTGAGTAATCCTTGAAAAAACTTGTCCTAGTGTAACTCCTGAAGAAATTCCTGGAGGAAACCGTGAAGATATGGAAACCACTCATTGAACATTGAAATACTCTAATAACCCCTCCACAAAATTAAAAAAGTATAGCCTTGAAGATTCTCTGCAAGAATCCTTTTTTCCTAGAGGTATCACTGGATACCAGAAGATATCGCTAGAAAATTCTCTGGAGAAATTCCGAAGCTTTCCTGAATAATTTCTGAAGCAGATCTTGAAAGATTTCTGGAAGAAATTCCTGTAAGAATTCCAGTAAAAAATTTACTGGAGGAATCACTAGAGACACTCATGCAGAAATCTCTAAAGGAATCTTGTAAATATTGTTTACAGGAATCCTAGGACGACTTCCTTATTGAATCCCTGGAGGAATTGCCAAGCTTTTCATGGAGCCCTATCGGAACTGGTCTAATATGTATCATTGAGAACAAAAGTTCTTCTTGGAGGAATCTTTAGCAAAAGCCCTAGTGAAGAAATTGCTCTAAGGAATACGGAAGAGATTATCCCTGAAGGAATCGTTTGAATAATTCCCGGAGAATTCTGTGGAGATATTGAGAGAGAAATTCTTGACGTAATCTCTGGAGGATTTTTTTAAAAGAACGTTGTGTGCCCTATTTGAGCAGGTCTCAAAATTGCGATTGGTGTCAAGTTGAAAGAAAAATTCAAATCAGTTGAAATAAAAATTCAACTCACCTGGTGTTGACAGAAATGACCAGTTGATTGGTAAATGGCTGGGCATGGCGTACCATTGGTGCCTCGCGTACCTTAAGGAATAAAATAGACCCCTCTGTGCGGTTCTTTGCCTCCTGCCCAGCAACTTCTATCCCTATCTCCTCGCGGTACTGGCCGGGGTACGAGTAACCTTGGGAAAGATCGGGTAACCAACCCCGGTGGGAACTCTAGTCGTATGCTGACAGGGAAGGGGGGGTTTGCTTTTGCTTTTGTTTCTGCAAACCTGGAGCGTTTATACTCCATGTTAAGAGCGGCTCACAACAGCATCTGTTCCCCATGTCAGGGGCGGCTGATCATCGTCCGAGTGCCAGAGAAGGACTCTAAGCTAAACTGCGCACTATGACCCTCCGAACATTTAGGTGGAATGGTCCTCCGGAAATCTAAGGGGTTGGTGTCAGGCAAGCCAGCCGTAAAAAAATCAAGCAACGAATAATCAACGAGAGAATACGAACCGGGACAATCGGCGAAGACCACAGCGACGGAAATGGACTAGTGATTGGAACTACACTTTAATATTAAATTTAGGGGAGGGATTATTAGAGTATGTTTAAAACTACAACTTGAACTTTAACACTTTCACTTCACTCGACACTGAAGAAGTCTGTAAGTCTCAGACGAAATAGGCCTATCTGTCAAGATAAGCAACACATATTAGAGTTTAAAGGTATTTGCTCGCCTTACTAGTGATTTTAGTATTTTATTTTTTTGCAATAGTGAAGTGTTAAAGTTCAAAATGTAGTTTTAGCAATTGGAAGCTCGGTACGTGGAACTGTACATCTCTCAACTTAATCGGGAGCACACGCATACTCGCCGACGTGCTGAACGACCGCGGATTCGGCATCGTAGCGTTGCAGGAAGTGTGTTGGAAGGGATCAATGGTGCGAACGTTTAGAGGTAATCATACCATCTATCAGAGCTGCGGCAATACACATGAGCTGGGAACAGCTTTTATAGTGATGGGTGATATGCAGAGGCGCGTGATCGTGTGGTGGCCGATCAATGAGAGAATGTGCAAGTTGAGGCTCAGAGGCCGGTTCTTCAACTTCAGCATAATAAACGTGCATAGCCCACACTCCGGAAGCACTGATGATGATAAAGACGCTTTTTACGCGCAGCTCGAACGCGAGTACGACAGCTGCTCAAGCCACGACGTCAAAATCATCATAGGAGATCTAAACGCTCAGGTTGGCCAGGAGGAGGAGTTCAGACCGACGATTGGAAAGTTCAGCGCCCACCGGCTGACGAACGACAACGGCCTACGACTAATTGATTTCGCCGCCTCCAAGAATATGGCCATTCGTGGCACCTATTTCCAGCAAGCCTTTCATACCGATACACCTGGAGATCACCACAGCAGACAGAATCACAAATCGACCACGTTCTGATTCATGGTCGGCACTTCTCCGACATTATCGACGTCAGGACCTATCGTGGCGCTAACATCGACTCTGACCACTATCTGGTGATGGTCAAACTGCGCCCAAAACTCTTCGTCGTTAATAACGTACGGTACCGACGACCGCCCCGGTATGACCTAGAGCGGCTTAAGCAACCGGATGTCGCAGCTGCATACGCGCAGCACCTCGAGGCTGCATTACCGGAAGAGGGTGAGCTGGATGAAGCCTCTCTTGAGGACTGCTGGAGAACAGTGAAAGCAGCCATCAACGATGCAGCTGAGAGCAACGTCGGGTACGTGGGACGGTGTCGACGGAACGATTGGTTCGACGAGGAATGTAGGCAAATTTTGGAGGAGAAGAACGCAGCGTGGGCGGTCATGCTGCAGCAAGGGACCCGGCCGAACGTGGAGCGTTATAGACGGAAACGGCAACAGCAGACCCGCTTCTTTCGGGAGAAAAAACGCCGCCTGGAGGAGACGGAGTGCGAGGAGATGGAACAGCTGTGCTGGTCTCAATAAACACGCAAGTTCTATCAGAAGCTCAACGCATCCCGTAACGGCTTAGTGCCGCGAGCCGAGATGTGCAGGGATAAGGATGGGAGCATTTTGACGGACGAGCGTGAGGTGATCGAATGGTGGAAGCAGCACTTCGACGAACATCTGAATGGCGCTGAGAGCACAGGCAATGAAGGTCAGGACAGCGAAAGCGATGGCTACGTCAGCACAGCGGACAGTGGAAACCAACCAGCTCCCACGATGGGGGAAGTTAAGGATGCCATTCAACAGCTCAAGAACAACAAGGCCGCTAGCAAGGATGGTATCGGAGCCGAACTTATCAAGATGGGTTTGGACAGGTTGGCCGCTTGTCTGCATCGGCTGATAGTCAGAATCTGGGAAACGAAACAGCTACCGGAGGAGTGGAAGCAAGGCGTTATATGCCCTATCTACAAAAAGGGCAACAAACTGGAGTGTGAAAATTATCGTGCAATCACCATCCTAAATGCCGCCTACAAAGTGCTATCCCAGATTCTCTTCCGTCGTCTACCACCTATAGCAAACGAGTTCGTGGGAAGTTATCAAGTAGGTTTTATCGACGGCCGCTCGACAACGGATCAGATCTTTTCAGTGCGGCAAATCCTCTAGAAATGCCGTGAGTATCAGGTCCCTACGCACCGTTTGTTCATCGATTTCAAGGCGGCATACGATAATATCGACCGCGTAAAGCTATGGAAAATCATGGACGAGAACGCTTTCCCGGGAAGCTCAAAAGATTGATCAGAGCAACGATGGACGGTGTACAAACATGCGTGAAGATGTTGGGCGAACACTCCAGTTCGATCGAGCCTCGGCGGGGACTTCGACAGGACGACGGACTTTCGTGCCTGTTGTTCAATATTGCGCTTGAAGGTGTCATGCGGAGAGCCGGACTTAACAGTCGAGGTACGATTTTCACGAGATCCGGATAATTTGTTTGCTTCGCGGACGACATGGATATTATTGGGAAAAAATTTGAAACTGTGGCAGATGTGTTCACCCGCCTAAAACGCGAAGCAACAAGAGTCGGGCTAATGGTAAATACGTCGAAAACAAAGTACATGCTGGTTGGCGGAACTGAGCGCGACAGGGCCCGCCTAGAAAGCAATGTCACGATAGACGGGGATACCTTCGAGATGGTGGACGAGTTCGTCTACCTCGGATCCTTGTTGACGGCTGACAACAATGTTAGTCGGGAAATACGAAGGCGCATCATCAGCGGAAGTCGTGCCTACTATGGGCTCCAGAAGAAACTGCGGTCAAGAAAGATTCACCCTCGCACCAAATCCACGATGTATAAAACGCTCATAAGACCGGTAGTCCTCTATGGGCATGAGACATGGACTATGCTCGAGGAGGACTTGCAAGCTCTTAGGGTTTTCGAACGCCGAGTGCTAAGGACGATCTTCGGCGGTGTGCAGGAGAACGGCGTGTGGCGGCGAAGGATGAATCACGAGCTCGCTCAACTCTTCGGCGAACCCAGTATCGTGAAGGTAGCTAAAGCTGGAATGATACACTGGGCAGGGCATGTTGCAAGAATGCCGGACAACAACCCTGCAAAGATGGTGTTTGCTACGAATCCGGTCGGAACAAGAAGGCGTGGGGCGTAACGAGCTAGGTGGATTGACCAGGTGTACCAGGACCTGGAGAGCGTGGGTCACAGTCGAGGATGGAGAGAAGCGGCCATGAACCGAGTGAATTGGCGAAATATTGTTGGCGAGGCTTTATCAAGATAATTGATGTAAAGCCTAATAAGTAAGTAAGTATGCCAGACAGCCGCTGTTTGAGCCGCACCTCCTTGGTGAACAGACGCTCGGTGGACGTAGGTTCTCAATCTAGCTGAAGTCAGAAGGACTACAGGGCCCAGGCTGCACTACCAGCTAACCACGCAACTCTTAGCTGGCGATCATTTGTCATCCGTCGACTTGTGAGGACTCCGTCGGCTCACCATTTTGCAGCCCGTTTTCGACTCTTGATTTAGTTTTTTGAGAGCTAACTTTGCCTCTCTGAATGCTGCACCACGATCTACTCGTTGGGCTTCTGTATGTGCGCGATGCATTCTACATCTAGCCCGAAGACAGATCGCTCGAAATGATTCGCACCATCAGTACGCCGGTGACCTGTCCTCTCTAGGATGGCTTTTCTTGGCATGGAAGCTTTATACGCTCGTGAAATTACAGCTTTTAGCTCTTCTCCGTTTAGGTCCAGAGTGTTCTGTTCATGCTTCAGGGCTTCGGTGAATACTTCGCCGTCGAAACTCGCTGTTTTCCTATCTCTCGACTTGGGTCGAGTTATATCACAACTCCCCTCGACTCGCCAAACATTATACCATAGCGAAACGCTTCATGATCGCTAGGAGTATAACCGACGTCAACGCGCCAGTTTATGGTTCCTATAAAGTTAGGACTTCAGAACGTTACGTCGATAATCGATTCCGCACCATTTCTGCGGAAAGTGCTTACATCTGCCAGCTCTAATGCGGTCAAGGATTCCAACAATAGTTGGCCTCTTTGGTTGGTGCAGCGGCTACCCCACTCCACTACCCATGCTTCAAAGTCACCAGCTATCACTACTGGTAGCTGATTAGCTAGTTCGACTATCATCCTGTCGACAATGTTAGGGAATTCCTGAATCGACTTCCTTGAGGGCGCGTAACAACTGTTATAGAACACGCCGATAATTTCCCTATGGCTTTCGGTGACGCATTTTCTGCACAGCTTGCTTTCTTCTGGACCATTTCATTTTAGGAAACAGTTGTTTGCTCAGCGGGCAATCCAACCAGGCAACCTTGAATATCGGGTTAGGTAAGCGCCGATCACATCAATATCAGCGTTTGACGACGCTCGTGACCCATACCTCTGTTCAATAACATCGTATAAATGCATCAAGTAGGGAGCCGGATCCTATTTTTAGAACTTTTGATTCACTTCGGCAGTGGGATTTTTGAAAGCTATCGATCGTATGCGTCGTATTGAAGTGCTTCTTTTTACCAAGTTTCGAGAAAATCCACCCATGCCTAAGTAAACCATGGAAGTGCCCAAGTAGCTCTGCTTCCTACTAATACTGAATATGTTCTTCCACCTCACCCCAAAAGTGGCTGGGGTGGATCAACTGGGATATAGTTTCTCACCAACAAATAGCAATACTTGAGCAGTCTTCTTTCCCGGATTTCCTCAAGTCGCTTCGTCGATATCAGCTTCTTCTGCAAATGGTATAGAGCTTCCTGGAAATCGCCGTACACCAACTCGCTAACGACGTGATGGTAGAAATTAGGCTTATCTACAGTCGTAGAACAGCAGCAACGATTCCAGCACAATCTGGAACGAGACGACGCTAAACTCGAGCTGTCGACGCATCGTATCGACAAACTTCAGCTCGACGCGAACACTGCGTTATCCTTCGAATGACTCCAACTTTTCCCGCACGATATTCACCAGATTGGTCAGCTTGACCTCCAAGTCAGCTTGACTCCAAGGATCCGTGGATGGCAACGGGTTCGTTCATCACATCGTTCAGCTTTTTGACTTCCTCGAATGACAGCACTGCTACCCGTTGAGCTGAATTGTCCAGATTTATGTAAGATCCATTCTCGGACCCTGCCGAAAACTGTCGGGACGATGTAGACGCAGCCGATGATACGGCATAACACGAGGAAGCCGACGAGTAGGATGAAGACGATCAGGAAACTAGCGAGCTGTTGCAACGTGGCGTGAGCGTTGGCGATACGAGGCCTGCATTCGAGGCTGTATAATTCATAATGTCTTGCACAGTATGGCCCAAAAAAAATGCGAAAATCGTCATATAATGTTTTATGGTAGTTTTTACATAGAAAATGTGAATGAAACATAAATATTATTCATTACTTGTATTATTTAATCTATTTAAACTCAGTGTTTTGCTTTGGACATGTTTATTATCTGTTTCTTTCACCTTATCAGAGAGGAATTGAAAGCATACCTTCAAATTTTATCATGAGGACGTTGAAACATCAATGATGGCGTGGGATTCTTCACAGGCCTTGTCTCCAGCATATGCCCATAACAAATGATAGATTTTTTTATACCTGGGTAATTGGAGACTTAAACATATTTTCGAAAAAAACGGCTCATTTTGGAGAGCTTTGATTGAACCTTCATATAAGTGTGATAAGCGGTTCCGTTTTTCTCAAAACCTATATGAGCTAGTATTGACATAAGTTGTCTCTAACCGAAGGAACAAATTTCATCCTCAAAAATTTGTTAAAGGCCTCCGTATTTATTTTTTATTCAACCTTAACAAAAAATAAAGGCATATCAAACCCATAAGACGCAAATGCCCTAAAAACTTTGACCCTTGTAAAATATTTTATTGTGATCATGAAAAACACGTTTTATAAGAATTCTTCCATCCTCTGATACCAAACAAACTAAAATTTTCGACAATAAAGTGTGATTTTTGAAGATGGAAAGTTTATCACCAGAGTATACGACAATCAGATGCTGTTTCTAGCTTTGGGCGGACAAAACCTTTCAACATATTTGCTTTATTACATTATTTAGGACAGTAAGAAAAATATGACAAAAATTGTCCTGGATAGCGAAGTTGTGTCAGAGTATACTACAATAATTAGAATTTACATTCACTTTCAAAAACAATGAAAATAACGCTTGTGGATGCTTTATTCACATTCAAACAATTTTCGCATTTTTTTTAAGGGCCATACTGTAGTTGTTGAAATTGTTGGTGTGGTACGCTCATTATAGGGATTTATCCAAGCAGATATCATGAAAATGACCATGCTGAAAGATATTTGGCGGTGTGCAGGAGAACGGTGTGTGGCGGCGGAGAATGAACCACGAGCTCGCTAGACTCTACGACGAATCCTGTATCCAGAAGGTGGCGAAAGCCGGAAGGATGCGTTAGGCAGGGCATGTTGCAAGACTACCGGACAACAATCCCGCAAAGATGGTGTACGGGTCGAATCCGGTTGATACAAGAAGGCGTGGAGCACAGCGAGTGGAGTACAGAGGTGGCTTGATCAGGTGCAACAATCTATGGGAAGCGTGGGCCAAAATCGAAGTTGAAGGGACACAGGCATGGACCGAGTAAACTGGCGTAACATCGTTAACGAGGTTTTATCAAACTAATTGATGTAACACAAAATAAATAAATAAATCTTCTATCTTCTATATAAATAAAAATGGAATGGTGTTTGTATGTCACGAAATGGCGTGAGAACGAATCAACGGATTTTCACAATTCTTTCACTGTTGCATTCGTCAAGGGCTTCGACGTGTTTGTGTTTATAAAAACTATAGGAAGGTCTGCGGAATAGTCGAAAATCGGGAGAATACTAATCTGTCATTTTGTATGGGAGAATGTAAGAATGTATTCCCTTTTTCAACAGCCTGCTTGATGGCAAGACAATGTTTGCCGGGACCACTATCCGATTGCATTGGAATTCCAAAATTTTGGGTTTTATAACCCCAAAGTTCTTGTATAAATGCTATGCTTAATTTTTTGTTAAAAAACCTTCGACAGAGGATTCCAGGTGCGCCCTTAGCATGATGAGATTAATTTTTATAACTTTGATGTTTGTATCTATTTGCATATAATTTCTATTACAACAAAATTTTAACGAATAGCTGTTAGATGTTATTACCGCAATAGGGTTACCAGAAAACTATCAACCCTAACAATTGAAGTATGCAGATCCAACATTTACAACCATAAATAGAGCCGCACACAATTCGGATCTTCTTATGACAACTCGAACTGATTGACGATCACAGTCCACGGTCAATCCAAACGCGTGACGGTGATGGATGGAGTGGATCAGTGATCCCCACCGATAGACGCCGATATTTCGTTGAGCCACGGCGGCTTGTCACGTACCATATCTGTGTCAGTAGTATGTGTGCCTGTTTTGACGATCATCCTTCGATATTGTTGCTATTCTTGTTCGTTCGTTCTGGACGCTTGATCGCCCAGATTCTGGTCAGTTCCGTGTGTTGATCATTCTTCGTTTATTTTTTGCTATCATTCCAACTCTCACATGCTATCTTCCATTGTTCGTTCACTGGCTTGGAGGAGGATCCGAAATGGAAGCGGGGCCTTTCGAGAATGAATTTTACCTTTTTGCCACAAGAGCTTGCCAAAGTTGTTTACTTACCATTCTACCTGTATGGTTGTTGTTCTTGTAGTTGTTGCTGTTGTAGCAATTCTTCGACTTCGGGGGTGAATCAGACACGAAAAACTGCGTAGTAGTTTGGATAAAGACGCGGAGAAGTTACGCGCTTCGCACACGTACTTTCTGCCGCCGCCGAAGAGAACTCGTTAATCAGGAAAAGCTTTCGTTTATGTTTTCTGGAATCCGGAAGCTAGAGGCGTATTTGTGCGCGGCGGCGGAGGAATGGGTGCTGTTGTGGCGTTGTTGTTGTTGGTGGCTGCCGTAAACAACCTCTGAATGAATCACGCTAATTTATTCTAATAGCCCGTTAATTAGAAATTGGAAAAGTTTTGATTTCAGGGGTGAATTAGATTGGTATATGGTGATGAAGAGCTATTCTTTTTTTGATTTCTGATATAAGCCACACATAGCCACAATTCGAAGAAAAATTTTCCTGAAAAATAATCAGAACCATAAGATGCTATGAACACTCTATAGTAGGCTCAAGGTGCCCTGGGGGAAGTGGCCAATTAGGAACATCCCAAGTAACAATTTTAGTTTTACGAATTACTTCTAGGGTGCTATAAATAAACGCCCATAAAACCTTGGTCAAGACACTGTTGTCTTCCTCGCATCCCCCAAAACCTCTTGTAGATTAGAACATGACTAGTTGGCCCACTCTGAAAGAGGCTATGAAGTGTATAATTATGTCACACGAATAAAGCAAAGTAGCATTTATGGTAGCTATTTTGAGGCCACTTGTTCTAGATGAATGTCGCTTTATTTTGAAAATGATTTTTCCATAACGTCGATCTTGCCGGATTTACTCCAACGTAAACAAAACAAAATAAGATTGAAAACACGGCTGTGATAGTTTATTTCGTAGTGCTTTTTATTTGAAATGGTTTATATGGATATAGCTCCCAAATCTTTAGTGCCGAGTGAGATTTACTATATAACGTGATGAGAAATGAGTAAATTTGCCTGTGCACCTTCTGAAAGTAAGGATACGCGATATGGATTTTTTCCATGTCGATACGAAACGAAACGATACGCGGAGTATCTTGCGCTGATAATGACGAAACGAAACGAAATTTAAAAATGTTTCGTGTTACTCGATACAAAATCAAATATCTCACGGAATTTTTCGAAACGAAACGAAATTTTTGAATTTCGCGGAATACACGTTTATGTTTTTTTTTCTTGTCAAAAGCTGAAAATTTGACAATGGGCATAAAAAATGTCTTTTTAAATCCTCTACTATATGGAAACCTTAGCGGAATTCTTACATGTTTTGGTAATACTCTTTGGGTTCATTCAAATATTACGAAACGCAAAATTTGTCAGTTTCATACCCCTCCCTCCCCCACGTAACAGCTTTTGTATGGAAAATTTTATTTTTTTGTATGGACCGTAACACCATGCAAGACCTCCTTCCTCCCCCTGTTGCGTTACGTAATATTTGAACCATCCCTTTTCTGTTTGTTTGAATTCTTCTCAATAACTTTATAAGGTTTCATTTCAACATATCTGACATTCACACAAGGTAATGAGTGAGTTTAATTTAAAAGTTACAACTAAGAATTTGGTCGAAAAGCAGTTATAAACATTCAAAACAATCTCAAAAATATTAAGAAGAGCCCAAAATTAATTTGATTTTTAAAAATACCTTACAATTTTTTTAATCATGTGGATGTGATGTTATGCTAATATATACCATAAAACATGGAATAATGATATTCATTTTTTTTGCTGTACTTAATGCTTTGTTGCTTGAATGAATTATTATTTATTTAGTTGGTGTTACATCAATTAATTTGATAAAACCTCGTTAACGATGTTACGCCAATTTACTCGGTCCATGGCTGTGTCTCTCCAACTTCGATTTTGGCCCACGTTCTCCAGATCTTGTTGCACCTGATCAAGCCACCTCGCTCGCTGTTTTCCTCGCCTTCTTGTGCCAACCGGATTCGACGCGAACACCATCTTTGCAGGGTTGTTGTCCGGGAGTCTTGCAACATGCCCTGCCCAGCGCACCCTTCCGGTTTTCGCAACCTTCTGGATACTGGGTTCGCCGTAGAGCCTAGCGAGCTCGTGGTTCATTCTCTGCCGCCACACACCGTTTTCCTGTACTCCGCCAAAGATCGTCCTAAGCACCCTTCGTTCGAACACTCCAAGTGCTTGCAGGTCCTCTTCCAGCATGTCCATAGAGGACCACCGGTCTTATAAGCGTTTTGTACATGGTACATTTGGTGCTTGAATGAATGTGATTGAGGACACAAGTCGATAAGTGATCATGAAAATACTAAACTGAGAAGCAGACTCTGTCCCAGTTGGAACATAACGCCAGAAAGAAGAAGAAAAATAAGTAGAACAAAAGAATCACTGGAATATTTGCTTTAGTATTTGCTGGAGTATTGAATTGAATTAAATTTAAAAGAATCCATCAACACATACCTAAGAAATCAATCAAGATAAATTTAAAAGAACTGCAAAAGTAATAAACTCCAAGAGATATTGCGGCAGCAACTTAACCAGGATTGTCTGTTGGGGTTAATTTAGAAGTTCCTAATAAATTTTCTGAAAAGCCTTGCATAAACTATGAATTAATTCTTGGAGGGATCAAATCTGGATGAATGCATTATCTTTGATAATGCGGGTAACTTTGATAGTGCGTAACCCACCACATACTAAACGAAATATCATAATTTCTGTTAATCGGTTAAGCAAAACGAATGCAAAACTGAAGAATTTTAGTATGACACTCCATATAAAAGCTGTTTTCATTTGAATCGAGACCATTTGAGGCTTTTTACACGAATATTAAAAATTGACACAATTTTAGCATTTTTGAAACGCTTACAAACAATCTGTTCTACGATCACTATTTGATATACTTTTGAATAGTTGGCTACTTATATTTGGCAGCCTAGTTATCATAGAACTTGAATACGGTCTCAAATCTCTTAGCGAAAAACATTTTCATAAACTAGGACCATTTTTGTAATTTAAGTCAGAAATTTCCATATAACGTTAAACGCCTAAATGTATGCAATGCCCTACAAATGTTCGTAATTCATTCAATTTTGTTCGATGCATACTCCATTATCAAAGTTACCCCGAAACAGAAAACCGACTTTCGATTATATGAAAAATTATATATCCATTCAAAATAAATCTTTTGGCAATCTATCAACAGCAATCGATAGGTAGGATGCCAGTACTTGTTTTAAAAATATAAATTATAATTCTTTGAAACAGCATGCATAAATATTCAAGTTTTCTTCGAATAAACTATCAAAGTTACCCCGTTTTACGGTACCTATAAGTAGATGAAAAAAAACGAACTTAGTACTATACCATTTAATTCCACTAGAGTTTGTATCCTTTGACAGATAGAGTAAGGTGGGGCAAAAGTTCGACTTTAGTGGTATAATCAAAGTTTCCAGGAAAATAATAGCAGATGAAACAAAACAAATACCATACAGCGAACCTTCAACATATTGGTTATAACTTTGCTGAACAAACTGGTGTCAAAGTATTTACCCATTTTTAGTTATAACAGTTTCAAAATTGATTGTCTTAAACGATCTTTTTTTTTCGTTGGCTAAAACACAAAATATCAATACTTTTATGCCAGGCATACTTCATACCAGCCGTAAACTTATGTTTGCCGAAAAATACACACTAAATTTTCATGAAAAAATGTCCAAAACAGGGTTAATTGTAATACACTCAAAAATTAGCAATTTTTCGCAAAACTAAGTTAAAATGTAAAATTTTTGTGACATTTTTCGCACGATCAGGCAAATTTCGCTAAATTTGAAGATAATATGTAGATTTCAGGATATTTGAAAAATTTTCCGTGGGTTTACACATGGGTCGGTTTGCCCCGCTATGGGCCAAAAATTGATTCCAACTATTTATGGAAAAACTTATACACGTCAAAGCATCCTTATGATAGGCCTAGAAACGCCCTTACATAAAATATTGAAAAATATTTTATCTTCATTTGGTTCCATGCATCGAAAGTTTGATCAAATATTACAATATTTTCGTCGAAAAACAACAAATAGCCATAACTTTTCCAAATCTCAATCGATTTTTATGATATTTGGAGTGAAAGTCTCTTACTTGAATAGCATTTCTAAGTTTTGATTTGATTTGAGCTAAAAATCTTAAAAAGAAACTCTTGCCCCACTCGAACTTTTGCCCCACTTTACTCTACGCGTATTTCGACCTCAACTGTAAGGCCGTCTTCAGTGTCGTGTACTAGACTCGACTTGAAGAAAACCATCGTATGCACACATTATATATTAACACTAGGTATAAACGTATTTCCCTACTCATTATTTTTTTTCCTTAAAATTTATGAGCTTTTAGGTACATTCCATCCCTCCAGTTTCCAAGGAGAAGAAACATTTCTCAAAATTTTGATATCGGCCGTCGTAATTGTATGTCCTTCTGAAAAGATATGTTCTGCCACCTTAGAGTTGAAATCGTATGTCATCCCCTTGTCTATCGTCTTCTGAGCTTTTCCTATTTCCGCTAAGTGTTCCTTGAATCTAACCTCAAGAGACCGCTTTGTTTGACCTTGCTGCAGTGGGAACAGCTGATTTTGTAAACACCAGCCTTGTTCAGTGTGTTTACTGTATCCTTGGTAGAGCCTAACGAAGTTCTAAGTTGGTTGTCTGCTGGAAAAGACCAAATCCACGATGGTTTTCTTCAAGTCGAGTCTAGTACACGACACTGAAGACGGCCTTACAGTTGAGGTCGAAATACGCGTGTCAAAGGATACAAACTCTAGTGGAATTAAATGGTATAGTACTAAAGATTGACAAGTTCACCCATGTTCGTTCAGACAATCCGTCTTTCAATGAGTTAAATTTAATTTAATTTTAAATTAATTAACTCATTACGCGTGGTAAAGATGGACAAATTATGGGTGAAATTATGAAAAAATCCACGTGCTCGGCTGGGATTTGAACCCAGGACTCTTGTATGCTAGACGAGCGCTTCACCAACTAAGCTATCGAGCCACTTGGTGACCCAATAACTAAGTTGGTTACAAGTTTTAGAATTCAAATCCCCACAGACCACGCGGACCCCTTTCATAATGAGTTAATTAATTTAATAACCATGCGGATTGGATTACCGAACAGTTCAATATAAGCGTCAATTTAAATTTAATGTTTGGCTTTTTTTTCCTCGAGATTTAGATATACGAAAATCGAAAAAAAAAAAATTGTTGCGCTTTTTCATTGTGAAATACCCTAGGTACACCACCAAACTTGAATCTGAATCCGGAACCAATTTTGATGGTGCATGCAATGCATGAATTAAATTTATAACTGATTTGTGATTTTTCCTAAAATAAATCATCAAAATCGGTCAAAAGATGGCGAAACTAGAGAATTTTGAAACTTGATGTCGGTATTGAAAAGGTTAAGAGCTTCGCCTTGCGGCATTTGGCTTCCAATACTTGTAATGATGTATTATCAATTTTCGCATTTTTTTTCTTTTAATTGGGGGTCGTGAGGAAGTTATGTCACGTTATAAGAGGAGAGAGGAGTTTGTGGTGAATAGCTTGAATAAACCTAGATTCATTTTTCGATAGAAAATAATGTATGCATCTTCCTTGTTTAAGGTGAATATAGATCGAAGGCATACCTCAGAATTTCAAGAGCACAAATCTAACGAACCCGACAGCGGTTCAAGCTGAACACTTGATCGATTGGCTATCGAGTAACCAATCGATAAAATTTTCAGCTTGAATGGACGTCTGGTTTTTTAGATTTGTGCTCTTGAAGATTTGAGGTGTGGCTGTGGATCAACCAAATCAACGCGATTTTATACGGCGACAGCAATAAACAATCGCTGCGATTTCGCTGCTACATGTAGAGTTTTATGACACAACAACGAAATCGCGGCGATTTTTCGTCGCCGTCGCCATACCACAGTTATGAATCTAAGATAAGACGATTCCTAAAGAAACGCCAAAACGTATGCTTTCACTAGCACACCATTCGATTGCCTCGCAAATAATTTGCTGTTATACTGCCCCTACTGGCAAAACAGTCCCATGTCCTATGGGATTACCTATATAAATGGGACTATTATGCAAGTATGGGCAGTATAGTGTTCTGATCCATGATATGAGTCGATTTGATCCATAATACGGACCCATTTTTGACTTATAGCTAGGAGTAGAAGCGAATGATTTGTCTTTTTTTGTTCGAAATTAAACTTGAATTTCGCGAAATTCCGTTTTATTCCGTTTGTTTTCAATTTTCCGTGGAAATATTTTAACAATTTGGCGAAACGAAACGAAATAGCAAAATAAAAATTTCGCCTGTGCGAGTTTCGTGGAATTCCGCGGAATTTCGTTTCGAAGCGTATTTGACGGAATCATTTGGTATTTCGCATACCCTTATCTGAAAGTGGCATATTTCTAGTTATGTAGCATTTGCTAAAATAAACCGCTAGGTGAAGAATTGAACATTTCTTGGTTTGATTGGGCAGTAATTGTGCTTTAAATTATATTCGGTCAGTTTAATCATCGCACCATAGCATCTGATAAGCGAATTCATGGAGATAATATGATTTGAAAAAGTGAAATTGTGGCAATCGGTGTGAAATTAATATGGCGGAACCATAATTGATAGATTGTCATCGACAAATGCTGTTTTGCCATCATAAATACACAAATAAGGACGCACTGTTATGGTTCGGCTTTTGTGGATGTAAAATTGCTTTAAAAAATGCTGATTGAAGATAATTCAGCTTTTTTTCGCTTTTTATGGTAACTCAAGCAGCATTCAACAACAAAAATGAAACGTTCCGTCAGGAATAAGCGTTTGAAATGCATCTGAAGAGCCCAAATATCAAGATTAAAGTGCAAGTGAATCAGTTTAATAGCAGCTTTTATGACAACAAGGTGTATTATATCAATCTTTTATCATAGACGTCACAAATTAGTATCATTCAGCCACCACTAGCAGTTTAAATGAGGTTTTCTATGCTGCAATAAAGCTGGTTTGGTAGCCAAAAATTTTTAACTTTATAGTTTGTCTCTAGAAGGTTTTGAAAACAACTAAGAGCTGACTTACAAAAGATCATCTTCCAGCAACGTTAAATGTCGCCTCTAGCTATCACAGCATTCACGTAACTGTCTTAAAACATAAATAAATCCACACGAATGCCAAATTGCTGTGGAATTGTTACTTGGGATGTGTGGTACCATATCAATATGGGTATCAAATTTCAAGATTTTTGAAGTTAATGCTTTCGAAAGCATTTCCAGAACCACTGGCTGTCATGACCATGCTATTTATGATAAAACTATCCTAAAACATGGTTGAAACCTATAGTTTGCACCAAGATTGTTATTTGGAAACGGGTTTCCGCATCTGTTACACAATCTATGTATTGCAAAGAGTTTAATGTTAATAACTGTGGAGTTTTTTAAAGGACAATAAACGGCGCAGAAAAAAATATTTAAATTTAAATGAGATGTAAACTGAAGTATGCTGTAAAAATAAATCAAATTCGTGTGTTGTTATAGCATCATGCAAAGTTAAATGAAATTATATTCAATTTTCAACTGAAAATGCTTGAATATTACATTAACATGTAAATTTAAAGTAAATTCGATTGAAAAATAATGGATTGGTCGTTAGAATTTAGAATTATTTTGATGCTCGAAATATGTGCATTAAAATAATTCACAACATTTTTGTGTAGCTTTTTGAGAAGTAGACTCGTTCTTAGTCTTAAGAAAAAGAAATGATGCCATAAGAATCCCTTATTGTGTTACGATTACCTTGTTTCATAGTAATAGTCCGGAGCACAAAACTTAAAACACACCACCAGAATTGAGCACCCATCGAACGGAAAGTCCCAAATATTTAATCCAAGGCGAACGCGTGGCGAGTCCCTTGAGCAACTCCATTTCACGCTTTAAACCCCGAGCTACTCTCCGGTTATGTCTGAATCGAATCCATCGACATCAAGTGTGCACACTCGTGCAACCTAAAACCTAAATCCTCTAACCCATCAAAACATACATTTTAAGAGACGCACGACGACGGTACCCTTGAATCTTGCCACCCTGGGGGGTTGTTGACGAAAGCCAGGATGGATGGGCTGCCAGAGGTTGACCGTGACGTTCGCCACCTTTAGAGCGAATCAAAGCTTTTTAAAACCTCCAGGCTCGCAGCGGGTCGTTTCGTTTTTCGGTAATTGAATTCTTGATTTCGCTTTTTTTTTGCCGACTAAGATCATACTCTGTCAGCCCAAACCAGCCGAAGTCTATCACACGGTGGATCTTTACGACTAACATCAATGCGAAAATGATGATCGCAGGCGGACAGAACTGCATGAATCCTCCCATCATTGCACCAACGCCGGCTGTCCAAATGCCGCATCTAACTCTTTTCGTTCCGCAGTGAGTGGGGCGAAGGTGAAGATCGGTGAGTTCCTCTCGAAAATTATGACTTTTCTAGAAGAACGTTGGGCTCCATCCATCGCATAGTGTATGATTTTGGAAGAATAAAAGGACGCAATTCAGTCGCGATCGAACATTTTATTAAAAACTATATTAAAAATGAAGATTACATGTCATGTAAACTTTATTTATGCGATGTGAACATGAAGTCATGTAAGTTTTGGTCTGAAATCATGAAAGAAATCCTGATAAAAATGTTATTGAAAAATAATTAATAAAATCTATTAACAACACATTTTTTGCACAATTGAATTGAATTAATTGTAAATGGTACACAGTTCGAACGAAACGTGTAAATTTCTGAGACATATAATGCACATAATTGGAGCGTGGAATATCACGAACATTTACATGATGTGTCATGTAATCTTCAATTATATGTCATGTAATCCAGCAGGATCCTGTGTGATTACATGACATATAACACATTTTTACATTATTTCAGACTTAAATTTACATGACGTCATGTTCACATCGCAGAAATGACGTTTACATGACATTTAATCTTCATTATTTTTAACTGTGTAGTTCAATAATAAAAACAGTGATCGTTATTATCTTGACTACAGAATTTTGAAATATTTCCATACTAAATGCAGACCGAAACAATAGAATTTAGGCTACTTTTATTGGATGATTAGCAAAACAATGAAATTTAATGTTTTTCTAACGTGTTTTCATTAACTTTTTTTTTTTGAAAACGATTGTTTGTGTCTTCAGTTACTTAAGATCTAATCGATGTCTTGTGCGCAATTATTTTTAGATACTTTAAAACTATACCCCAAAAGATATTAAACTATTTATAATAACTGCGGATATCTATAAGAGTTTTCACAGTTTTCATAAATATTTTCACACATTTGGGCCAAAATTAACAATAACACAATTTAAACCGTTAGCTCTTAAAATACTGGCTTTAATCGTTGGAATTATTTCTTTCAATTCAATAATTTTAATGGTCATGGTATTATTTTCAATCTTTAATATTGGAATTTAGAACATCATTTAGGATGAGCAAACCTTGGAAGTATCATTTCTCCTTTGCTGATACAATTGTAAATGGATTGCATATCCATCTAACAGTAAAATCTCGCTTAATTTATGATCACGCCCTAAAAGCCATTGGTATCCAAGTGTGTAGCTTATTGTTATAGAGAAAACGAATGGATTTTTACGTTATTCAACAATGCTAGATGAAGAGAAAGTCATCTGCATTCTCCCAGTGGTGACATTTTATTTTGATCCATTAATTTTCTTAGAAACAACGAGCTACACAAGCAGTTACCAATGGCTTTTAGGGCAAGATCATAAATTATGCGAGAAATATTCTAGAAAACAGTAGAAACATAACCGAATTTATTGATACAATGAATCAATTGTGAACTCACAATAAGAGCAATGAATGTTTCAACCATGCTGAAACATTCAGCAATAAAATATTATAGACTCAATGGTAAACTATAGGTTTTATGGTGTTTGAGAAGATTCAACTATTAAACTAATAGTAATGTTCTACTCGGAGTGCCCGCTTTTTACCCGTTTAATATAGTTAAAAGACAAATTGTCGAAAAACAAAACGTTAAAAGAAAACAGAAACACATTTTATTTTTTTTGGGAGAGAAACATTCTTCCAAAAACATTTTCGTTCCCTTCAAATTCTATTTCTTTTGATGTGCTCACTCCCCTCAAGAACAATGATACAGTTGACTCTCCACATCTCGAAGGGACCATCGAGATAGAGAGAGATCGAGACATAGAACATATTTTTAATGCATACGTACTGGATTGAAAATCACTCCGTTACCAAGAAAATCAAAAACAAACAGACGTCATTTTGCCTTCGAAAATTGTTTTGAATCCCTAAAATCTAGTCTAGTAGCTTTTGATAATGGGCATATCGACATACGGAAAGAAAATTGGGAACAAAAATCACATCGAAATAGAGATATATCGAGATATGGAGAGCGAAAATGTATGCAGATTGAAGGGACCGATAAAATCATCGACATAGGGAGAGATTCCAATCTTATGTCACTGATCGTTAGTTTTCGATAAAACTTAAGGGTGGTCCTTTCGGTTTTTTCAAATTGGTGGACCCCTCGTACGCCAGCTGGCTGAACAGTTTGCGAAGAAGACCATTTTTTGATAAGTCTTTGGTATTTCCTTACGTGATATGTCTCATATTTCCCTTGGAACACATAGCAAATTTAGTAGCATCGTATGGAAAAAGGATATAGCTTCCATTTGAAGTTAAAAACATTTTGGCGGCTATCTTAAATTTATTAGAAAAATCGATTTTTCACCATTAGCGCACCGCTCGTTTTGAGTTCTGAGATCACCATTAGAAAGCTGAGGGAAAATTGCGTAATATATGCTACAAAAAACTAGGTGAGCAATGGTATTTACCCTATGAAATGAACGATTTTATCCATCATGTTCTACGATTTTGACGTAATTGGCGAGTGCAATAAATGCAAACATTATATTTTGTACAACAAAGGAACAAGTTTTCAATCGTTGGTGTTTTATTCAAGTCGAGTGAAGAATATGAGTATTATTTTGAGTGATAAAATCTGGTGGCCATCTTGGATTTTGACGCCATCTTGATTTTAATTAGTAGAATTAATTTTTCACCTTGATAGCACTCAACATGTCGAATTTAGAGGCTACCGAGAAAAACAAGTGTTAGTGTTCTTCTGTTTCCTGACGTTACGTCTCTACCTAAACCGATCCTGATACTCGGCTTTATTAGTTATAAATACAGGTTATTAAATAGGAATTTTCTTCTATAATGGAAATTTATGATAACAGAATAGTAATTCGACATATCTTTGAATTAAGGAATAATGATTAAACAAGTTCAATTAATTAAACATTCATTTAAATAAACAACCTTTTTTTCTACCATATGCATTGTTGTTCATTAAATGAAGTTTATAATTTGCGCGTTGGGACATTAGAAAGTGATGTTGTAATATATGTAGTTTTATCATAAAACATTACCAAAATTGCAATAATTTAGAATGAAAATCTTAAGTCTTAGAGCAAAAAAAAAAAAATCTTTCTGAGCCAGAATGTATCGACCGCCCAACAAACATGTACAAAATAGCATAATTGAAAGATGAGAAGCAGGCTTTGTTCAAATGTGGACGTAATGCCAAAACGTAGGTTTATAATTTGAGGTTTGCCTTCTTGGATTTCAACGCCATCTTAGTTTTTTGCAATTGAATGATTTTTTACGAACTCGGCGCTCATCATGTTGAATTATAAGCCCTCCGTTAAAAAAACAAACAGATTCTGTCTTTCATATCTTATCTCAGCTGTTCAACTGATTTTTCAATTTTATACATGGTCTTAGACCAAATAAATGAAAGAAATAATGCTATTTTTTAACCCGAAGATACGCAGAAGAATGATTCAGGTATAAAATAAGCGTTGAAAACCTTATTTACTAATTTGATTTAAAGGCTAGTTAAGCTAAGGGGCTGGCTCTGTTCCAGTAGGGACGTAACTTCAGGAAACAGAAGAACAAGAATAAGAGTAAGTGCAACGGTAACATTAAAATTCAACATGTTGAGTGCTAACAAGGTAAAAACTCATTCTACTACTTAAAATCAAGATGGCGTCACAATTCAAGATGGCCGCCAGATTTTTTCACTCAAAATAATACTCTTATTATTCATCTGAATCGAACAAAACACCAACGATTGAAAACTTGTTTCTTTGTTGAACAAAAAATAATGTTTGCATTGATTGCACTCGCCAATTACGTCAAAATCGTAGAACATGATTTAGAAAATGGTTCATTTCATAAGGTAAATTGCTCACCTAGTTTTTGTAGCATATCTTACGTAATTTTTCCTCAGCTTTTTGATGAAGATCTCAATTCAAAACAAGTGGTGGTGAAAAATCGATTTATCTAATGAAATTCAAGATGGCGGCCAAATTTAAAATGGCCGCCAAAATGTTTTTAACTTTAAATGAAAGCAATATCCTTTCTCTATACGATGCCACTAAGTTTGCTGTGTTCCAAGGGAAATATGAAACATACAAATTTCAGCCAATTCGGACTACCAGAAGCTGAGATACAGCACCCCAAACAAGGACACCGATTAGAGAAGGAAGCTGTGCACGAAAGTTTCATGCATCGTGTGTCAGTGAAGCAGACTTACGGATCGTTTAAATATTACGTCACGCAACAGGGGGAGGGAGGGAAATCTTCTTACAGCATAACTCAAATGAACAACACATTTTAAAAGAAACTATTTGTGGCAAAACTTTTCAACAAGTGTACATCAAAAACACCGTCTATTATCGAAAGAAGAAAAAAAATGTGATTGAGATAATATTTTTACAGCATATTTAGAAAGGAGATCAAGCGTTTGCAAAAAAAATATGTTTAATATGGGCAGGTTCTAAAGTAATTATCATTATAACAGTACGTCTTGCAAGAATTGATAAAACAGCAAAGTATAAAAATGATTTACATTTAGCTTTACTTAATAATATAATTCAAAACAGTATAAATATTAAGAACAGCGTATGTTTAAAAAAAAGGCAAAATTTATGATTAAACCAATAGAAGACTGGATGCCAAAAAATATTGCGGCATAATAAAACGAAAACACATCAACAATTGCGTTCAGAGTCATCGAAGTGATGGTGCCACTTTTTCCCGAATGTCGGTTCACCGAATGCCATTTCCCCGAATGACCAGTTTCTCCGAAAAGTGGTGCAGTTTAAATAGTTGCTATAATAGTCTTCAGTGAATGGTGAACGAGAAAGAACGATTAGCAATCAAAATAATGTATTCTGTCATTCTCGGCTATACACATGTTGGCAAAAATGCTGAGTACGGTAAAACTCGAAAGAACCACCAATTAAATAAAGAAGGGTGCATATTAGATGGTCAGTTCGTTCACCACCCTGAAATGTATAAAGCTACAACAATAGTGAGTGGTATAAAATTTTCGGAGGAAAGGGGTAATCGGGGAAACGGGATACTCGGAGAACTGGCATTCGGGGAACTGACGTTCGGAGAATCGACATTCGGGGAAAAATAGCACAACCCATCGAAGTAACTGCAGTAATATATGTTTCTTTTCGCTGGTAACTTGAGCAGATCAATGTTATCTCAAAGCTTTGAGCCAACCCTTTTCCAGTAGAGAAGCTAGGTAAAATACAGGACGCTTCGATGCTTACTGACTTTATTTAAGCCATTTGGCTTGCTCAACTTTCACCACCTAATTAAATTTCAATCTTGTCGCTCCCTTGCGACGCCTATCCACCTATTCATTTCCATCATTTGCTTTTATAGACTCCCTTTAACTTTAAGTAGCATGACCGCTACAGCCATAAAACAAAATTAAAATATAAAAACATATTTTACTAGTTATTTTTTAGCATTGATTTAGCATTGAACAGTTACAATCGCAGCGTCAACACGTATAAGCAGGAATATAAAATAACTCCGATGGCGCGCGAATGAAGTGCTAACTGAAAAAAAAACACTCCGAGCGCGCGAAAAATGAATCGGACAGCTTGGGTCTGCACTGGGCAAACGAACGAAGCCAGCGAAAAAACACTCCGAGCGCGCGAAAATGAATCGGACTGCTTGGGTCTTCGCAAAGCACACCATATTTTACTAGTTATTTTTCAACAAAAACGAAATGTAGGGTCTGTGCTGACCAGATAAGAATTGATTTTCTAAAATCAAAATTTTCAATGAAAACGATTATTAAATCAAACAAATTTATGACAGATGCTAGTTGCAATAGCCTATAGAAAAATATAAAAATATAAAAATATTTGATTGTTTGGAAAACTACTATGATTTTCATTATCGAAGTCGTGCCCATACCTTCTGGGACACCCTATAGGGGAAAAGCACTAATTTTCGACTTACAAGAAATCGATGCCAATTTTCCGATTTTCATGCAAAGTAGGACAAAATTATGGGGGCCTCCCTTAGCCGAGTGGTTAGAGTCCGCGACTACAAAGCAAAGCCATGCTGAAGGTATCTGGGTTAGATTCCCGGTTGGTCCAGAATCTTTTCGTAATGGAAATTTCTTTGACACCATACAGAGTATCCATTTTTCATTTATTGGAAACAGTGGCCAAAATGAGACACTTCTTTAACTTAGTTCTAGGTAGAACGTATAATCTGACTTTTCCCCACATGTTAGAAATTGACCGATGCAGAAAAGGATGAGCACGACTCGATACCTTATAATTGTTTGCTTAAGATAGTGTACCTTTGATCGCGGCTGGATTGCGTCCGTTTTTCTTCCCAAAATAGTACACTATGCATCGTTCGGGGAGAATTGAGGAAGCTGGCAGAAAAAAAAAACCTCGGTCGAACAAGATCGCAGCGCAGTTGCGAGATGGCGGAAATGGTGTTCTTACCATTTCTGACTTATGAAGCTGTATATTTTGGTAAAGCTGTGGAGGGGCTGGCTGAGGTACTTCTATGAGGTTGCGTCAGTCTTTTTACTCCTCTCATAATAATCTCGACCCCAGCAGCCAAGAACACAACAGAAGAAGGAAGTTAAGTATGGAGCGTTGTGTCGTGTCGTGCCGAGCCAATTGCCGAAACTTTGAAGTGGAGAGACAGAGAAAAAGCTCTGCCAGTTGTCGTTCTCGCAACGCGCCGTTGATTGCAAACGGGTGAATGTGAAGGACAAAGCTATTAAGATGAACTTTTCAGTGGATCGAGTGCTTGGTTGGGGGGTAGGGTTGAAAGGGATGGGGGAATGTTTCGGAATTATGGGTTAGAAATCAACTATGTGAAGGTTGACACATAATTCGAGGGACTAAACATGCTTCGTTTGTCCTAATTATCTATTTTTGTATGACTAACTATGCAATGGAATTCACTGTTGATGGTGGTGAGAAATGGGTCAAAACATCATTTAAAATATCTCGACAAATATTTTGATTATTGACGTACTATTTTGATGGTGTGTTCGTTTTAGATGTCCCAAGTTATCCACAGAAAATATCTATTGCACCGTTTACAAACTACGCAACGCTTGAAGGGATGGAGGTGGTTGGGTCATGCGGTACGATTCATACGAACTTATGAACATTTTCATACAAAAATCGTTACGGAAGGGGGGAAGGCATTCAAAACCTTCCGATTTTTGCGTTACGTAATTAATTAATGCTACTTCTGTGACAAATAGTTGTTAACAAAATGTTAATTAAAGCTTAATTTGGTTTTACCAAATTAGGAAGATAATGTTGCTTTGTACAGATAACCTAGATATAAGTGAATTATGTTATGTTAGAACTGATGATACTTGTAGAATTAAAAACAAGGAACTGACATTGCTCTTTCAACACATCTTCTCTGACAGATTTGACGTGGGAGCGCGAGCAGAATTCCAGAAGCAGTTGCTGTGCAGCTTATGCATTTTCCTTGCGTCAATCGTCTTATTACCATTAAGATACAGCCACCGATCTCAAGAACAAAGCCACGGTTGATCTTAGCCTAACTTGACATTCGGTACCCACTCGACCGCTTCGCACGAAATCACACAGCTTCCTCGACGAATTGTTGCAACCAATTGTGCTCCACTGCTGTTCAGCGCGTCGCTAATGCGAGAAATTCGGAAGGCTAAACTTCAATGCCAAAAGCGAGCCTTAAACTATAATCCGTTTACCAGCCACGATGGTTTAGTAGGTCTCACCCGTCCCCACGTCTCCTCTCCTCTATGAGCCACTTCTTAGGGACGGTCCATTAATTACGTAAGACAAATTTCGGGATTTGTCAACCCCCCCTCCCCCCATGATAAGATTTTTTGTATGAAAATCCAAAATAAATTGTATGGCGCGTAAGAAATATCTTACCCCCCTCCCTCCATAACCCCTTACATAGTTAATGGACAGCCCCTTAGGATAGTCATCATCGCACAGTGGTCCAAATTAATAAAAGCAAAAATAAATAATCCACTTTCCTAATATTTTACTATTTTTGTACATTGAAACAGTTTTGGCATAAGATCTAGGGGGTTGAGCATAGCTAACAATTTGTGGTTGTCATGCAACTCGAATTCTGAACACTCGATTTTAAACAGTTATATTTCAATTAAATCAAATTGAAAAATATAGTTTCAATCTTTGAAACCATCACTGTTCAGAATATGAATCCTGCTCGGAATTTAATGCAAAACGGCAATCAAATATTTGAGCAAAAATCAAGATTTTTGGAATATACTTAGCGTCCAAACATGATAAAAACATTTTTTTAAACTATGTTTTGAAATTGGGGTTTTGCCAGATTTGTGAAAAACTGGACGTCTGTCCTATGCCATCGTCGATGCTTGAGCCTGGGCTCATAAAACCAACTATACGTCGATGACTACGCCGCACTCAAGTAACAGCAGCAACCCCCAAAAAAATAACGACATTTCGCCTCGTGCACGTTCTACCCTTATACGTTGCGTTGTTGCCTCCAATAAAAATGTTGGCAATGTGCGATTTTTTGTCGATTTGACATTGAAAAGATTTTCGGTGCTTTTAGCCGGTGTCGATGTATAGTATAGGTTGTAGCGAGGCTTGTTACCCGCTACTTAGGAACAACTTTTCAGTGTTTCGTCTTGAAGGCGCAGTCGCAGTCGCAATACTACCGTCATCGGAGTTTTACTTACGGGGCATACATTTTGGTACTTGTTGACTTTGGTTTTGCTCTAAGAGAAGCACAAACACTTTATAGTTCTTGCTAGTGACGCTACATTTCTATAGTTGAACCGATGATTGATCAAGGTTTACTGTTTTTATATGCAAATCAGTTATGAAATTTAACTTGCTTTTTGGTAGGATGATGTTTAAAAACAAATAAGATACATACGTTTAAAATCCTTGTTCTTGTACTAGAGAAAATTATTTGTTGTATTATAGAGACGAAGCTATGTTTACTCGTTTAACTAAATGTAAGAAAAGAAATTGTTGGGAACATGGAAACATGAAATTCTTAACAGAGAATTGTGACCTCCTGCAAAATTCAATCATCATAATTATACTCATATTTCCGATAGCTGGTTTGCTCAATGTGCATCAAAATGTGTCTTGATTTCGATCCTCGTTCTATAAACTTTAAAATCAAACGCACCATCATTTTTTTTTCTGAGAATTGTTTAAATTTGTGTAAAGAATAATTAAACTAGGCTTTCTCTTTAATATATTTCTATTAAATAGGAATAAATGCAACGTTGCCTCGATAAAAATGTTTTATCATAAGCATGAAACGAGCTCACCAGTTGGTAATCCATCCTCAACTGAACACGCACTCGCAAAATGCAAACCGATGGACCAACAAACCATGACTGTGGTTTTCAAACATCCTGAAAAATCGATTTCGTGCTGTTTCTGTTAAAATTTAAAAAAATACGACGCGATTAGATGCTAAGTATGGACAAATGCATGAGTGCACTCGTTGACGTTTGAGCAGTACCATGTTATTAACGTGACCATAGCTACTAATGTTTAGGTGGTAAATGACTGGACATTGCGTACCATTGGTACTTCACGTACCTGCAGGTATAAAATAGAGCCCATTTGTGGTTCTTAGCCTTTTGTCCAATAACTCCTATCCCTACCTTCACGCGGTGCCGCTTGGGATACGAGTAACCATAGGAAAGCTGTGTAGCTCCATGTTAGGGTCGGCCCGTTCTACATGTAAGGAGAGGCTGATCATTGTCCTAGTGCCAGCGCCAGCGTGCTGTGCACAATGGTCCTCCGGCAAGACAGGGGTTGGTGCGAGCCTTACAAGTCAGCCGTAAAATTCATCAGTACAGGAAGCATACACTGTAAATTTGCACCGGAACAATCGGCATAGATCCAGGCATAGAAATTCGTATCATGGAACTGAAAGTCTCTCAATTTCTTGGGAAATACCTGCATTCTTTCCGAATTACTGATGGTCCTCAAGTTCGACATCGTTACGCTGCAGGAGGTTTGCTGGAAAGGGTCTACGGTACATACGTATAGGGATGGTTATACCATCTATGAGAGCTGCGGCAACATGCACGAGCTAGACATCGTGATTGGTGGTGGCCAATCGACAACAAAATGTTCAATTTGAGGATCAAAGGCCGATTCTTCAATATCAGCATAATCAACGTGCACAGCCCTCACCTAGCAAGTGACGATGATAATAAGGACGCTTTCTACGCGCAGCTGGAACGTGAATACGACAGCTGCCCAACCCAAGCCATGATTTCAAAATCGTTATCGGAGATCTCAACGCTCAGGTTGGCCAGGAAGAGGAATTTAGATCGATTATAGGGAAGTCCAGCGCTCACCAGATTACGAACGAAACGGCCGCCTCCAAGAACATGGCCATACATAGTATCTACTTCTACCACAGTCCCCGTATCGGTACACCTGGAGATCATCCCAAACTGAATCGCAAATCGACCACGTTTTGATTGATGGAAGACACTTCTCGGACATTTTCGACGTCAGAACCTATCGCGGCGCAAACATCGATTCGGACCACTACCTAGTGATGGTTAAAGTGCGCCAAAGATTCTCCGTTGTGAACCAGTAAGCGCTCAACTTCCGAGCCGATCAGACGCACTTTTGCCTCCGTATCGTCTGTGGAAGTCAATCGCCGACTTCGCATAGATTTCTTCATTTTTCGGTTAAGTAGTGATACATCGCCGCTAGTTTCGCTACGCTTTTGTGTGATCATCGTTATCGATGTCCGCGAAAAAACGTCGCGAAAACACGTTTCGCATCGATTATGCGAACGTGCCAAAGAAGCCTTTGTCCGAAGAGGTGCACCAATTTGTTGGTGCGACGCTCGGCCTGAAGCGAGAAGATATTGTTCGGATTCAATACAGCCGCAACCTGGGTGTCGCATTCATCAAAGCTGCTTGTCTCGAAGTGGCACAAAAAGTTGTCGACGAACACGACAACAAACACGAGCTCACGGTTGACGGAAAATCGTACAAGGTACGGCTGGTGATGGAGGACGGGGCGGTAGAGGTGAAGCTCTTCAACCTCTCCGAAGATGTCACCAACGAAAAAATCGCTAGATTTCTAATGGGGTACGGAGAGCTGTTTTCGATACGAGAAGAGGTGTGGGACGAGAAACATCTCTTTGCTGGATTGCCAACCGGCGTCCGAGTCGTTCGAATGATCGTTAGGAAAAATATTCCTTCCTACGTCACTATCGACTGCGAAACCACCCTAGTGGCCTACTACGGCCAGCAACAGAGCTGCCGCCATTGTAGTGAATCTGTACACAATGGCGTTTCATGTGTACAGAATAAAAAATTGCTATTGCAGAAGCTAGCAACACGCAGCACTTCGTATGCGGACGTCGCCAAAAATCCGAAACCTTCACGAACGAAGGTCAGCGCACCGAAGCCAGCAACTCCGAGTGCAGTTCAAGCCCAGCCGATCTCGTCGAGCCCGGCACCATCCACTAGTGGCATAATGCCTCCGCCGGCTGTTCCAACACAACACGACACCGGAGCGGAGAATAATCCAGCAACAACAACCCAAATGCGAGAAAGCGAGAAAGATCTGTGGGTCAGAGTAACACGCAGATCGGGGAAGAAAACCGATGGCAACGAAACCGATTCTTCAACCTCCAGTAGGTCCTCTCAAAAGCGCCCGCTAGGTAAAAAGATGCGCTGCGACGAAGACAACGACTCTCGCAACACTGACATGCAGCTTTAATCAGTCATCTTCACCAGCTACAATACTGCAACTATAAACATAAACACTATCACGAACGAAAACAAGATCAACGCGCTTCGAATGTTTATCCAAACTATGCAGCTGGATATAGTTTTCATCCAAGAGATAGAAAATGAGCATCTAACAATTCCCGGCTTCAATATAATCGCAAATGTGGACCACTCTAGAAGAGGTACCGCAATCGCACTGAGAGATCATATTCGCTACTCGCATGTGGAGCGAAGTTTGGATGGCCGACTTGTTGCTCTGCGCGTCCACGACACAACACTTTGCTGTATTTACGCTCCGTCCGGCACTGTTTACAGAGCACAGAGAGAGCGTTTTTTCAATGATACCATAGCGTACTACCTACGCCACCGTACTGAGCATGTATTGCTAGCAGGCGATTTCAACTGCGTGCTACGACAGTGTGATGCCACAGGATACAACATGAGCCCTTCTCTCCAGGCCACCGTGCGACAGCTTAAACTGCATGATGTACAGTGAGAGGCAAAATAAAGTGCCCACCTTACCAGTTTTCGAATTTCTCTCATTGATTTGGTTCAAATTAAAGTTAACACACCTAAATCTTTTGTGATATTTTATTTTTGATGTTCTTTTAAAGTTGCACTTACGAAATTTTGATAAAAAAAAGAATTTTACTTAAAGAAAAAGAAAATCAATTTGTATTGAAAAAAAAGTAGTGACAAAAATAAGTGCCCACTTCCTTCTTGGCCCCAGAAAAGATGATTTAAGAAAAATAAAAAGCAATTTAATAGTTAATGTGTCCTCCTTTGGCCTTAAGGACTTGCTGGAGGCTCTTCGGCATGCTTTTCACCAGGTTTTGTAGGTGTTGTGGATCTAGTTCTTCCCAGGCGCGCTCCAAGGCTTCAAAATAATTATTTTTGTTGGTAACACCAGTTTTTTCAACCCTGGCATCGAGAATCGCCCACAAATTCTCGATGGGGTTGAGGTCTGGGCTTTGTGGAGGCCATTCCAGCGGTTTAATCCGACAAGACCGGAAAAAAGACTTGGTTTTCTTTCCAGTATGCTTCGGGTCGTTGTTCTAGAGAAATATGAATTTCTCTTCAAGGCCCGTCTGGATCAGCGAAACCTCCAGATTTTCCAGCAAGATGTTAATGTAGGAATCTGCCATCATTATTCCGTCGATTTTCACGAGGTTTTCTACTCCACTCCATGAAAAACACCCCCAGACCATCACATTTCCTCCTCCATGCTTCACCGTTCCTTGGATGTGGTGCTCTGCATCACACACGAGCCCGCCGCTCTCGGTTAGACAGCTCGAGCTTCAGGAGCGCCACATCCAAGGAACGGTGACGCATGGAAGTGTGATGTGATGAAATGTGATGGTCTGGGGGTGTTTTTCATGGAGTGGAGTAGGAAGCGTCGTGAAAATCGACGGAATAATGATGGCAGATTCCTACATTAACATCTTGCTGGAAAATCTGGAGGTTTCGCTGATCCAGACGGGCCTTGAAGAGAAATTCATATTTCTCTAGAACAACGACCCGAAGCATACTGGAAAGAAGACCAAGTCTTTCTTCCGGTCTTGTCGGATTAAACCGCTGGAATGGCCTCCACAAAGCCCAGACCTCAACCCCATCGAGAATTTGTGGGCGATTCTCGATGCTAGGGTTGAAAAAACTGGTGTTACCAACAAAAATAATTATTTTGAAGCCTTGGAGCGCGCCTGGGAAGAACTAGATCCACAACACCTACAAAACCTGGTGAAAAGCATGCCGAAGAGCCTCCAGCAAGTCCTTAAGGCCAAAGGAGGACACATTAACTATTAAATTGCTTTTTATTTTTCTTAAATCATCTTTTCTGGGGCCAAGAAGGAAGTGGGCACTTATTTTTGTCACTACTTTTTTTTCAATACAAATTGATTTTCTTTTTCTTTAAGTAAAATTCTTTTTTTAATCAAAATTTCGTAAGTGCAACTTTAAAAGAACATCAAAAATAAAATATCACAAAAGATTTAGGTGTGTTAACTTTAATTTGAACCAAATCAATGAGAGAAATTCGAAAACTGGTAAGGTGGGCACTTTATTTTGCCTCTCACTGTATGGCTTAAACTGCGCTCCCGGGACGCTGGGCATACGTACATCACATCAAACTCTTCCTCTCGTCTGGATCGCATGTACGTCAGCACCAGTTTATGTGAACATCTACGAAGGGTGGAAACCCACGTTTGTTCATTTAGCGACCATATGGCAGTGACACTGCGTTTATGATTGCCACATCTTGGTCAACCTCAAGGGCGAGGTTTTTGGTCCCTTCGTCCCCACCTCCTCAACGAAGAAAACCTAGCTGAGCTACAAAATCGGTGGCAATTTTGGACTCGCGAAAGACGGAACTACCGGTCCTGGATGGATTGGTGGTTGGAACACTGTAAGGCGAAAATTGTCAGCTTCTTCCGTTGGAAATCCAAACAAGCGTATGACGAATTTAATCACGCGCACCAACGTCTTTACAATCAACTGCGACGCGCATACGAGGGATACTACCGAAATCCAACAATGCTGACCACCATCAACCGCCTGAAAAGTGAGTTACTTCTGCTGCAGCGACGCTTTACCCACGCCTTCGTACGTATAAACGAGCCGATGGTGGCGGGAGAACCTCTCTCGGTTTTCCAACTCGGCGACAGGCGGCGAAAGCGAACAACGATAACACGTATCTTCGACGAGCAAGGAGGAATCATTGATGACTCGCAAGCTATACAACACAACATGTTTCATTATTTCTCTGAGTTGTATTCCGAGCCAGATAGAGAAATTGAACCAATCGAAGAATTTCAGTGTGACCAGGTCGTACCACAAAATGATCCAACAAACGTTGCATGTATGGACGAAATTACTACAGCGGACATATGGCTCGCGATAAAATCAAGTGCGTCAAAAAAATCTCCCGGGCCGGATGGTTTGCCCAAGGAATTCTATCACCGAGCTTTCGATATCATCCACCGCGAGCTGAATCTTGTGTTGAACGAGGCACTGGCATCGAACTTTCCATCTAAGTTTGTCGACGGGGTGATCGTACTTGTTAAAAAGAGGGGTACTGGCGACACTGTCACCGCTTACAGGCCGATTTCCCTTTTAAATTTTGATTACAAACTTCTCTCGCGAATATTGAAAACACGCCTTGAAAATGTAATGAAAACTCACCACATACTCAGCGACGCACAGAAGTGTTCGAATGCAGACAACAACATTTTCCAAGCCATACTATCACTAAAGGACAGGATCGCACAGCTGGCGGCGCGCAAACAAGCAGGGAAGCTCGTGAGTTACGATCTCGATCACGCTTTTGACCGAGTGCGACACACTTTCCTGTACGAGAATATGCGCTCTCTTGGTATCAATCCAGAATTAATTGCTTTGCTCTCGAGGATCTCATCTCTCTCCTCTTCCCGCTTACTGATAAACGGACATTTGACGGCGGCGTTTCCCATCGAGCGCTCGGTTAGGCAAGGGGACCCAATCTCCATGCATTTGTTTGTATTATACCTTCACCCCTTGATAGCCTCACTAGAGCGAGTATGCGGAACGGACCTGATTGTGGCATACGCTGATGATATTAGTGTTATTGCCACTTCGACACGCAAGATCGAACTGATGCGAGATATTTTTCTTCGTTTTGGGCATGTTTCTGGTGCAATTTTGAATCTGCAAAAAACCACATCCATAGATGTGGGTTTCATCCATGACCACCCATTGCAAGTGGATTGGTTACGAACTGAAACCAGCATCAAGATACTGGGAGTTCTATTTGCCAACTCAATAAAGCGAATGGTAAGCCTGAACTGGGACTTGTTGGTCGGAAAAGTTGCGCAGCAAGTTTATCTTCATTCGATGCGCACACTTACTATACAGCAGAAGGTAATACTCATCAACACGTTCATTACTGCAAAAGTTTGGTACATGGCGTCTGTGTTGCCTCTATACAGCCTACACACAGCCAAAATTACAGCTACCATCGGAACCTTTTTGTGGAAAGGACACCCAGCTCGTGTACCAATGACGCAGCTTGCGCGACCAAAAGACAAAGGCGGGATGAAACTTCAATTACCGGTTTTCAAATCGAAATCTCTTTTGATCAACCGACATCTGCAAGAGATCGGCTCCACTCCCTTTTATAATTCCTTTCTTGCACAAGCTAATCCCCCAAATCCACCTACAGATCTCCTTTGCCTGAAAGCAATCCTGCAAACGCGTCATAGTTTGCCTCCCCATGTCCAACAAAATCCCTCCTCCGATCAAATCCACCGTTTTTATATTGATCAAACCAACCTTCCGAGAGTGGAACAGAGATATCCAACAGTAAACTGGAAGCGTGTATGGCTGAACATCGCAAGCAAGGATTTGAACTCAACCCAACGTAGTGCGTATTACCTCTTGGTCAACGAAAAAATCGAGCACCGGCAGCTGTGGCACACCATTCGCCGAGTCGACACCGAACGCTGTATCCACTGCAACGCAGCGTCAGAGACACTCAAGCACAAATTCAGCGAATGCCGACGCGTGGCAGCCGCGTGGGAGGTTTTGAATAGGACGTTTCAGAACCTTTCGAACAATCGAAGGAGGTTTTCCTTTGAGGAGCTGTTACATCCTGAACTAAACAATATGAATAAACGACAGAAGACACTAATAATGAAATATTTCATCAATTACATCACATTTATCAACAAGTGTGATAATTTCGTGGACGTAAGCGAATTAGAATTTTATTTACAAGTTGAATTGTGAACAAATTGCACTGTAATTAGTTTTAAACAAGATCAACCGAAATACACTATATTTTATGTAAAAAAAAAAAAAAAAACAACATTCGGTACCGACGCCCGCCACGGTACAATCTGCAACGGCTCAAGCTACCGGAAGTCGCAACTGATTACGCAAAGCCCTAAAGCAGCTTTGCCGGGTGAGGAAGAGCTCACCGAAGCCCCTCTTGAGGACTGCTGGAGTAGTGTCAAAGCAGCCATTAACAACGCAGCGGAAGGTGCCTTTGGGTTCGTGGAAGGAAATCGACGGAACAGTTGGTTCAACGAGGAGTGTCAGACGGTTATGGATGAGAAGAATGCAGCGCAGGCGATTGTGCTGCAGCAAGGTACCCGACAAAACGTGGAACGATACAAACAGAAGCGAAGACAACAATCCCATCTATTCCGGGATAAAAAGCGCCTCCTGGAAGAGTTGGAGTGCGAAGAAATGCAGCAGCTGTATCGTTCTCAAGAAACGCGTAAGTTCTACATGAAACTCAATGCACCCCGCAAAGGCTTTGTGCCGCGAGCCGAAATGAGCCGGGATAAGGATAGAGGTATCATGACGGACGAACGTGAGGTGATTGAAAGTTGGAAGCAGCACTACGATGAACACCTGAATGGCGCAAGGGAGAAAGACCAATACAGCCGAAGAAATGACTTCATCAGTACGGTAGATGAGGGAGACTGTAACCGTTCGTAAAACTTTACTAGAGATTATTAGCAAACTCGGTGGCTTAAGCGCCACTCTCAATGAGAGACCACCAGTCGTGTTCAGATTTGCCCGACGTTTAGAGACTTTTTCTCTCTGGGAGAGTTTTGAACGGTTCTTGGTAAACAACACTAAAAAATCCAACGCAAGAATGACTTTTACTCCTCCACAGCCTTAAAGTTTTAGGGAATTCAGAAGAGGATGCTTACTCAAATGAGCTAATAAACGGAACGAAACGTAATGTAAGTTAGCGAGTAGTTTTATTTAAGCATAGTTAAACGTAACGGAAAAAGTAACTAATCTTTCTTCAAAACTGTTTATTTTAGGAAACGATTCACCATTCATTCGGATTGGACTAGCAAAAACCGTACGGAATGGAAAAGAGCAAACATGGCCATGTAAAATAAGCTCTTGACGTACCTGCGCAGGATTTTGGCGTTGACTCGATGATGGCTCGTTGACGGGAAACGAAATGTCGACTCCGCAGACTCGATGATAGCGACGGTCGACCTCGGCGATGGCGGTAACGAGATGACGACCACCGGCGTGTCCGTGCTGCAAATTGGCGGGCAGCGAAGAATTGACCCGCGTGCAAAATGGCCGAAATAACGTTGCGGAGGGAGTGGCGGCTGGAACGGAAGCTTCCGATTTCGGAAAACGAGAGTCGAACGGCGATTGCGCCGATTAATACCCGGGACGATCCGCTCCTGCCAATAGGAATACACGTACCCAGCGACCCGACTTCGCGTACCTGTCCGCTAATCCGAGCGGGGAGTAATGCAGCCCTATCTTTGGGTTAGGATCGAGGTTCGCGGCGTATAATTGGCGTCACGCTTCGACGAACCGAACTCTCGATGAAAGGGTCCACAAGGTGTAACGTGATGGGACCTTTACCTTCGGTAATTGGAGTCCGAAGGAGAAAATTCGCTACAGAGCACTTTAGCGACTTCACTCACGCCTCCGTTTAACTACCTTTCAAGGCGGGCCTTTTGCACTGCACACGGGTCTCAACGATGAACGGACTACCAAAATTATCGATGAACGAAACTCACGATTCGGCGGTGACGGATGCCGAATGTCGACGTAAAAATCCAGCCGTACGGAAAAAGCGCAGAGCGCTGCATGTCCAACGCGAAATCACATTAGTTTTAAGTCTTCATGCTATTAATTAAATATAATTACCTTTTTCCGTGTAGAAACGTAATAAAATCTTTTGAACAGAAACGCGAGTAATTTACGGACCTCGGTCCTCTAAAAGACGAAAGAAATACCAAACGTTTAACACAACTTCTTGCACAAACTCACTCACTAACTTTTACCTTGAATTTAGAAAATCACTTCGAACTAAAATTCAACTTAAACTTCACTTTAACTGAGCGTATTAGAATACTTGATTCGCGCACTTCTGTACTCCAGCGAACTTCGTAGCGAAATGAACGAGTTGAAGAAATTCTTGCGCCAAGAAACTGCCTCTTCTAAACGTCCAACTATTCACACAATAAGCAACTATTATAGAAAATCGCGCCAACTGCTTTTGCATGGCGCTGGGTAGGTATGGCGACAAATCTGAATTACGCCTGTAGTCCGCCAAAATGTGTACATGGCGCTTTGCGAAGCTTTCATAATTCGTTATGGCAAACGCAATCCACATACGCTTACGCTACATGGATCGCTGCATTTTACGAACGCAAACAAAATATTTCTATTCAACGCTATAAAAACTAGAATCATTTTTGGTTTTATATTTTTTGTTTATTATTTATTTATTCTAAACTAAAAAGAACGTAAAACGTTACAAGACGTACCAACTCCCAAAATAGGTGAAGTTAAGGATGCTATCAAACAGCTCAAGAACAGCAAAGCTGGGAAGGATGGTATTGGAACAGGACTTATTAAAATGGACCCATACAGGTTGGCTACTTGTCTGCATTGATTGATAGCTGGGATACAGAACAGCTACCGGAGGAGTAAAAGGAGGGAGCAATATATCCAATTTATAAAAGGGTGACAAGTTAGAATATGAGAACTATCGAGCGATCACTATTCTTCACGCTGCCTATAAAGTGCTTTCCCAGATCATCTTTCGTCGTGTATTGCCGCTAGCAAGCAGATTTGTGGGAAGTTATAAAGCCGGTTCCAAGGAAGGACGATCGACAATAGATCGAATCTTTATGTTGCGGCAGATCCTCCAAAAGTGTCGCAAATAGCAAGTGTTCGGTAGCACCCATCGATTTTAAAGCGGCCTATGATACTGTCGACCGCTAAGAGCTATGAAAAAACATGGACGATAATGTTTTTTCCAGACGTATCACTGCCGGAAGTCGTGCTTACTACGGACTCCACAAGACCTTGCGGTCTGATAAACTTCACTTCCGCACTAAATGTACCATGTACAAGAAGCTGATAAGACCGGTAGTCTTCTACGGACATGAGACGTGGACAATGCTCGAAGAGGACCTGCAAGCGCTAGGAGTTTTTGAACGATGTGTGCTTAGGACAATCTTTGGCGGAGTATGTGAGAACGGCGTATAGAGGAGAAGAATGAACAACGAGCTTGAGCAACCCTGCGGTGAACCCAGTATTCAGAAAGTCGCCAAATCTGGAAGGGTACGATGGGCGGGGCATGTTGCGAGAATGCCGGACAACAACCTTGCAAAAATGGTGTTCACCTCGAATCCGGCCGGTATAAGACGAAGAGGAGCGCAACGAGTTAGATGGTTCGACCAAATGGACCAGGATCTTGGAAGTGTGGGACGATCGAGAAACTGAAGACAAGCAGCCATGGACAGAGTTTGTCGGCGTAACATTGTGGCGTAGGTCATGTCTTGAAGGACGTAGCACCATCAAAAGTAAAAGTAAAGTAAGTAGATACGAGTGAATTTGACACCGCTCAAAAGTCAAATTCTTGAACTTGGTCCATGGACTATTTTAACGTATGGACCAATGCACGAGTTCACTAATTTGACGTTTGAGCGGTGCCGAATTCTCTGGTTTCCATGGTCACATAAATAACATGGCACCGCTCAAACCTCAAATAGTGAACTCGTGCATTGGTCCATTAGCGGTGTCAAACTTATTCGTTGCCAAGGTCACATAAATAACACGACAGCTCTCAAACGTCAAAATAGTGGACTCGTGTACTGGTTTTTCAGCATTAGCATTAGTGTTAGCATTAGCATTAGGCAATTCGCACAAATTCGTAGGTGGTTCAATCCTAGACCATAGTATGTGGGTTGCCTCCGTCCTGTCGGTTACCAAAGCCAGATATCTGGGACTAATCCCTGACTCTTGGACAAGATTGACGCATCCTCCAACGGTCGAGAGCTTTCCTGGCAACGTCCTTGCGAATGTTAGGGAAAGGGAAGGAATAGTTAATTGAAGGCCTTTTTAAGAAAGATTTAGAGAACTCTAGGACTTCCTATAAGTGTTTTGAGATATTGTGGAGTGTTAATGGGTCCAAAAGTTTTCAATGTTCCAGGTTTTTACTGGTCATCGAATTACTCATACCATATAAGTATAACCCGCTTAACATAGGACCGCTGTTTCTGAATACAATGAACAAAATCCGCACTTACGTCACCACTTCGATTGTTCCAAAACTTTTTCGGCCGTAACTGTCGCTTAGCATACTCACCGTCGAAGCTTTACGTCTCTATCTCTACAGCTGCAGTTTGGCGGCCATGATCGTGATCGTGAAAATATGATCGAACAAATGAACCGCAGCCACAAAAAAAAAGAAATCATTAAATGTACTGTCCGAACACATGCACGAGTGTGTCCTTCATTCGTCTAGCACCGTCAAGTGGACATAGAAGTCAACTGTGCAACAAAACCACGAATTAATAAGGCTAAATTTTATGTCCGCCGAAAGCTCTGCATTCGAACATGATGGGGCTATGGAATTTAACATTCGATTGCTGCTGCAGCGGCGCACATCTGGTCTTTGGCTGGACGCGGCGACACTCTAGCAAGTAGTCACGGTGTGACTGCAACCGTCATTGACGAAAAAAATGTCCACCGATACGTCACCCACCATGCGAAAGATATAGTGTTCTTCGTGAATCTTCTACAGGAATTTGAATATACTTCAACGAGGGAAACGAAAGTTATCGTTGTTTGAAGATTTTGGGCTGTTTTGGAGGTAAATTAATATGCTTCATAATATATTCTAACAGTGCATCGTTATCAATTTAAGAGCCAACCAAGCAACCATCAGGTTTGCATTTTGCATTCAAAAGTTACCTATGATCTTCCGCGTGAATCTATATAAATTAAAATGGAATGGTGAATGTATGTCGTGAATTAGCTTTAAAAAGGGCTAGTGGATTTTCAGGATTTTTTCACAAACGAAATTGTTGAGACTTGCGACGTTTTCGTGTGGAACAACATAGAAGAAAATTTGATGGCATTTTGAAGAAGGATTAAAAATCTCAAATTTTAAATAGCCTACTACACAGCCTACTACTTTGCAAAACAACGTTTGTCGTGCCAAGGTTAGCTACACCAGTATTCGTCACCTCGAAGAATTTTTTTTTATAATTCAATCAATAAATTGTTGAATACTGTCAATACGTTAAATTTAAGCTTTGAATTTTTGATTACCAAGATAACTATAAGAACTCATCACAAACTTTGTTTATGTGTTGAAAATCGGGATGGTGTATACTGGATCACTTGAACCTGGCGATTTTTTGTTCCAAAACCCGTTATTATTGCCTCTATCACTAGCACACACGACCTTTTATACTGTTAAGTGGTCCCTAGATGACATGAACACATTTATGGATTGATGTAACTCCTCATTTTATGATGTCGTCTGGGTCAATATAATGATGCAAGTATTCAGGTGAAATAAGATCGTACATTTCAATAATTCCCCTCTTGGCTAGGGACCTTCCTTAGCCGAGTGGTTAGAGTTTGCGGCTATCAAACAAAGTCATGTCATTTTCGTAATGGAAATTTCTTTTAATTCCCTGGGCATATAGTATCATCGTACCTGCCACACGATATACGAATGCGAAAATGGCAACTTTGGCAAAGAAAGTTCTCAGTTAATAACTAAAGAAATGATCATAGAACACTATTCAGAGAAGCAGGCTCTATCCCAGTGAGCACTTAATGCCAAGAAGAAGAAGAGGAAGAACTCCTTTTAGTGGCCGATAGCAGCCTAGGTGAAGCGAGTTTTGTGTTTGTCAGGTGATTTGTTTGAATCGGCATCATACAAATTAATCAATTTTTGTGCGCAGTAATCCAATATGGCTAATTCAATTTGAACTCGGTGAAATATTTTCAAAATGTATTGGCCGCATTATGGAACAGCACAGAACCTTCACATCACGATAACTTTCATTTCCCTCGTTAAAGTATTTTCAAATTCACGGAGAAGATGCAGGAATACTACATCTTTCGAATGACGAGTGCCGAATTGGTGGACATTTTTTCATCAATAACGGTTTCGGTCACACCGTATAGTCCTCATCGCCATTCGCGAACGAGGCTGCGGCTACATGACGGTCGGCGGTGCTTTCGAGTGCTCCAGGGTTGCGGCCGGTTGTGGATGGCGGTGAGGCGAAGGCGAAGTGCGCGGCAAACAAATTGCTTCAACCCCCAAAAAAGCAGTGCGCGTTCTCAAGTGCCGCGTTTGTGGCCGTGTGCACAGTCGGCGTCATTTTGGTGATTTTTTCCTCCCCATCAAAAGCGGAGACGGATGGATGGATGGATGGTTGCTGGTTTGGGGCCGGCGGTTGCAGCGAGGGAAAGAGACTTGCAATTTGTCTGAAGGATAGTGAACGCCAGAAGTCGGTGAAGATCATGGCAATCGACGGCGACGCGGTACCACAACTGCACCGCAGAACAGACGCCAGTGAGAGAGCCCCAGCAGTAATTACTTCCTAGTTTTTTTGGGTACTGCTTCGAATGCATTCGGTAGAAACCATAGAAGAGGAAGGTTTCATGCGAGATATATACATTAGTACACAAAAAAAAAAAGAATAACTTACTCGTAGAGTGCATGGAGTTAAAGATAGTAAGGGTCATACATTGCCACAATCAATTGAAGAGAAAAAGCCATTTATTTAAATATGCTTCGACCCGAACACCGTTTTACAGAGCCCGACCAGTCGATAGAAACATTCTTACAGAGTTATTCAGATAGAAAAAAAAATGTTATAATTGTGGCTGGTTAGTAGGTAAAATAACAAAAAACATAACAAAATTTTCTCTACATTAGACAAAGTTGGGACTGGTCAGAATCCACGGCTACAAAGCAAAGTCATGCTGAAGGTGTCTTGGTTTGATTTCCGATCGGTTCAGGGTCTATTTGTAATGGAAATTTCCTTGACTTCCCTGAACGAATATCATCGCACTTGCCGCACGATATACGAATGCGAATATTGCAGCTTTTGCAAAGAAAGCTCTGAGTTAATTACTGTGGAACTGCTCATCAGAACACTTAGCTGAGGAGCAGGCTCTGTCCCAGTGGGGACGTAAGCATCAGACAGACTTGACCAAGTGTTTTTTGACGGTTTCAGAAAAACGTTCCCAAGGTATTCGAAATTTCAAAATATACGCATTATTTGCCAGAGTAATGGGGCTTATCTCTTTGATGATACATCTTTATAAAAATAGGATCAGAAAAAATTGAATTGATGGAGTCCTCAACGAATCTATAGGACGCCAAAATATCATCTAGTCCAGTCTGTCTGAACACCAACCAATTGTTCTATCCATTCCTTAACGATTTTTTATATAGTTACTTTTATATAGTTACTGGAGATTCCCAAAGATTTTTTTGGCACATATAAATAATAATTCTCACGTTTAGTATCAAACAGACGTAGCTACAGTGATCAATTTCTCTTCGTCTATTTTCTCTTTGGATTAGTACACAAATGCAATCGGCTTTCACAACATTTTGTGAGCTTATTAACTAAAGAAAGAGTCATTGAAGAGAAATCGATCATTGCAGTTACGCCCTTATGATATTTAACGCGAGAAATTGATTGGTTTAGGATATTAATAATTGTTTTTCAAGAATTTTACTTAACATATATTTTTTAGAGAATTTTACAGGCAAGGTGTTCTTACATCTAGAGTTGTTCCTTGAGAAATATTTGACGATATATAACACGAAATCAGGCTAAGAAACAAGCTCTGCTCTAGCTGGGAATGATATCTCGCATAACTTCTGATCTCGCCCTAAAAGCCATTGGTAACCATGTGTGTAGCTCATTGTTTCTGAGCATTTGAATGGATTTTCATGTTATTTCACAACGCTATGGGAAAGAAAGGATCATTATCTACCTGCCCGTGATGTTGGTTTGGATGCTTATTCTTTTATTTGCTCAGAAGCAACGGTCTACACATGTGGCTACCAATGGCTTTTAGGGCGTTATCTCAGAGTATGCGAGATATGATAAAACTAGGATGAATAAATAAAAACATACGTTTGTAAATTCTTCAAACAAATTGCAAACGTAACCGAGGTGGAGAAATTCTCGGAGTTTACTCTAATAGAAATTAGTTGAGGAAAACCGAGAAGAAATTTTGGTAGAACTTCTGAACAAAACTTGGATGAATTATTAAAAGAATTTAAAAAAAATCCCTGTTGTGATTCAGAGTGAAAATCTTGAATAAGAGGATTCCTGAAGGTAAGTCGGAGATCCTGGAGGAATTCTTGAAGGGAAATTTGGAAACATTCCTTCAATATGATTGAGCTAATTTCAGAAGAAACATTTGAAATAACTTTTTAAAGTACCGTCAAACGGAATGCCTTACAACAACAGAGTGGCATGCAACACATTGTTATATCATACTTCACTTTAAAACACAAATATCAAAAGAAAATTTGCTATAAATTGATCTTACAGTACCTGTCACCCACAATTCAAGTAGTGTATATAATTTAAGCTGTTATTGTAGTTATTTTTACAGATCAAAAATAACTCCTGAGTATGTCATAAAAACTGGCCTAGAAACATACAAAGTAATACTCTACATCAGTGTTTCCCAAAATTTTTTGACTTTCGCCCCCTTGAGACCATGATTTTTTTTTAAATTGCCCCCTGATATAAAATTTAAACATTTGTAATAAGCGTTAAATATACGTATAAGTTTTGATCAGTATCTAAAAAATTTGTTAAATTTATATGTTTTAGCTCACTTTCTACTTTTTTGTTAATGTTTCTGAATATAACATTCAGTGCAATACAGATTTTTTCCGGAACTTCGAAGCATGCGTCACTCATGCCTATTTTAAAGAGGGGTGATTTATGTATGTGGTTTTATCATTGAAACTCGAGTTTTGTCCGCCAAAATAACATAAATTTATTTATAAAATGATTTGTACTATAAATACTGATTAGAATGAGTGTAACCAAAATGTCAAAAATAGATGTGTACAAATGCATGAGAAATAATAGAAACGTAAGCTACCTTAAGATCTTCGAACAAAAAGTCACCAAACTTAAAATCCTCGAACAAATGTTGCCAAAAGTTCTCACATATTTCATTTTTCAAATTACATTCAATATTATCTTTGCAAAAACCATTGAGATATCAAATTTTGTCTATAATAATTTAAAAACAAGCACGTTTAGAGCTTTATACATGAATAGATGAAATAGTTAGGTGTCAAATAAGTTCTTCCTCAGATGTATATACTTTCATTAAAATATGTGAGTCTCTTACAAAACTTGATTGTATTTTTGATTTTTAATTGTTTCCATACGACACCTTTCGCCCCCTTTCTAGATATTCGCCCCCCCCCCCCTAAATTCCATTTTACAAATTTTCGCCCCCCCTGGATCCGAAAATCGCCCTCAGGGGGGTGTATTCGCCCACCTTGGGAATCACTGCTTTACACGATGTTCCTGTAACTAATAACTTATAATATCCCGCATTGTATTTTACGAAATAGTAGCAAAAACTTTTTATTTAACTACTTGTTTGAACATGCTTATATGCGGGGTAACTTGCAATACTAAACTGCAAAGAAACTTATAGCTCTAAAAAGTGGAAACCTATTGTTGTAGCTCTACTTCATAATCAAAACGGTGGTAATTCAGAAAACCACTACAAAAACCTGCTAGAAATATTGTTCAGTATATATATAGAACCTTGATGATTAACGTTTCACTTTCTCGTTCAAAAATAATATAAGTAACACAACAAATAAGTAATCGAAATGCACTTGTATTGTTTTGTAGGTTTTAAATACATGATTAACAATACTTGACAAGTACGACTTATGAAAGGTATCGGAATTTCGCCACAGATTTCAGTACCGATTATTGCGGATACTCTATCTGAAAACATTACAAAAATTCGTTCGGAATACCATCAGGGTTTTCCTCATGTATTCCAATTCCACAATACACTTTAAAAGAAATTTCAACCCTAATGAAAAAAGAAGTCCGGAGACTCCTTCAGGAATATCTCCAAGGATTGCTTCATAAATTGCTCCATTGCTTTCTCGAGTTATGTCTGTTGGATTTTTTCCCTAAATCAATAAGTCGAGTCGATCAAAATGACTTGAAAAGAATCAACTAGATTAACAAAATGGACCCCTAGAACATTCAATCATACCCGCATTTTTTAAATCATTTGCGATGTGGGCATCGTTGCCGTGCGGTTAGCGTCGTCAGGCATTTAAGCGCATCGTGTCATGGGGTGCGGGTTCGATTCCCGCTTCAGTCATTGAAACTTTTCGTCAGGAATGTTTTCCGGCTGTACCACTGGAGCATGCTTGTCCGTTGTCTATCGTTAAGTTACAGTCTGTGCAGCTAAATGGCTGAAAACGGTGTCCGTGTCTTTTTAAGATATAACTCCATTCCATTACTCCATAAATTTCACTAGGGACACCTACAGGAATTTCTTTAACGATTTTTCTCAAAATTCTTCCAAAGACTCCTCTCGGAGATTTCTCTAGAGTACTTTCTACAGGGCTTTAGGAGATTTTTACAGGTGTTTCTCTAGAAATGTGGCAATTGCTTCTTAGATTATTCCAGCAATGTCTCTGGGGAATCCTCCAGTAAAGTCACTATTGTGAAGAAATTTTCCAGGGATTCCTCCAAAGATGGATTCCTTCAACACGTTATCTACGTAATCCTTCAGAAATGCCTACAGATTTTTTTCAGTGACTCCTCTTAGAAAGTCTCTACAAGAATTCCTCCTGAGATTTATCCAGCAATTTCTTCAGAAAACTCTTCATGGATTACTCCAGAAAACTCTCTTCACGGGTTCCTCCAAGAATTGTTCCACATTTTTTTTTTCAGGAATACTAGATTTCACCAGAGATTCTTCTAAGAATTAATCGAGTATTTTTTTTCAGATATTTATTCAGGGATTCTCCCAGAAGGGGGATTGTTTTAGAGTTTTCTCCAAAAAATCCTACAGGGATTTCTCAATTTTTTTTTCCAAAGATTACTCTAGAGATTATCCTAGGAGTCCATTCAGGTATTCCTCCAGAAATTCATCAAGGCATCTCTCCAAAACAATCTTCAGGATAGGAGTGACTAAAAAAACATGGATTTGATGAATTCTTGAGAATATTTCTGAAGTAATTACTGAATTAGTTCATGGGAAAATAACCGAAAAGATTTCAAAAGGAATTCTTGGAGGAATATGTTCAGAACAATTCTCTAGAAAAATGTCTGGGTAAATTTCCAAAGGATTACCTGGATAATCTTTGGTATTTCCTGTAGTGATTTCGTTGAGATTCCTATGGCGAAACTCATAGAAAAAACTCTTGAGGAATTCGTGAAGTTATTACTCGTATAATCGCTGGAGGAATCCCTGAAAAAAAATCTCCGGAATGAGGACTGAGGAAAACCTTGCAAATATCTTTGGAGAAGTTCGTGGAGAGATTTCTGGAGTAATGTCTTAAGTTATCCTAGAAGAAGTTGTCCTGGTGTAACCCTTGTAGGAATTCCTGAAGAAATCCTTGGGGACAACTCTGCAATAATCCCTGTAGAGATTTTTTTGGAAGAATGTTTGGAGCAGTCCCCGGAAGACTTCCTGGAGTAATCTCTGAGGAAACATCATGAAAAAGCGCTTGAAAAATCCCTGGAAGAATCTATGGAGGAATCCCTGTACCAGCTGCTGGTGGAATTCTTGAAAAAATTTCTGGAGGAATCTCAATAAAAATATTACCGGATCAATCTATGGAAGAATCACTGGAGACATTCCTGCAAGAACTCCTTAAGAAATTCCTTGTGTAATCTCTAGAGGAATGCTTGTAGAGATATTTCTGGAGGAATCTTTAGAATAATCCTTGGTGAAATCCGTGGAGCAACTTCTGGTATAACTCCTAGATGAATTGCTTAAGGTGATTATAAAACGAAGCCAAACTTCGAATTTTCAAGTGCACAAGACGAGAGTATCTGACAACAGATCTCGTTGAAAACCAATCAAATTGCTTGCTTGCTGGTAGTGACCAATGGGATAGATTTTCAACGCGGAGCGCTTTTTGATTCTCAAGTCTTGTGCTCTTGAAAATTTAAGTTGTGGCTTCGTTTTATAATCACCTTAAGGTACTCCTGGAGCGTTATCTGAGCCGGTCTGAAACAATCTGGTTGTGATCAAAAGTTCTTCCTAGACGAATCTATGGCAAAACTCCTAGTGGAATCCCTGGAAAATCGCGGTGCTGATCACTGTAGAGAACATTCCTGGAGAAACCTTTGAAAAAAAAAAAAAAAATCCTGGAGAAACCTCTCGAAGAGGTTAGGTTAGCTCGACAAACTTTATGTCGCGTGAAATACCAAGACTTCGTTTATGGATTAATATTCCATAGATTACTGTTAAAACTGCTTCAGCAATTAACGATCCTACCCCTTACTCCATAGATTTCGCTTACTGTGACCGGATCGATCTTATATCAATACTTACCCTATAGTATACCAGTTATGGACATAGTGGTGCTCTATTTGGCCATATTGAATATCTTCAAATTTTAAAATGTTTTTTGTGTTGTAGTAGTAAGATTTAAGATATATCCTGATGTTAAAACATTCAAAAATATTGAAAATGTAAAAGATATCGAAATTTAACATATGGCCAAATAGGGAACCACTATGGGCATAACTGGTACACCTTCCCTATATTCAATTTAAGTTAATTCGGTTGTTCCAGCAAATATCTCTTTTTTCGCTTTCTTTACCATATACAATTCGGTTTATGTTGAATATATCTTAAAGCGTTGATTTTTTATGAATACTTTGTATGAAACAATTTCAGAACTTTTAATTTTGCAAATTTTTGATGCAGGCATCAAAGAACTATCGCGATTATTTTTCAAGTTATAGACAATTTTCGCTTAAAAACAAATTATTTTCAAAATTATGTTTATCTTTTCAAACGAGAACCGTCCCCACAGTTTTATCATCATAAACAGGGAAAGAAATAATCTAATGGCGACAAAAGATATCAAATCCGTTTGCACCTTTTGGAGATATTGGCATTAGAAAACAACCATTTTTCCGAAGAAAATTTCCGATAACTCTGTAACCATAAGAGATAAAACAGTTGTTTCTTCAACAAAAAGTTGCGTAATGAAAAGTTCTGAAAGTCCTCGGAACAAAGTTTTTGCGAGAAATTATCATATAAAATGTTATCAAGACTGATTTTTCAGTACCACCCTAACTTTTTTGTTTAAAAAAAATCATAACTAGCGAACCAAAAGTGAGAGAAATTTGGATTCTTCGGCAAAGTTGCTTCAAATCAGTTGTTTTAAAACATTGAAGACCATGGTATAGGCCTAAATGCGTCAGCAAAAAAGTTTATGTGCTGATCTCGTAAACCATGCGGGCCACCCTAATTTCACATGACTGAAAAAAATGTCCGAAAAATATGGAGAAACTTCGCCGAAGACACCATATATCTAAAACTGACGGTTTAGGCGCAATAATTTTTGTCTTCCTAGAAATAGCTTTGGGGCCAATGTGCAATGTATTTACTGTTGAGTATCCTGTTTTGGCTGCCTTAGGAACCCCACGGGACCTTTACTCTAAGTTAAAACTACGCGAGTTTTTAAAATAATTCGTATTTTCCTGAAAATTTCCTGAGAATTTTCAAAATCGGTTGAGAAAATACAAAGCTATTGCAAGATGAGCAATTCTCGCTGAAACCAGGCCGCCATCGGCACCCATCGTTAGAATTTCAATTTTATGTCACTGATCGCTAGTTCTCGATAAAACTTAAGGGTGGTCCTTTCGGTTTTCTCAAATTGGTGAACCCCTCGTACGCCAGCTAGCTTAACAGTTTGCGAAAAGTCCATTTTTTGATAAATCGTGAGTATTTCTTCAATTATTTGTCTCATATTTCCCTCAGAACACATAGCAAACTTAGTGGCATCGTATAGAAAAAGGATATAGCTTTCATTTGAAGTTAAAAAATTGTTGACGGCCATTTTGAATTTTACCGCCATCTTGAATTTTGTTTGCAATGGTATTTACCCTATGAAATGAACAATTTTCTGTATCATGTTCTACGATTTAGACTATATGGCGAGCGCAATCAACAACAACAGCAAAGACACAAGTTTTCAATCGTTGGTGTATTATTCGAGTCATGTGAAGAATAGGAGTATTATTTTGAGTGAAAAAAATTTGGCGGCCATCTTGGAATTTGACGCCATCTTGGTTTAAAGTAGTAGAATGAGTTTTCTTCTTGTTAGCCCTCAATATGTTGAATTTTAATGCTACCGTTTCACTTACTCTTCCTTCTGTTCTTATGTTTCCTGACGTTACGTTTCTACCGGATCAGAGACAGCCCCTCAGCTTATCTAGGTTTAAAAATAAATTATCAAATAGGATTTTTTAACGCTTATTTGCTACCTGAATGATTCTTCTGCATATCTTCGAGTTGAGGAATAGCATTAATACATTAATTTATTTGGTCGTAAACCATTGATAAGAATAAGATAAGATAAGAAAGGAAGAATCTGATTGTTTTATTTTTAACAAAGACCTCATAATTCATGCGCTGAGATGATAAAATTCAACATATTGAGTGCTATCAAGGCGATAAGTTTATGCTACTACTTAAATTCAAGATGGCGTCAAAATCCAAGATGGCCGCCAGATTTTATCACTCAAAATAATACTCCTATTCTTCACTTGACTCGAATAAAACACCAGCGATTGAATACTTGTATCTTTGTTGTACAAAAAAATATATTTGCATTGATTGCACTCGCCATATACGTCAAAATCGTAGAACATGATTTAGATAATCGTTCATTTCATAGGGTAAATATTATCGCTTACCTAGTTTTCGTAGCCTATCTAACGCAAATATTTCTCATTTTTCTGATGGTGATCTCAGAGTTCAAAACGAGCGGTGCGCTAATGGTGAAAAAACGATTTTTTTTTAACAAAATTCAAGATGGCGGCCAAATTTAAAATGGTAGTCCAATTTTTTTTTAACTTCAAATTAAAGCTATATCCTTTCTCTATATGATGCCACTAAGTTTGCTATGTGTTCTAAGGAAATATGAGACATATCACGTGAAGAAATGCCTACAAATTATCAAAAAATGGGCTTTTTTGCAAAGATTTGAACGAACTAAAATGTTTGTTTCTGATCAATTTCGTCGTCCTTTGGAAAAAAAAATCAAGATAAACAGTCGAGTTTATCTATGAAACTTGTCTATTTCACATGATGATACTTTATTTCCCATTGTATTGATTCAGTAATACTTTTTCAAACAAAAAAGTTCTTACGTTCACATCTAAAACCGCATTCATCTGAACGCAGCAAATAAAAGTGCACCATCAATTTTCAAGGCCACACAGCACTTGACTTCTTCTCCCATCATCATCTCACCTTGCACCGGCTTCACCTTCACGCTCTGCAAGTCGATCCGCCGCAGCGCTAAGCTTCGCTGAACTCCTAAATTCTCTTTTATTACCCAATGCGATCCTCAAGTTTGTCAGCCGGTCCAACCGAACCGGTACCGGATCGAAACCCAATTCATCAACATTCGTGAAAAAAAGTTTGTTCGTTGTTTTTTTCTTTTCCTGGTGCATAGAGCGCTTAGCCGAGGGATCATCAAAAAGGAATGAAGCGATTTTTTATTCTCGTAGGGGAGGATGGTTAAAAATGCCAACTTAAGCTCAATCGTATTTGACAGAGAAATAACAGACTTTTACTAGATACTTCTAGCGGTGGGATTCGAACCCACGACCCTCAGCTTGCTGAATAGCTGCGCGTTTACCGCTACGGCTATTTGGGCCCAACAGTGCTACAAAAACAGTTTTTTAAGTGCTATTTTTTTCTAATATTGATCCCTTTTCTATCCTTCTTGGACACCGTTTTGGGAAAAAATAACCTCTTATTTACATCATGGATGTAACCATGGATGTAACCATGAACAAAATTAAGTATGAGTAACTGAAGTAACTACTTCCTTCCAAAAAAGTGGGATTTAAAACTGTCACTAAACGTGGCAAGAAAGGAAGAAAGGACATTTCTCCGGAATTCGAACTTTCTTCCAAGGGTAAAATGGATAATGTTGATAATTGCATCGAAATGAGCGAGAAATCCACACATTTCCATCTATTTTAATTTGTTCTTGTTACGGAATCAAAATCTTCACTCACCATTCAAAATCATCTTAAAAGGGATTTCTCAAGAATATTATTAAGTTCACTTTAACAAAAAAGAACTAAATAATATTGAAGCTTTAGAAAAAGCAAAACTTTTGTTCGATGTCCGTGTGACATATATCCTATAGGAACATTTCCAGAAACCTGGAGGAAATTACCATAACCCCACTTAATACAAAAAATTGTCGCATGGATTCTAAATGCATGATTTGCGGAGGTTCTTCTCACGCCAAGGACGTCTGTACAGTGAAGGAAGATACCACCAAGTTTATATGCTGAAATTGCGGGGGCAATCATAAGTCAAATTGTTGGGCTTACCCTTAACCTAGGCGAGTCGTCGAGGCTCGGGCTAGGCAGATGAACAGTAATATCCGTTACGATAACGGTCGTTTCCGGAATTTCCCTGGTAGAATATTGAACAATTCTCATTTTTCAGTTAACGATCGCTTGATTAGGAATCATACTCATCAGGAAGATCATAATCATGCTCATTCACAAACTAATTTTAATCCGTCGGGTAGCCGTTCAAATTTTTTAAATTCGAATGTATCTACTCATGGAAAATCCTTTGCCGATAACGTAGCAGATAATTATGGAAAAACCCTGCCGCCACAGGAAACTCCTATTCCGCATCTTCGTCTTCCGAAAATTCTAACGGGAAATCATCAGATAATGTACCCACTTCAAGTGATATGTCTGCCTCTGATTTTAATTTTCTAACTGAACAATTGAATCTAATGATTGATGCAATGTTCAATGCCACCACTATGACTGAATCAGTCCAAGTTGGTGTAAAATTTACTAATGAAATTGTTATTGGATTACGTTTTTCTAATGGATCCACTAAATAATAACGTAAATATTTTAAATTGGAATGCTAGTTCTTTGAATGGTAAAGAGAACGAGCTGTTTAATTTTCTTTCAGCTTATAACGTGCATATAGCAGTTATAACTGAAACATATTTGAAACCTGGATCTAAACTCAAAAGAGATCCTAACTTTTTTGTTTATCGTAATGATCGACTTGATGGGGCATGTGGGGGAGTTGCAATCATCATTCATAGACGTATAAAACATCAACTGTTTTCGTTATTTGAAACTGAAGTTTTTGAAACTTTAGGTGTTTCTGTTGAAACACAGTTTGGTAAATATACTTTCATAGCTGCCTATTTGCCTTTTCAATGCTCTGGACAGCAAGTTAATTTGCTCCAAACTGACTTGCGAAAATTGACTCGCAATAAGTCAAAATTTTTTTGTCATTGGTGACTTTAATGCCAAACATCGGTCATGGAATAATTCTCAAAGTAATTCCAACGGCAGAATTTTATTTGATGAGTGCTCTTCAGGATATTTCTCAATTCAATACCCTGATAGCCCTACATGTTTTTCCTCTTCTAGAAATCCATCTACGATTGACTTGGTCTTAACCGACTCTAGTCATCTTTGTAGCCAATTAGTTACTCATGCTGATTTTGATTCTGATCATGCCTCTGTTACATTTCAAATATCCCATGAAGCGATTCTCAATCCTATCAGTTCCACTTTCAATTATTTACGAGTCGACTGCAATATATATGAAACGTATGTTGACTCTAATCTTGATGTTAAAATTTCTTTAGAAACTAAACTTGATATTGACAATGCTCTTGAAACTTTAACAAATTCCGTTGTTGTAGCCAGGAGCATTGCAATTACAAAATGTGAAGTAAAATTTGAATCCGTGATTATAGACGATGATCTTAAACTCTTGATCCGTCTTAAAAACGTGAGGAGAAGGCAATTTCAACGCACTCGCGATCCTGCTATGAAAATTATATGGCAGGATTTGCAGAAAGAAATCAAAAAACGTTTTGCTCAATTAAGAAACAAAAGTTTTGAAAATAAGATTTCTCAATTGAACCCTGGCTCTAAGCCCTTTTGGAAATTATCTAAAATCTTGAAAAAACCTCAAAAGCCAATACCGGCATTGAAAGAGGAAAACAAATTATTACTAACTAATTGCGAAAAAGCTCAAAAACTTGAAAGTGCACACAATTTTAATTTAGCACTTACTAGTCTAATTGAAAATCAAGTTACTCAGGACTTCGAAAATATTCTCAATCAAGAGAACGTTTTCGAAAATGCCTGGGAGACTGATTTGGAAGAAGTGAGAACTATTATTAAAAAAGGCTAAGGTTGTTCCAATTTTAAAACCAGACAAAAATCCAGCAGAAGCTTCTAGCTATCGTCCAATCAGTTTACTTTCCTCCATCAGGTAACTTTTTGAAAAGGTCATTTTGAACAGAATGATGGCCCACATCAACGAAAATTCAAATTTTGCCAATGAACAGTTCGGATTCCGCCATGGACATTAGACCACTCATCAACTTTTATGTGTAACAAATTTGATCCGTTCCAACAAATCTGAAGGCTTTTCTATTGGTCTTGCTTTTCTAGACACAGATAAAGCATTCGGCAGTGTTTGGCATGAAGGCTTGATTGTAAAATAGGAATACTTTCATCTTCCAACATATATTGTTAGAATAATCCATAGTTTTCTGTCAAATCGTACATTTCAGGTTAAATATCAGAGTTCCAAGTCTGAAAGACTTCCTATAAGAGCTGGTGTTCCTCAAGGTGTCCGATTTAAAAACGGTCTTCGGCAAAGTTGTAGCTGCTTATTGTTTCTCACAGTATCAATGTAGTTCTAAGCCTCAAGAGCACATGGGCAAACACTTCACACTCCGAAAAATCATGTGATTTTACGTCTTTTGGATGCACATAAAAGAAGCGAGCCGAATGACGTGAATTTATGCCACATTTCAAATACCATAACGTCTGATTCGAGAAATGCCGATCATAGTGCCATCGTTTTCGTGTGCATTAACGTGTGAAATTACATATTCTGTTCAATACATCTTCAAGGACACATTTTTGCGTCGTTTTATCATTTACATCATGTGTCATTCAGTCATACTATGAATTACGTCCACAGTAATTTCCATTATTTTTAAGAGTGTATGACCGATTAAATGAATTGCTTGCATTTCCCATAGTAATTCCCATATAAACTTTAAAAGGCTTGTGCAGTCTCAGTTTTCACCCAAATGAGCCCAAACCTTGGGAGGACACTCAAAATTTGATCTAGAATTGAATGAGCGGTGTGGAGCAAAAACGATTTTTTGAACCACTCGTCTGATAAATAATAGCATACAATGCGAGTGTATAAATTTTCTTCCGAACTAACCTGTGTTATTATGCGACTAAACTCATGATAACAAATGTTGATTTGACAGCTGCTACGGATTGATTCGACTTACTTTAGAGTTTTATGCGATGAAATTCATCAATCTGACGATTTTATCCACCGTGTTTTGCGGGTTGGATGTAATGTGTATGAATAAACGAGTTATCACGTGAACTTTGATGCGACTTCTGGTTGTCTGGGCATGTTGGGGCGATTCAAATATGACGTCCATCGTTTTTCGAGTTTTCTAGACCCCCCTCTCCCCCTCTGTCACGCTTTTTTGAATACCTTATACATGCAGTGTCACACTTTCATAGACCCTCCCCTCTCCCAAATGATGGACGTCATATTTGGATTATCCCTCGTCACGATGAGAGATTTTCCAATAAACCGGTTAGATGAAGTTAGGTATCTGCCCAGACAACCAGATATCGCATGAAAGTTCACGTTATAACTCGTTTATTCATACTAATTATATCAAACTCGCAAAACACCGTGGATAAACTCGTCAAATTGATGAGTTTCCTCGCATAAAACACTTTTTTTCTGAGTTCATTTGCACATTTTGTTTCGCCTCGTACACTCGTACAAAGTATGTCGAATCAATTCGTAGCAGCTGTCAAATCAACATTTGTTATCATAAGTTAAGTCGTATAAGATCACAGGTTAATTCGGTGGAATATTTAAACACTCGCATTGTATGTTATTATTCATCACATAATATATGCATGCATATCGCCTCCACTTTTGTACGTAGAAAGCCTTTTCGCGACACCTTATAAGTGAAATTTTGCACATACAAAGTCTCCAGGTGATTTCGTTATGCGTACATTTTGGTTGTCTGGGTGACACAGGGCTCATGCTAGATAAAAATTTATCTTTCAAAAATCACATTGAGGGCATTCAAGCCAAATGATACAAATATATTAAATAGCATATTAACAGAAAATCGGTACTTTGTCTTAAGAACAAGCTTTTGATCTTCAGACAAATTTTCAGCCATCCATGTCGTATGCTGTACTAATATGGAAAGAAAGCTCTGCAGAGGATTCAAAATAAAATTTTGAAAATGCTCTGAAGCTCCCTCCTTGGTTTATTACCAATGAGTTATATAAATATCTAATGTTGAAACCTTGAAACAAATGCCGAATAACATTATTAATAATTTCCGACAATAATCGCTGCATTCTTCTATTGCTACTAGTAGTACGTTTATATCTAGGTTATGTTAAGTTAAGGTACCCCGGGGCAAGTGGGACATAAAAAAACGATAGTTCAAACAAATTGTTCAATAAAATTTTGAAATATCAATATTTCTCAAATCCAACAACACCATCACATTTTGGCAACACATTTGCTGGTGTGTGCATGAATTTGGTCGAATAATTTCGAAATTGTGAAAACTTCAGAAGAAAGTTTTAGAATGGGCAGACAATTAATCGTTCCATAAAAAAATATAAAATTTCCATAAAAAATTTGCCAGTAAAGAAACAAGGGTAAAATCAACAGAAAAGTTAAAAATTTCCATAAAAAAATAAAGAAATGCATAGAAAAAACAAAATTTTTCATAAATAAAAAAATTTTGAGCATTAAATAGATTCAAAAGTGCAGTAGAATCGACGATAATCTCACTAAAAAATATCGAATTTTCCATTTAAAAACCTCAAAATGTCCCTATTTTCTTCACAAAAAGCAAGAAATAATTATAAATTATCCACAAAAAAGCCAAAATTTGCAATAAATAAATAATAATTCGCCCACAATAAATCAAAAATTTCCATTCAAAAAATCAAAGATAGCAATAGCAGTAAATGCAAAGTTGCAATAAACAAACCCAACTGAGCAATTCAAAATGACAATCAATACATGAAAATGTTGTAGAAAATTCCAATATTTAAGTAAAATTTTCCATAAAAATAACGTAATTTTCCAATAATGAGTAATAATGTGTATAATGGATTTCATAAATTTTCAGTCAAACTGAAGCATTGTTTTCACAATTGGAGCTAGTTAGTCGTCGTACATATGTATGTAGATGTAGAAATTGCATTTTAGAGTTCGATAATTCATTACGTAAGAATTTAGGGGAGAGGAGAGCGGGGAGATTGGCCGGGTTTGAAAAAATATTTCTTGATATATAGAAAAAAATAATGTTTCATACAAAAAATCATACATGGAGGGGAGGCGAGGTTTCGAAAAATCACAAAAAAATGTTTTTTAATACGCCCCATCGTTAGGCGCTACAATTTTACTTATTTCGGCAAAGTTGAAATGAAACATAGAACATGGGATATCTCATCTTCCAATATTAGGAACACTTATGTCACTGCTTGGGTTATGTCCAACTACATTGATGGTAGAAGCTTATGCTCTCATGCCCCACCAGCCAGGGAACTGGTGTTTACAAACTAAGCATCAGTAAAGTAACTGCCCACAGCAGTTGCAGAAATGTGTATACTTCGATTGATGAGTTTTTTCCTAAATATTTTTTTTTATTTGAATACGAACATAACGCTTTTTAAAGTATCTTCTAATAGGTTCATTTTTAGATCTAGTGGGTTGTCTCAGTACTACAAATATGGCTAAGCATGCTGTAACGCTACTTTTGTACCTCATCACCCACTTCATGTTTCATTTCAACTTTGCCGAAATAATTAAAATTGTAGCGCCTAACTATGGGGTGTATTAAAAAACATTTTTTTGAGATTTTACGAAACCTCGCCTCCCCTCCATGTATGATTTTTTGTATGAAACATTATTTTTTTCTATATGGCAAGAATTTTTTTTAAAACCCGGCCAATCTCCCTACTCTCCCCTCCCATAAATTCTTACGTAATTAATTATCGAACTCTAAAATGCAATTTCTACATCTACATACATATGTACGACAACTAACTAGCTCCAATTGTGAAAACAATGCTTCAGTTTGACTGAAAATTTATGAAATCCATTACACATATTATTACTCATTATTGGAAAATTACGTTATTTTTATGGAAAGTTTTACTTAAATATTGGAATTTTCTACAACATTTTCATGTATTGATTGTCATTTTGAATTGCTCAGTTCGGTTTGTTTATTGCAACTTTGCATTTACTGCTATTGCTATCTTTGATTTTTTCAATGCAAATTTTTGATTTATTGTGGGCGAATTATTATTTATTTATTGCAAATTTTGGCTTTTTTTGTGGAAAATTTATAATTATTTCTTGCTTTTTGTGAAGAAAATAGGGACATTTTGAGGTTTTTAAATGGAAAATTCGACATTTTTTAGTGAGATTATTGTCGATTCTACTGCACTTTTGAATCTATTTATTGCTCAAAAATTTTTTATTTATGGAAAATTTTGTTTTTTCTATGCACTTCTTTATTTTTTTATGGAAATTTTTAACTTTTCTGTTGATTTTACCCTTGTTTCTTTACTGGCAAATTTTGCATTTTTTATGGAAATTTTATATTTTTTTATGGGACGTTAATATTTTAGCCTTTTAGAATGAGCCATTAGACGCAGTTACCTCGCCAAACGGGGCAAGTGGGACACATCCAGTTTCATGCGTCAATCCACATCAGTAAGTCAACCATTACAACAATAGGATTGATAAATCATAGATATATGATTTTGAGTACATTTTTGATGTACATAAGGGATCAATAATAAAATACGTAACGCCTTAGGAAGAAAACGTGTGTTCAATAGTATGTCACGTCACACTTAATATTTACTGAAAAATCCTCCATAAAAGTGTTAAAAGGAATAAAACTCGTTCAAAATATATCATTTATAAGTTATTAATTAAAAGTAGCACATAAACTTTCAATGATTTACGAAATTGTAATATGTTCTGTTTTTATTTATGCATGGCAGAAAACCACTTAATGGGGTGGAATTGTTTTCCGTAACTACTAAATTTGGTAGAAATAACTAATAAAGTTCAATTAAAACAAAAAAGTAATCGTTCTCATGATGCATTTCAAATTTCATCCCAGTCTTTGTTCAATTTTAAATTCGTATTTCAAAAATTTAAAAATAAATAAAAAATATATAGAAGAATTACACATTTCTTCTTCCTCTTATGCAATTACGTAAGTTGAGATTGATCTTTTTTGATAAAAATCATTTGTTTGAATGTTTTAATGCTACTCTATGAGAAAATGTTTGAAATATGTAGGAAAAGTTTTGATTATGGTGCTTGTTTTGATAGGTTCCACTAACCCCAGGTATGAACATATTTTAGGGTAAGTTAGACCATCAAACATTTCATATGAAATGAAAACAAAATACCGGTTTATCGTTAGCAGCTTGTAATAATACTTAAAATTGTAGCTTACTGATGGATATTTGATTTATAACATATTTATTTTTTGCGAGCCAATGCAAAACGTAAAACGTGTCACAATTTATCAAGCAAGTTGAAAATGGCGCTGAATTGACAACTGTTACATGAACGACATGGTAACAAAAATAATAGTATTTTTGTACTTAGTACATACCTTGTCATTGTATCTTCAACTTTCTAGATGAATACCCCCATGAAAAACTTTTCCTAAGTGAGCTATGACGGAACGTCCCACTTACCCCGGATTCTCACTTGCCCCGCGGTACCTTAATTGAAAGCGTTTTACTTTTTTATGTGCAGATGAAATCAACGCATTTGTAAAAAGTATGAACTGCTACGGCAAATCAGATGAAAGGAGAGAGACAAAGAAGTTTCATTCGAATTTACCAAAAGCTATAAATTTCTGTTATATTTTTTCGTTGAGGTGGAATATAATGAGATTATTCATACTTTCTGCCCGATAAGTAAACACGGTAGTGTAAACACCATAAATTTAATTTAATTTTATTCTGGACCATTTTACTTCATAAGTGCATATTGAACCAATGTGATGGGCTGTTTGGGTACGTCAGGAGTTAATAATCAATGTTAATTTCCCTTTTCCGATCAGCCTAGATAGCCGCGTAGTGTCGGTAGCGGTTGTTTCAACTGGCTAAGAATTAACACTACGGACTGCCTGTTCCGGTGGTAAAAGTCCACCTCACAGGTGACCCCTAATTTATACGGCTTTAAGCTTACCGTGCCTAAGAATGAATGGTTAGGGGGTCTAAATAAAACCTAGCCGCAAACGGAGCCTGTGGAGTTCCAGGGCGCCCTCTACAGTATTATGCCCTTCCTGTGCTACCCGGTGCAATGGTGCAGGTTACCTTGTGTTTCTCCGAGATAATTGGCTGTCCTTCTTCAGTCTCAAGCCTGAGACTAAATAAGAGGGGGGTTTTTAAAACATTTAATGTAATTTAGTTTAAATTTTCACCTCTATGGTTTCGCATTATGCGTTTTGCACAGTATATTCTGTGCTTTTCGCCTTTGGCGACTTTTAAGAGATACCGATCTGGTTCTTGTTCGCTGCTGGTCTTTTTCGTTCTGAGATTGCGAAAAGCTTAATCTTGCCTAATTTGGGTAGTGGCTACGGCTAGGATAGCTTAGTTTGATCAATCTCCAGCATAAAATGTCAGCAACGATCAATCTTTGTAGACTCATGCAAATGGTACAGCTCAAGTGGCGCTAGTTCAAAAACCTTACTTTTGTAAACTTGTATCTAGGAAACCTAGTGGACCCAGTTTTTGCTACTTTCTGAAACATGAAATGGCAAATTCGCGTACCATGCCTCGTGCATGCGTGCTCGTAAATAGCGCTGACGTCGCTACACTCATTTCTGAGTTAACAACCAGAGATGTATGTGCTGTCACAATTGATATTTCTGTATGTGACCTCAATAGGAAATACGTCTTTCGTTTTGTGGTGTATTTACCACATGATGAACCATCCCCAATGGATGATTTCAAACGAGTTGTCGTTCACTGCCTAAGAGGCCTTCTGTTGATTGTGGGCAATGATATCAATTTAAGAAGCTCCAGTCTGATGGAATGCTTAAGTACTTCAAATCTTGGATTACTTATTGTAGGAAATCCCCCAACCTTCATGGTATCTGCTAGAGAAGAAGTGTTAGACATAATGCTCTGCTCGAATAGAATCAGTCACGAGTTGACGAATTGGCATGTATCAGAAGATGAATCATTATCTGATCATCGCTACATCTCTGTATAAACATAAGAATGTAAATTCGCAGACTTTGCATTTGTTATACTCCACAAACTGGGAATTGGTTGTGACCAAATTCCATGGATTTTCTCCGTCCATTGGAAATCCTAGTGATTTGGATGTTTCCACTTCCGGTGAATTGGGACACAAATGTCCTTGTTTCGAGTGATCTCACAATTGCTTGTCACTTTGCTTATAGAAAATGTTCCTCACAACTCCCTTCGCGGGACGAGTGGACGTCTGTACATTACTGTCAAAGCAGAATTGCAGTCGCTTGGTTACAATCTTGACTGGCCACTGCCGCTTCAACTATCACATGGCAAATATTCATTGTGTTGATACATTTGTGTGTGATAGTTGTGATTCCGATTATGGAACTTCTTATCGCCTTATACGTAACTGTCAAGTTTTCGCGTAATTGCGATTCCAATTACTGGGTAAACACTTATTAAGTGAAACTGATTTCAGAAACCTGAATCTTCAGGACTTTCTGGTATTCTTAACCCGCTGTGGTAATGAGCTATAGGCTCTCTTTACGCTCATGCGTTTTGCAGTGCCCTTTTTAGGGCGCTGTTCGAACCCATTGTGGTATGGAGCTACATGCTCTTAATTCGCTTATGCGATTTTCCCTCTTCAAGGGATCCCACTCCTATTTCCTCCCATCTTTCCCTTCCCTTTCCTCTCCCATCGGGTAGATGATGAAATAGGCTCAAATATGGCGATAGCACAAATCTCCCAAATGGCGGGGAACGTGCCTCTGGAGCCGGCCTTCTGATACCTGATACCTGATATATTTTTTCGTTGAGGTGGAATATAATGAGATTATTCATACTTTCTGCCCGATAAGTAAACACGGTAGTGTAAACACCATAAATTTAATTTAATTTTATACTGGACCATTTTACTTCATAAGTGCATATTGAACCAATGTACCCTACCCAATAGTCAGAGTCTGTCGAGTGGTTCGTCAAAATTCAAAACTGCGGAGGAGAAAAGATTCCCAGTATAGGAAGAGGCGCAGGCCAAGAACGAGAAAAAAAACTTGTCCATAGCTAACAAACGGCTCGAAATAAATCAAAATCAAATCAAAGTGCATGTCTTGCAGTTTTGGCACTCTGTCTGTCTGGCTGTCTCCTTGCTTGTGGTGTTGGGGTGCAGTATGATGATGACGAAGGACCGGTATGGAACGGGAAGGTGAGGAGGAGGGAACGTTGCATGTGGAAAAAGTATCACAAAAAAGCATTCGGGATAGGCGACGGATGGCGATCAATCGCGTCATCGTTGACTGACGAGACGAGTGGCTGCGATCAAAATGTGAGTGAAGTTTGAATCGAGTTTTTTGTTTGTTTCCGCGCGATTCTTAACGAAAGGATGCTTGAAAAGAAAAGATTGGACAGAAATATTGTGGGAGATTAGGACAATCTTTTCTTTTTGGAAGGATGGTGAAAGATTTAGTGTTTTCAGACTGCGGGATTAATTGCCAAATCGTGTTCTGATTCGAGGGATCGTTAACGGATTTAAGATATGTGATGTGACCATATCACGGATCGCATCACCAACCGATCCTTCCGTTATGATCCATGACAACTGTGCAGACGCATAGACATACTTGTTTTCTAGTAACAATGGTTGTCTAACTAACATTCCTTCCCTTCCCCGATGACGGTAGGGACTTTGACTTACAAATTTGAGCTCTCGATTTATGCGTATGAGAATGGCAAGCTAATGCTAAGCCCCATTCATTGAATCTCTGTACAACTTCGATTGTTCTGGTCAATCACGGAGCAGCAACTACAAATTGTAATCAAATTCCGATAACAGTGCAGCTTTTCCGTATTTGCCATACTAGTGTTGTCTATTTCCAAGTCGATCTACACCAAATATTTCATAATTCTCTCCCATTCACGAAGCATGACCATGAAATTTATATTGCTTCCTATTCTTTTTTGCTCAGAACTCAAAGCACCGTTTCGCCGTCCGTGATCATGAACACGAAAATTAGGCTCCGAAATCACACGACGAGATTAACTTCCTTTCTTCACCGACGGCTTCTTACTGTTGGTTTTCGCTTCCTCGTTGAGTCGTTTCGCTCGGGCCGTGAATTACACCGATGCATCTACACAATGACAAGGTTAAGCCTCATTACTGGCGCTCCTCGGCGCGGCGATGCGATCGCTAATCAAACCCCCAATCAAAGCGATCGATTCTGCTGCTGCGCTAAGACCTGAGTGACCGCCAATTGAGTGCGCCTCATTAGGAACACCGTTTGCGCTCTGATTGAGCGCTTGATTGGGTTTTTGGGGTAAGCTAAATTGTTGGTTTTCCGCGTAGACACCGAGCACAAGCCGGCCCAGCACGGATCGTTCGGTTGAACCTTGACCATGCAGAGGCAGCCCAGCAACACAACGCGCCGGGGAGATATCCATCCAGTCGTTCTAGATTCTACACCTAGTTGGGCAAAGTGGGTTCTTGAGTGCAAAAAGTGCCTTGTAGTCATGCACCTCTTGTATTGATTGATGGTTGCATGCCACTGCGGGCAGAACTTCCGACTGCTTGGAAATTTTCCATCAAATGTGGTTGTTCTTGGTTATACGTCCCAACTGGGACAGAGTCTGCTATTCAGTTATATTAGCTAAGAGCACTTTTTAACTGGTAGCTTTCTTCGCCAAAGTTGTACTTTATGCAGGCACTATAATACTCTATTTCCATGCAAGTATAGAAGATTTCCATTATGAAAACATTCTTGAATGATCAGGAATCGAATACAACCCGACCGATCGATTACAACAAACTTATATCACAATCATCAAGATTTATTGCAAACAATAATTTCTGTTTCATTTGTAATAGAAACACTTTGAGTTGTTGGAGAGAATTATAACATAATTAAAACAAAATCAGTAATAATAACGAAGGCTGTTTCAAATTTGTTTCAATTGGCGCTTTTATTCTTGTCAAGGAAATAACAAATTTAGTTATAATTCAGTTATAAAAAATAACCGAGTTAAATTTTTGTTTGTTTTGAAACATAATGAGCTCCAATTGTGTATAAATTATAACATATTTTGTTTCAAATTTGTTCAGTGTAGAAAAATTGTGTTATAATTTTTATCATTTTAACTACTAACCAGCCAAAATTTTAACATATTTTGTTAGCAAAAATGTGTAACAAAATCTGTTACTCGTGATACTCCTATTTAAAAAAATTAGATCACACCTCCATTAAAACATATGAAAAAAACGCAATAAAACTTAAAACATGTTTTTGACTGCCTGTTTGTATGGGGATGCCTCATAGTGTAATGGTAAAACTGCACACGTCCTTTGCGCCATCTCTAAACATTTATTAACAAGTAAATTTTTCACAGGATGACCAATGAAAATGTTGTACCATGTAAATTTTGACTACGGAAGATTTTGGGAAATAAGCCTCACCCTACCATATCCTACGAGTCCTACGATGTTTAGTATTTTTATTCCGGTAGAAGGCTAAAGTTCTTGCTCACACTTTGCAATGCAGCACATAATGGTTGAATAGTGTCTTGAATATGCTTACCTGAGGCATATTTCGGAAAGGAGCTTTACTGGTAAGCATAAGCATAGCATAAGCATTGATGCCCGTACAATTCGTAGTTGCTACTACGTGATTGACCAGAACAATCGAAGTTGCACAGAGATTTAATGAATGGGACTTGGGATTAGCTTACCATTCTCAATGTGCACAAATCGAGAGCTCAAATTTTAAAAGTCAATAACGGCGCCGGCCCCGTCCTTACGGTCTTCGGGGGAAGTGAAGGAATGTTGTGTGACTACCGTTGATACTAGAGACTGAGATCACCTCTGCATCTCCACGGTTGTCATGGATGGAATATTGGGTTAGTGGGATAGGGTAGATATCTGGAAGTCATCAATTTTTGGTGATGCGATCCGTGATATAATTACGCCTAACCGGATTCGCAAAATAATTCGATAAGAAGTGTTTATCGCTCGCCCACGCAAGAGCAAGCGACGCGATCAATAGATCAAACATGTAAGTGTTTGGTTTGTTGATTGATAGTGTTGAGGAGTTTTTGTATTTTTGTTTATCCGTTAAAATGTATGACAGGTAATGTTTGTAATAGTTGTGCAGGTTTCCCAGACAGACCAACTAGACATACAAGTAGGGCAGTAGTATGTCGAATGACCTTAACCACACAGGCTACCACCCACTAAGTTTCTAAAACCCACCACCAGATGTCCGGGAGCATAACATTTGGGCGGCCATGAGGGGTGGCGAAATGGGGGCCATCGTTGATAAAACCCGAATGAAAGGGCAATAACCGGCCAAGCAGGCCAAGAACCTGGAAGGATAAATCTAAACCACAGATCGTTCACTTACCCGGAGTCTGCTGAAGTAGCAAGTTGGAAAGCATTACCAAAATTTAAAGAGTAGCAAGTCACAAGTGAAGAAGTTTGAGAGGAAGAAGTGAGTTAGAAATGGAAGTCAGGTAACTGCTGAGAACCACTTAATTTCTACTACTGTGGTTTAATATCGCATCTAATCCCATACCAGGACCCCGCCGTTTTTGGTATAGAAATCACCACATTTCTATTACCGCCCTACGACGTCTTAGAGACCTATTCCGGGTACTTTCCGGCCTCGTTATAAGCCGAAGACCGATCCGTCACCAAATCGGTAGCCTAGGACACTACTAAGCGATCACGTTACTTTTTTACTACGAAGCGCGACATGTTTGATCCTGCCCTCATCGCCCACCCCCGCAGGAAAAAAAAAACAAAATAATAAAAGAATTATTGGTTCGAGAAAGGTCGTTATTGACTGAATATGCACAAATTTTCTACACACATGCTCAAAAAGGAATTAATTTTTAGTATAGGAATTTTATTTTATACCTTATTGGATAGTTATAAGGAAAATGAGATTATTACCAAATTGAAGAAAAAACTTAGGGGAAATCAGGGTAAAACCGACACTGTGGGTAAGATCGACACCCTTTGATTTTTCATGTTTTGAGCAGATTTTCATACAGTTTCCTCCACGCTCTACCTTAACTTGTGAAATGTTGTGTTTCGAATGACATTCCAACTTACGCTACCAATAAACTGCCAAAATAAACAACAAAATCATATTGGATAACATAGAAGCAACAGCAGTTGCAATATTTGACTGTTATTCTTTAACTATTTCGCATGTGAAATTTTTTAAATGTCATTATTTGTTCTGCGTCTACATCATCATTTACTATTATTACGTTGATACAACATGAGTGAGAAATTATTTTTTGGTTTTACGACAGCTGAAAACGCTATTGAAAAATAAATGTCCACTCGGGGTAAGATCGACACTTTCATTTGGGGTAAAATCGACACCTTTCTTTGCTTCATAATCTAATTTCAGGGAATCTTTCTAATCGGAGGACTATCTCTGTAGTTTATGTGAGTCTTTATTTTTGAATTCCAGTGAAGTTCGTGGACGGCGAACTTGTTAACATGTAAAATATGACACTATGTAACTTGTTACAAGCTATCATTAAGTATTAAAAAAATATTTTTATGTTATCACGTTTCAACTTATTTGATGAAGCTTGAAGAAAAATTTCTCATTTAAAATTGAAGAATTGACAGAATTTGAAATATTTTCACATAAATTAATCTTATTATTTATTTACAAACCATGAGGTTTGACAGTTTTTATTATCAAAAAATAATAACACTTTTCTGTTTTGTAAAAATAAAACAGCATTTATTTTCACAACCAATTATTCGCTACAACTTTATCTACATAAACATTACATGAACACAAATTAATAATATCCATGTGTATTCACCCCAACTTTATAGTCTTAGCATGGAACATTTGAAATTTTCACATTTATTTAGTGGATCTTTGGCCTCTCCTCAATAATTTACGTAATATGTGTATGATCCTTCAGAGGAAGTGGTCATAAATGTCGAAAGTCATGTTTAAAGCATTCTTTCAAATATGAAATGTGATGGTGATGTTTACAACGTATAAATTTTACTCAAAGTGCATGTGTCGGTTTTACCCCAACAGGGTGTCGATCTTACCCGCACTCTCAATTGTCTCACCTAAAAATAATGCAATATCAATTTGATTTAAATCACTATATAACCTTAATATATCATCCAGCGATTGCAAGGATTGATAGATTTAATACCAATATGTGATTCTACAACAATTTTGGGTTCGTTTAACAAGCTAAAGTACATAAATTTTATCAATAAGCTTAGGGTGTCGGTTTTACCCCGAATTCCCCTATACGTAGACCCTGCTTTTGATATCAAACACAGGTCGGACTCGATTATCCGGAGTATCGATTTTTTTTTTCATTCCGGATAATCGAATCCTCCGAATAATCGAATCACTTAAAGAAAAATTAAAATCTGCGATAAATGAATTACATTATTATCTTCTTTCGTTGTTTTATTTATATGATGCAGTGGTGTAGCCAGATTTTTTTTCTAGGAGCATTAGGGGTCTTGAGAAGATAGTATATTTTTTTGACTGGCATACAGAAGAAGAACCTTTTTCAAACCCCCCTTTTCCTACCTACGTCCAAGACTGCTAAAACATTCATAGTTTATATTGCAATACCAAATTATCTCAAATGTATGCAAACAAACTGAGAAACAAGAATATCAAAATACAAACTCCGGATAAGTAAATCTGAAATTCCGGATAATCGAATCCTGGATAATCGAGACGCCGGATTATCGAGTGTCCGGATGATTGAGTCCAGCTTGTATTTGCTATTTTGACCTTTTTGCATATCATCATAGAATCAAAAGCCGTATTTTTTTCCAATTGTTTAAATTTACAAGTTTAATTGGCTATACATCAGTTGATAATGGATCGATTTTGATAAAATAATCACAGCTCAACATAACTTGAATTTCAGCATTTATTTGTGAGAAACTAACCTACTTTTAATTAATTAGGGAATAGCTATTACCTATATCTTGAGCAAAGTGGTAGATTTGCGCAAAATCAACATTTTGCTGATAACAGTTGTTGTGTAGAGCTCTCATATTCTCGGACTATTTATCCTGGATATTTAAACAAGTAACCGAGAAAGATTTCGTCATCAAAAGTTACACGATTGTGCATTTAGTTAAACTAAACGGTATTCTGTGAGAAATGTAGTAGTTCCATGGATAATTGCCTACGTTTAGGTGTTTGGCCGTGGGGTTAGTGCCTCAGGCATGAATTCGCATCATGTCATGGGGTGCGGGTTTGATTCCCGCTTCAACCATTGCAACTTTTCGTTAGGAATGTTTCACGACTGTACAACTGGAAGCTAAATGGCTAGAGACGGTGTCCGTGTCTTTTTTGTCTTTTTTTGACGTAGGACTACGTCTTTGTTTTCTATATTGGGGTGCACTTTAAAAGTACGGAAAATGAGACATGTAACGAAATTAGGGGAGATTTTGAACGTTAATAACTCAGTTGTTTATGAACCAATTATTACGATTTTAGTATCATTCGATCAGAAATGTATCTACGCATCGTTAGTAATATATCCGATAAGTGAATTTTGTTGTTAAACTATTGAAAATTTGATAAATGTTGACCCCTTTCTTATTCAACCAATCACGTTCGAGCACTTTTCGACGGTGTCGCTTCCCACTATAAAAGCAAATGGGTCCCTGCTTCTTCCCTTAGTCTTCTTTTTGCGGTCGGACTGTGAACACGGTCGGGCGAGTCATTCTCGCTTTGCTTTTGCACCCGCGTCACAGTCCAATTTGTGTCGTCGGAAGAGGAAGACGCAAGATTGATTTGCGGCGGCGATGACGATGGCTTGGGCGCTTCTCCGAGCGGCAAACTACTGCTGCTCGGAGAAGCGTCCAAGCCATCGTCGTCGCCGCCGCAAATTTATCCGCGCTCCCAGATTTCGACCCGTGATAAATTCAGCATCGGCGGTCAAGAAGCAAGCCCGATAGGAACCAGATACTAGAAGCCCCCAGAGTTGCTGATCCGAGGAGCTGCTGCTAATCGAGCGTCGGAAGCGCTCGAGTTTCCAGATTTCGACACGTGCCCGTGGATCCACTACCCGTTGCTGTTTGCGTTGAGGATTTCCCGTTTGACCATGGCGATCAAGTGATAACTTCCCGCAGTGCTATTCATCTGCAATCGGACCTTGTCAGGACCATCAAATTTGTGGTAAAGAGTTGAAGGAATAATATTTCCGACCTTATTAGATCTTATATTTCTCAATCAATCTCGCAGTTTCATACAAAATTTAATTTGTTATGAATAATTGACTATTCGAGGACGCTGCTGCAGTGCCGTCGGGGTGAGTGCTCAACATTTCACTTTAAAAGTACGGAAAATGAAACATGTAACGAAATTAGGGGAGATTTTGAACGTTGTTTATGAACAAATTATTACGATTTTAGTATCATTCGATCAGAAATATATGTACGCATCGTAAGTAATATATCCGATAAGTGAATTTTGTTGTTTAACTATTGAAAATTTGATAAATGTTGACCCCTTTCTTATCCAACCAATCACGTTCGAGCACTTTTCGACGGTGTCGCTTCCCACTATAAAAGCAAATGGTCCCTGCTTCTTCCCTCAGTCTTCTTTTTGCGGTCGGACTGTGAACACGACCGGGCGAGTCATTCTCGCTTTGCTTTTGCACCCGCGTTACAGTCCAATTTGTGTCGTCGGAAGAGGAAGACGCAATATTGATTTGCGGCGGCGATGACGATGGCTTGGGCGCTTCTCCGAGCGGCAGTAGTCCGAGCGTCCAAGCCATCGTCATCGCCGCCGCAAATTTATCCGCGCTCCCAGATTTCGACTAGTGATCGGTGGTCCAGAAGCAAGGCCGTTAGGAACCAGAAACCAGAAGCCCCCAGAGTTGCTGATCCGAGGAGATGCTGCTAATCGAGCGTCGGACTGGTGAAATCGCTCAAGCTTTCAAGAGTGAGCATCGTTTCCTGATTTCGACTTGTGCCCGGGGATCCAATACCCGTTGCTGTTGTGCGCCATCCACGTCACGAACCATTCAGCTGGTTCGTCGTATAAGCAAATTCCCCGTTTGACCATGGCAATCAACTGATAACATCCCGTAGTGCTATATATCTGTAACCGAATCGAGGCTAAGAAAGCCATCGGCCCTTGTCAGGGCCATAATATTTGTGGAAAAGAGTTGAAGGAATAATATTTCCAACCTTATTACATCTTATATTCCTCAATCAATCTCGCAGCTTCGTACAAAATTTAATTTGTTATGAATAATTGATAGCACGTCAATTTGAGACTATTCGTGGACGCTGCTGCAGTGCCGTCGGGGTGAGTGCTCAAAATTTCATAACGATTGTAAACTAGAGTGGAATTTCCGACAGTGTCTTTGATTTGCCATATTTTATGAGAACACTTCAATTACGAAAATGATTACATGTAACAAAATTGCGACATGTTTAGAATGCTTTTGAAAAGAAATTCCCATTGAACAATTTTCATAACTTTGGCACCAGATCAGAAATTTACCTTCATATTAAAGAAAACTATTGATTATCAATAGCGAACTATTGAATATTTAGTAATTGTCAACCCTTTCATTCATATTCGACCAATTTCTCACGCATTATCATTTTTCGCAATTATCAAGTAATTCTAAGTCCAACTCATTATTGGCACATATGCATTTCCCAGATTGGTCGATTAGAAAGAGAAGAGCACGAAGGGGAGGAGCATAATCTGCTAATCTAAGGGTATATAGCATGCTCCCTTCGTTGGATTCGGTTTCATTCCGTTTCGACTTCCGAGCTGGCAAGAGCTGCTACGATCCTGCGCAGCGACGTCCGCACCTGCTGATTGAAGCTAGCGATCCAGCGTCTGGTGATCGGTGGAAATCGCTCAAGATTTCAAGAGTGAGCATCGTTTCCAGATTTCGCCTTGTACCCGGTGATCCACTACCCGTTGCTGTTGTGCGCCATCCACGGACCATGGAAATCAACTGATCAATCCCGCAGTGCTATTTATCTGTGACCGCATCGAGGCTAAGAAAGCCATCGGCCCTTGTCAGAGCCATCAAATTTGTGGAAAAGAGTTGAAAGAATAATATTTCCGACCTTGTTACATCTTATATTCCTCAATCAATCTCACAATTTCGTACAAAATTTAATTTGTCATGAATAATTGATGGCACGACAATTTGAGACTATTCGTGGACGCTGCTGCAGTGCCGTCGGGGTGAGTGCTCAACATTTCACAACGAATTTAAACTAGAGTGGCACATCCAACAGTGTCTTTGATTTGCCATATTTTATGGGAGCACTTCGATTATGAAAATTATCACATGTAACAAAATTGCGACATGTTTAGAATGGTTTTGAACAGAAATTCTGATTGAACAATTTTCATAATTTTGGTACCCATGGATCAAAAATTTACCTTCATATTAAAGAAAACTATTGATTATCAATAGCTAACTATAGAATATTTAGTAAATGGCAAGCATTCCAACTATTCATGTTCGATCAATTTCTCATGATAATGCATGAATAACGTTTCCAGATTTCGACTTAAGCCCGGCGATCCACAGCCCGTTGCTGTTGTGCGCCATCCAAGCCACGAAACATCCAGCTGGTTCGTCGCATAAGCAAATAGCTTGCTCAAATTTATATATTTGCGTTGGGGATTCCCCGTTTGACAATCAACTGATAACATATTGCATTAATATTCATCTGTGACAGCATCGAAGCTAAGAAAGCCATCGGCCCTTTTCAGGCCACCAAAATGTGCGTAAAAGAGTTATAGTAAGATTTCCACTTTATTTATTTCTAACATCTTATATGCCAAGCAAAGAATATTACTTCTCTTAAGCTTACGAAGGGGGCCTTCCAAGAAGACATCATATATTAACAGAGGTATATTTTCTACTATATCGCGTTTTAAATTATTCTAAATCGAGAATCGTTCATCTTCATTGATAAACATGACGAACAATAGATCAAATTGCAATGTTAAACAGCACGCTCCAGAATACGAAATCATCTAGCAAGAGAGGGAGCTTACACTGCTTCTGATTGGTGCCTAATGCACAACCAATCGTCACCGGCGGGGAACCGCCTTTTCCCCTTGCTGGTTTGTGATTGGTCGTTAAGTGATTGGTTCCAGTTATAAAAGCAGCTCACATAGCCTGCCATGCCTAGAGGGGACGGACCTGGTGTAGTGGTTAGAACACTCGCCTCTCACGCCGAGAACCTGGGATCGAATCCCATCCCCGACATAGTCACTTATGACGTAAAAAAGTTATAGTGACGGCTTCCTTCGGAAGGGAAGTAAAGCCGTTGGTCCCGAGATGAACTAGCCCAGGGCTAAAAATCTCGTTAATAAAGTCAAATCAATCTGCCATGCCTCATTCTATCGTGATCAGCGCTCCGAACAACATTTGAAGAAAATGGCTCGAGCGAAATCGAAGAGCGGATTTGCTCCTTGCAACTGCAAGCAGCAAATTGCCGCTCTTTTGGTTTCGTTCATAAACGATAAGGAAACGCCACCGAAGCTTCAGTTGAAGAAGCATCCGCCAAAGAAGCATCCGCCGAAGAAACATCCGCCGAAGAAACATCCGCCGAAGAAGCATCGACAACCACCACTGCAACAACTTTTCAAGGACCGGAAAATCCAGATCAATCGTGGTGAACTATTGGTCACTTTCCGTGTTCCGCTCACTCCTGCTCGTGTATATTATATGAACCAGGTGATTGAACGATAAAACGGCTCTTTTCAGAGCCACCAAACAAAACGGCTCTTTTCAGAGCCACCAATTAATATCAAGAGAGTTCTTAGGATAATTTTCATGTAAAAGCCCTTGGACCCACCAAACAAAACGGCTCTTTACAGAGCCACCAAATAAAACGGTTCTTTTCAGAGCCACCAATTAATATCAAGAGAGTTATTAGGATAATTGTTCATGTAAAAGCCCTTTGACCCACCAATCAAAACGGTTCTTTTCAGAGCCACCAATTAATATCAGAGTTATTTGTGTAATATTCCCTAATTTGTTAACCACATACTTGCTATAATCTCTTAATTCATCTCGTAGCATCATACAATAATTGATTTATTACGAATAATTGACAATACGGCAATTTGAGGATGTTTCCGAGGACACTGCTGCAGTGCCGTCGGGATGCAATAACAGCATAATGTTCATCTTGTACATCCCTTACCCAGACATCAGTTTCATACAGCCTATTTCCCAGATAAGAAAACGAAGAATTTGAAAGGAGGAGCATCACCTGCTATTCTAAGGGTATAAAGCATCCCTCCTTTGCTGAATTCGGTTTCATTCTGTTTTCGCTTTCGAGCTGGTAAGAGCTCCTCCAAACCGGCTCAGCTCCTCGCTACCAGAGGCAAGCTACGAGATGGCTGAAGAACATCGACCAAAGCCGCTTGTTGAAGCGCACATCGTCATCCGCACCGCAAATCTCATCGGGCGAGGAGGATTGCAACCAGTGCGCCGTCAAAGTGTGTCCGTGTTACGCAAATTCAACAATTCAATCGGCCCTTTTCAGAGCCAACAAATGTGTTTTGAAGAGTTGATTGTGTAATATTCCCAAATTTGTTCGAGATGGCTGAAGAAAATCGACCAAAGCCGCTTGTTGAAGCGCACATCGTCATCCGCACCGCAAATCTCATCGGGCGAGGAGGATTGCAACCAGTGCGCCGTCAAAGTGTGTCCGATCAGCAAGCGGCGGCAAGTTTGTACGAGATGGCTGAAGAAAATCGACCAAAGCCGCTTGTTGAAGCGCACATCGTCATCCGCACCGCAAATCTCATCGGGCGAGAAGGACGCAACCAGTGCGCCGTCAAAATCAAACTCATCATCTGTGGTGCAGTCAAGAATCAAGCCTGTTAGGCACCATTACCACTATTATTAGGCAAATCAAGCGTCCGGCTAGTGAAATTGCTCAAGATTTCAAACTTGAGCTACATTTTAAGATTTCGACTTCAGCCGTGTGGTCCAATATCTGTTGCTGATGTGTGCCATCCACACGACGAAACATTCAGCTGGTTCGTCGTATAAGCAGAGAACTTGTTCATTGCATTGCATTGAGGATTTTTCGTTTAACCATGGCAATCAACTGATAACATGCTGTAGTGCCATTTATCTATGACAGCATTCGTGCTAACAAAGCCTTTGGCTCTTTTTAGGGCCACCACATGTGCGTAATATAGTAATATAGCGTAATATAGCGCGGAGTAATATTTCCGACTTAATTTATTACATTGCCAAGCAATGTATAATATTTCTCTCAAACCATAAGAACTACAAAGCGATGACTGGATCTACTACTGAATCACTACTGTTCTTTCCAATGCTACTGTATATTTCAGAGGAGGTTATTAATATAATTTCAAAATGATCATACATCCTGAAGTGAAATTTCACATTTTCATAGATAAATATGACGAATGATTAATATTTACGAAAGTTTCGAGCACTGAAAACAGTATGAAGTCAAAACGAGCAACACAATGACATCAAATTCAGTTACATAAACCATCGTGGTCCTACGTCACCAGTTCGTACAACCCCATAGGGATGTACCCTTATAGTTTTTAATTATCAAAAATGTCCCTAACTATCGAATCTGTAAAGATAAAGTAGGCATATTTGAATTCAATGACCTAAAATTTGTCATGTTGAACGGTTTTCCGGCCGAACGTAGTGAAAGCGGGATAACTTCCAATCGTTTCGGCTGGAGATTGGAGCCTTTCTTAGGGAGGTTATATGAGTACCGCTATTTCTTCATTGTCTTTTTCTAGGTGTAGAACAAATTAATCTATGACATTTGGTCGAAAGACATTTCGTAGAATGATATTTAGTCGAGTGACGTTTGGTCGAAAGTACATTTGGTCGAACGGACATTTCGTCAAATGGACATTTGGTCGAAAAGGTTTAGTTGCAACAGATAGTATGTAATATTTGGTTGAACCGACATTTCGTGGAAAAAAATAGTGCTCGAATCCAAATAGTATGGAAACAAAGTTTTACTTTTAGTATGACTTCCGTCTAGATTAGCATTTTGTCGCTAATACAAGAGTGATTGAATAATTGAAAAAGTATCAGCCATTTTACCAACCATCTATATGCGATTAGCAAAATTTTGTTATTCGATTTGATGGACGCTCTTCCAATATATTGATCAACCTTTTACGTTTTTGACGTTTCATGCTGCTTTTTCATTCAAGCTTGTTTTGCGATTTAAGAAAAGCTGATCTTAAATGAAAAAACTTTTGTCACGTCAGTCAACTCGTTTTCCCTTACCCGATACATGGATTTAGCACAATTTTGATTTTTAATAATCTAAAGCTTCTACTGCAAACTCTGTTATTCACCCGAGGTCATCAACACTGTCGGCAAAGTCATATCAAGCAAATTGAGACATGTTATTAAGCTGAAAGTAACAATAAGCAATTGGCTAACCGACACCTCACATTCATTCTGCCGTAAAGGTTTTCCTTGAAGCAAATTGTTCCTGCTGTTTTAATTCTGATTTCCACATTCAAAAATTTCACCCACGTCCTAGAGCTCCAAGACCCGGAATTCAAAGAAAGATGCCGAGCACTCGCTCCGAATGCTTTCATGAAATGAGCTGATCTAAATTACGAAGAACGATGATATTTCAAAAGAATAATAAATAAAGAAAATATTATGTTCACATCGTTGAGTAATGAAATAACTTGTCGAGCAGTTTTTCAACAAATGATGATATTTTAAAAGAATAATAAATTCGCTAGAGCTAAGCATTTCAGTCAATGTACTACTAAAAAGTTCATTTGAATAATTATTGAAATGCTAGATTTTGGCATAACTTCAAATAACAAATAAAAAGGTTATGTATTATGAAAATAAGACTACATGAAATGCCCCATTTTTTATTCAACAACAGTTAATGATTCAGATTATTCTAAACGATATATTCAAACAATATCTTATCAACTTTGCAAAACTTAGAAAACAATAATCAATTTTATCGAATGATCTTTCAATAAACCAATTCAAAATGAGCATTCAACCAAATTTCCGTCCAACTAAACATCATTCGAACAAAATAAATGTGCTGAAGCCATTCGACCAAATGTCCATTCGACCTAATGTCCTTTCGACCAAATGTACACATATAACCTCCACGAGGAAGGCTCCAGGCCGTTTTCACTACGTTAGGCCGGAAAAGTCAACAAAGAGGGCTTTATAAACAAACCAACCGGTCGTATTGGACAGTTTTATTGATTTTTAATTCTGAAAATAGTTTTTTAAAACTAAATTCACTTTTTATAGAAAATGTGTACACCAGAAGGCTGAAGTACTTTAAGTCAGGATTGGGAAAAAATCTGAAATTCACTCTACAGTAGCCAAGCAAAGCCAATCACAGTCAGCGAAGCCAGTGAAACTCACGCCAATTGCTGCTGTAGGCAAAATGCCTTGAAAATAGTAAAACACCCGTTGCTATGGGCAACCCGAAACTACTGTAGAAAAATGTTCTATTTCCCACTGAATTTCCCGCATTCAGAGCCTTCAATGACACTCATGATTTAGAAAATTCGTGCACTCAACATAGGCTACTTGATGAGATTCACAATTTTGAACTACTGTACTGGGAGAGCCACGTGATTTTCGCGAAAATTCAAGCCTACTACTATTACCATTCCCAGCACTGCTTTAAGTACTTAATTTTCTAAAACCAAGTCAGCTGCAGATTATCCCTACCGAGACTGGCCCCCTGTAAAATGTTACAGTTTAAAGGCTCCCCCAGATCTAAGCGACTTTTTACGGCGACAGCGACAAAAAATCGTCGCGATTTCGCTGCATGCACAGTTTTATGAGCGTGCCCAAGTCACAGAGGTGCGATTTTCGTTGTGCTGGTCTAGATAGTATCATATAAAAGTGCTTGAAGCGACACAACGACGGAATCGTGACGATTTTTCGTCGCTGTCGCTGAGAAAAATCGCGTTGATTTGGGGGATCCTTTCCAAATCCAAATTGATGTTGACCATTTTTTTCATACAAAAAAATGTTAAAAAATATTTTTTGCAATTCGATTGCATATCAGCTTACTTTTTATCAACGAAATGACCTACATAACAGCCTACTTTTCCTACCGATACAAACAGTGCTAAAAAGTGTTACTTTTCAGCACTAATAACAGTATCGAAGAGTAGCACTTTTCAGTACTGTTTTGGAAGTTACCGAATCGGCGTCGGAGCACCTCCATACGTGATTTTTTGAAATGCTGTTATTTTCTCAAACCAGTTACTGATTTTAGGATCTGAATCCGATTCAATTCGGTTCGTCAAATGGATGTAGAATCAGAACATAAGTTGATTCTTTATCCATTTGACGAACCGAATTAAATCGGATTCAGATCCTAGAATCAGAAGCAGGTTGACCGTGGGGATTCTGAGTTTTGCGGTAGTAGAGGATTTAAAGGTTCACTATAAAAAAGGACGGGAGCGTCATGGGGCGGTTTTTGTAATCTTGGCAATTCAGCATATACAATATGGTTGAAGATCCTAAGCAGGGCGTCCTTACCTGGTCTGTCTTTGAAAATAGAATCAGCAATAAAAGTGTGAAAATTTGTGACAGTCATTCCACAGCCTACCTGATTGAGAAATACTGAGTTGCTACAAAGCATGGATGTTTATGTGGATTTTCTTGAAATATCCCCAAAAATCCAACTTTACCGGCATTTTTCGTTATTGCAAAAAATGTTGTATGCAACTCGTTGCAAAACACGATTTTTTCAGCACTCGTCGTATTTATCCAACGACTCGTGCTGAAAAAATCATCATTTTGCACCTTGTTGCATAAATAACTATTGTCATCAAGTATAAGAATCTTATCTATAACAAAGTAAAAATACATCATTTACTAGCAAAATTTTCAGTTTTAATTAAATTTTTGGTAAAAACAGTCTAAAAATAGTGTTTTACAAATTTCAGGATAACTCATGAAGCGGCAGATGGTGGCAGCTAATTTTATGTGTAGGACTAGTCAAGTACATAAGTTTCATTATCGCGAAGAAAGGAAAGTAGGCCACGTAGGGCTTTTTTTGTTGTAGTGTTTCGAAAATTTGATGAAAATATGTTAAAAAGTGCTTATATATGTGAAACTTTTCATGAATTTATATTTTTCAAATGTATTTCTGAAACAAATTGCATGTTGAAGAAGTCATCTCTAAACTGGTATTACAATAAACTTTTAAACGGAATTCAAGATAATTTGTCCCATATGTATATCTACCTATCTATCTATCCTTTGATTTTTATTAGAGTGATATTGTGATTAATATAAGCCATATTATACGATACCAGTTTGGTGATGACTATTTCAAAACACTTTTTTTTTTTTTTTTAACTACTTTTTTTATAATTTTTTTTTTTTAAGGCACTCCGTGCTTGTGGCCACTACTGTGCCGGAATCTGTTTATCTGTATCTTCCTTACCGATACAGTTCTATTTTTAACTAATCTATATTTACATCTGCTTTTCACTCTCTTCTGCTCTTTTGCTCTCACACCGAGCAGGTAGGAGAGTGCTTTGCTGTTGGTCCAATCGATTTCCATATGCCAGTCCATTGCTCTTGCGGTTGTTCGTTTTGCCGTGTTCCTGAGTCGTTTGAGGCTAGCTGCCTGCGAAGTGGGTCAGTTTGTCTCAGTCACCATCTGATACTGACGGAGGATGGATGTGTTCCCCTAAGCACGGTCCTCCATGCGGCATCTTCTGGTGGCTGGACGTTTTATTTTTTGGAGGGGCTGGAAATTGAATCCATGACCTTCCGCTTATGAAGCGAAAGTGTAACCTCAAGGCTACGGACCCCCCTAATTTCAAAACACTTTGTCAACATGCAATATGTTTTAGAAATACATTTTAAAAAATATGAATTCATGAAAAGTTGTTCATATATAAGCATTTTTTAACATATTTTCATCAAATTTTCAAACCACTACAACAAAAAAGCCCCACGTGGCCCCACTTTTCTTTCTTCGCGATAATACAACTTATGTTCTTGACTAGTCCTATACAAAAAATTAGCTGCCGCCATCTGCCGCTTCATGAGTTATCCTGAAATTTGAAAAAAAAACTAATTTTAGACTGTTTTTACCAAAAATTTAATTAAATCTGAAAATTTTGCTAGTAAATGATGTATATTTAATTTGTTATAGTTAAGCTTCTCATATTTGATGACAAACAAAATATTTTTTAACATTTTTTTTTGTATGAAAAAATGGTCAACATGGATTTTTTGATGGTTTTACTAAATTGTCATGTATCGTAATCCACGTCAGTGATAGAGTGTTAGTGTCTTCCAAAGAAATGTCAAAAATGCCTCAATGAACAACTTTGCAGAAGAAAGTTTTTTGCTAGGACGCTCCTATCAAAAGATTAAACTGATCTAGATCAGTTGTCACTTATCTAGATCAAATCTGAATGTATCAAAATGTAGTACAAGTTATTCCAAAATACTTTGTCGAAGACACCAAACCTCTAGGGTGCATATCTAGAGTACTAGAGGTTTTGGCCGTCGAAAACAGCGATCTGCCCCAGTGTGAGTCGGCTAGGAGAAGCAGTTTGCCTAGGCTACTTCTGCTACATGTTTTTTTTTTTTTTTTTTTTTTTTTCTAAGCAATGGGGGGATAATCTGCTCAACAGACGCCGTGTGGGGTTAGGGACCATTTACTACATGCAAGCAGTAAACAGGACTACACCCCCGACCCACTAAACCATTTCCATTGCCGCCAAACCCTTCGTCTCTCCGGGACCACCAAGAAGGCATTGCTTCGGAGAGGGGCTTTTGCACATCGCATTCTCCAGGTTAGCTGCGTAGCCATGCAGCAACGAACATCGATGACACGCTTTGGGGTGTCCACCAAGGTAGCATGCTGGCGCTTTGCCAGCTTCCCAGGTGGTCCTCACCTCCCGTTGTCCGCTGAAAGCGGGCAGGGTCGACCACTACGCCCGCGCCCAGCTGCACCGCAGGTATCAAGAACTGATACTGCGGGCTTCGCAATTTGACCTACTGAAGGCTCAGGCCCTATCAGCTAGCACCAGCTGGGATTGCTGACGAAGGGGCCTCCACCTGCCCCGAACAACCAGAGGCTCGTACCAACCCAGTAGGCCGGCGCTACGACAGCAGCGCTACCAGGATGTTCTCCCCGCGGCCACTTAATCGCTGTTAGGGTCGATTTCGACCGTAGGGCACCGGTATGACCTACGTAGCCGACTGCGAACCCTTGGACCACCTGTTGTTTAGCTTCTGCACTAGCCACTCCTCGAGTCCACTCGCCACCTCCTTTGCAGTTCCGAGACGATGCGGGTGATAGCCGATGAAACGGCATCCCGACTAGAGGCTTGTAACAAAAATATAATAAAATTATATCAGAATATGATATGCTTATCATATTATGATATAACTTTGTTAGGCTCCGTTATCCACAGAACATAATAAAACAGAAATATAACATAATGTGTTTTATTTCCCTTTAAGATATTTTTTTGTTCATTTTTAACAACTTTATAACAAAATAAATAGATAGTTATGCATTTCAATTATATACAATATTATCGTATATCGAACAGTATTATAATTTTGATACTTTGTATCAAACATTATAACTTAGTTTGATATATTTTTGATACAATTAAAACACATTTTGTTATGTTTATGTTACTATTCATACACTTTTTGTTATAATTTTAGTTATTTTAACAACATCCTGCATCAAGTTTGTAACAACCTATGTTCGAAAAAACCTTATAACACAATAACATATGCTGATATAATTTTGTTCTGTACCCTTAGTCGGGATTCCAGCCAAACTCGTCTTCACACATCCTCTGGACCAAATTGTCCGGAGTCGTGTCCCGACCGCATGTGACAAACATGCGGTCACGCATTGTGCGGAAACGCGGGCACACGAACAAAACGTGTTCCGCCGTTTCCTCTAAACCTGCACAAACTGGACATTCGGGAGAACCCGCATGACCGAAACGGTGTAGATACTGTCTAAAGCAACCATGGCCCGAAAGGACCTGTGTCAGGTGGAATGTTAGTTCCCCATGGCGCCTATTGGCCCAGATATCTAACCTCGGAATCAACCTGTGAGTCCACACTCCCTTGGTGGAACTGTCCCACGCACGCTGCCATTTGTCCATGGAGGCCAGTCTGGCAGTCCTGCGTATGCCTCTTGTGCCGCGCATTTCGAAGCACTCTATGTCTTCCATGATAAGGATACCAATAGGCACCATACCGGTGATGACGCAGAGTGAATCGTGTGACACGGTACGGTACGCGCTCGCAACCCTCAGGCACATTAGCCTATAAGTACTCTCTAGCTTGCTACGGTAGCTATCGGTACTCAAAGCCGTGTCCCAAGCCGGGCTACCATACCTCAGTATGGACGAGGCGACACTGGCCAGAAGCCTACGCTTACTGGCGTACACCGCAGAGCTATTGGACATCATCCGGGACAGTGCCACAATAGCTGTGGAGGCTCTCTTGCAGGCATAATCGACGTGGCTACCGAAGGTAAGCTTATCGTCGATCATCACCCCCAAGTGTTTGACGGAGCGCTTCGAAGTGATCGTGCAGTCGCCTACACTGATCACCGCTTGCTGCACCGACTTTCGGTTGTTGACAACAACCGCCTCAGTTTTGTGGTGAGCCAATTCCAGTTTCCTGGAGCTCATCCACTCCTCCACAATTGCGATCGAGTGGGCTGCAGTCAATTCCACTTCTTCGATCGATTCACCGTAGACCTCTAGCGTAATATCGTCGGCAAAGCCAACGATGACCACACCCGCCGGGAATTTTAATCTCAACACCTCGTCGTACATGACATTCCATAACACCGGGCCCAGGATGGAACCTTGCGGGACTCCTGAGGTTATGTGAAAGCACTTCCGACCCACCTCTGTGTCATAGACTAATACTCGATTCTGGAAGTAACTTCCGAGAATCTTGTACAGGTACTCGGGTATCCCCACACGCAGGAGCGCATCGGCAATAGCCGCCCAACTGGCACTATTAAATGCGTTCCTTACATCCAGAGTCACTACTGCGCAGTAGCGAATCCCCCTCCTCTTACGCTGGAGTGCTATCTCAGCGGTTTTCTTAACCGTTAGAATAGCGTCTACGGTGGACTTCCCTTTCCGGAAGCCGAACTGGTTGCTTGAGAGACCATTTACACTCTCAGTGTACCTCAACAGTCTGTTGAGGATGATCTTCTCGAGCACCTTCCCCGCCGTGTCAATCAAGCATATTGGTCTATACGCCGACGGGTCACCAGGTGGTTTCCCCGCCTTTGGCAATAGTACCAGGCTCTGCCTCTTCCACGCATCTGGAAATACTCCCTCGTCCAGGCATATCTGCATAGCAGATCTGAACATACCGGGAGCTTCCAAGATTGCGACTTTGAGGGCCAGGTTTGGAACTCCGTCCGGACCTGGTGCCTTCCCCATGCTTAGGGATTTTGCAATCCCTACAACTTCCTCATCGGTTACTCTATCCTCATCGCCAGCCCCAATCCCCGGCTGTCCTACAAAAGGAGGCCATGGGCTAGGATTGTGGCGCGGAAAGAGCCCCTCGATGATCCCCTCCAGCATCTGTGGAGATTGCTCCGTAGGAGCAATTGCACCTCTTGTCTTCGCCATAACGATCCTGTAGGCATCACCCCACGGGTTCGCGTTGGCACTCTGACAGAGTCTCTCAAAGCAGGCCTTTTTGCTTGCCCTTATCTCGGACTTCAGCGCGACTTTGGCAGCGGTGAACACCGCCCGTCGTTCTTCACGCTCCTGCTCGGTACGTGCTCGCTGCATCCGCCTCCTGGCCCGTAGGCAGGCACGGCGCAGGTTCGCAATTGCTTGAGTCCACCAGTACGTCGGTGGTCTCCCATTTCTAGGGTGGACTTTCCTAGGCATGGTCGCATCGCACGCACGCGAAAGCACCGCTACCAGTTCGTCCCCGCTTAGGCCGAGTAGGTTACGCTCACGACGGAGCGCCTCCCTAAGTACTTCGTCATTGAAGTACGATGTCTTCCACCTACGAGGGCTTGGCCGTGACCTAGCCGCTTCCTCTACGCGCTGCCTGCTGTTGTCATACTGTAGCGAACCGCCAGGTGGTCGCTGTGAGTGTAGGCATTGTCTACCCTCCAGTTCAAAATACTCGTTAGGCCAGGACTACAAAAAGTAACGTCGATAATCGACTCCGCTCCGTTTCGGCTGAAGGTACTTTTGGTACCAACATTAGCCAGATCGACATCTAGCACGGCCAGTGCCTCTAGCAGGATTTGACCTCGCTGGTTCGTGATACGGCTTCCCCATTCCACGGCCCAGGCATTGAAGTCACCCGCTATTACTACTGGCCTTCGCCCTGTCAGCGCGGTCGTCATACAGTCCAGCATCTGCGTGAACCGCTCGGTCGACCAACTCGGAGGCGCATAGCAGCTACAGAAGAGGACCCCGTTTACTTTGGCGATCACGAAGCCCTCGTAGGTAGTAGACACCAACTGCTGGACAGGGTATTTACCCGTTGTCCATATCGCCGCCATTTTTCCGGATCCATCCACGACCCAGTTGCCGTTGCCGGCGGGTACTCGGTATGGGTCCGATATGATGGCGATGTCCGTCCCCCACTCAGCAACTGCCTGGTACAGCAGTTGCTGAGCTGCGTCACAGTGGTTCAGGTTCAGCTGCGTTACCTGCACTGTGACTTTCCGTTAATGGCTCGTTTGAAGGTCGGGCACCTTGAGCCTCCCGTTGGGTGATTGTTGTTCACGGACTTGCCGGAACAAATCAAGCACTTGGGAGGGTTCTTGCAGCCTAGTGCCTTATGACCTTCCTCACCACAACGCCTACACAACTTGGTCCTATCAGGGCCTTTACAGCCCCAGGACTTGTGTCCTGGTTCCCTACACCTAAAGCAGATCACCGGTTGCTCATGTATGTTCAGTGAGCATACTGACCAACCAACCTTGATCTTGCCTACCTTAGCGGACTTATTTGCGTCCGCCACAGGTAGGTGTACTAAGGCCACCTGAGTACCTGCCGGACCTTTCCGTAGCTGAACGGCAGCGGTGGGCACCTGAATCTCGCACTGTTGCCGCAGTGCTGTGACGAGCTCTTCTGCGTTGGTGATCTCGTCAAGGTTCATCACCTTCAGAGTCATTGACTGCGTCAGAGCCCTCACTTCGACACCCTCGCCAAGGACCTCTTCCGCCAAACTTTTGTAGGCGGCGCCCTTGCGCTCCTTGTCGCGCTTAAGCTCGAGAATCATTTCACCTGTACGAGTGCGTCTGACACTGCGTACGTCGGCTCCAAGATCTGCGAGCTTCGCGTCACTGCGCATCGCCTTCAGGACTTCCGAGTACTTGGACTCTTCCGTCTTGATGATGATCGCATCACCCTTTTCGCGCTTGGCACCTACCCTCCTACTTTTCTTAGGCCTGGTATCCCTGCGCTCCTGAACTTCCTGCTTCTCCTTCTTCTTCTTTCTTACTACGGTTGTCCAGGGGGCGTCCCCCCCCTGATCCGCCCTAACCTGTGGTGATTGAGGACCTCTCAAAGGTCGCAACCCCCTGTTCCCATCACTCCGTGAGGGACCAGCCTTTTCGGGCCCACCCTTCTCGGCTTTCCGGGACGCCTGGCTGGGGTCCGATTTTCCGACACTTCTGCCGGTTTTCGGGGTTAATATCCGCCTGGCCTTGCGAGCGCCGCCGGGTAGCTCCTCCCCTGACGGCTGCCTCGCGCGCTTCTGCGATTGCTTGTTGTAAGCATTCGCTTCCGCACTTTTGGGGCTACCCGCGAAGACGAAGGGCTCCGTCTGGGTAGACTTCGGCACCTTCAATTCCACGGGTTCTGCTGCAGCCACAGTCGCCATGGGTTCAGCATGGTTCTGCTTGGCCGCGAACATCGACTTACGAAGTCTGAACAGGGCCTGCTTGAGGTCCTTGCTGATGTTAGACTTCGAGGACGCAAAGTCAATTATGGAGTCGAGCTGCTGTGCAGCCACTTCCATCGCAGAGAGCCCATCTCTACTTTTATTGATGGCCCGCATCAACCACGCTCCATCCATAACCTCACCCGATGCGTTAGCCGGGGATGAAATATGGTTTCCAGCACTGGCACTACGTGCACTGCTGCCTCCTCCTGCTTCCGCTCTCCTCAACGGAGACCTAGCTAACCCACTTCTTGCGAAGGGGTTAGCTTCCCTACTACTGCTACTACCTGCACTACTACTATTATTTTGATTTTGGTTTAAGTTTGTATTCATGATTGGATCCCACGAGTAGCACGGGAAAAGAGGTCCACCACGCCAGAGCCCTGCATTAACGTGGTAAGGGACAAAATACTGTGAGGGGTGCCCAGGTGCCCCACAGGCTCCGTTAACGGCCGAACATCTTTTTCACCCCTTCGACCATTCATTCCTCAGCACGGTTTTTCGCATCACACCTTGAATTGGGGTTACCCCGTTTGGTGGACTCTTACCACCGGAACAGGTCGTCCGTAGTTCTATTCTATACGCCGGAACTACACGGCTAACTTCTGCTACATGTGTTTAAAGATATACGCACTGGTCCCTCCCCATAGAAATACCGTAAGGTGGTTCCAGGGAGATAAGGATCTGAGGCCAATGGTATTTTTTTTTTCCTTCTAAGCAATGGGGGGATAATCTGCTCAACAGACTCCGGACCGAGGTCCGGGAGTGTGGGGTTGGGGACCATTTACTACGTACAAGCAGTAAACAGGACTACACCCCCGACCCACTAAACCATTTCCATTGCCGCCAAACCCTTCGTCTCTCCGGGACCACCAAGAAGGCATTGCTTCGGAGAGGGGCTATTGCACATCGCATCCTCCAGGTTAGCTGCGTAGCCATGCAGCAACGAACATCGATGACACGCTTATGGGGGTCCACCAAGGTAGCATGCTGGCGCATTGCCAGCTTCCCGGGTGGTCCTCACCTCCCGTTGTCCGCTGAAGGCGGGCAGGGTCGACCACTAAGCCCGCGCCCAGCTGCACCGCAGGTATCAAGAACTGATACTGCGGGCTTCGCAATTTGACCTACTGAAGGCTCAGGCCCTATCAGCTAGCACGAGCTGGGATTGCTGACGAAGGGGCCTCCACCTGCCCCGAACAACCAGAGGCTCGTACCCACCCAGTAGGCCGGCGCCACGACAGCAGCGCTACCAGGATGTTCTCCCCGCGGCCACTTAATCGCTGTAAGGGTCGATTTCGACCGTAGGGCACCGGTATGACCTACGTAGCCGACTGCGAACCCTTGGACCACCTGTTGATTAGCGTCTGCACTAGTCACTCCTCGAGTCCACACGCCACCTCCTTTGGAGTTCCGAGACGATGTGGGTGATAGCCGATGAAACGGCATTCCAGCCAAACTCGTCTGCACACATCCTCTGGACCAAATTGTCCGGAGTCGTGTCCCGACCGCATGTGGCAAACATGCGGTCACGCATTGTGCGGAAACGCGGGCACACGAACAAAACGTGTTCCGCCGTTTCCTCTAAACCTGCACAAACTGGACATTCGGGAGAACCCGCATGACCGAAACGGTGTAGATATTGTCTAAAGCATCCATGACCCGAAAGGACCTGTGTTAGGTGGAATGTTAGTTCCCCATGGCGCCTATTGACCCAGATATCTAACCTCGGAATCAACCTGTGAGTCCACACTCCCTTGGTGGAACTGTCCCACGCACGCTGCCATTTGACCATGGAGGCCAGTCTGGCAGTCCTGCGTATGCCTCTTGTGCCGCGCATTTCGAAGCACTCTATGTCTTCCATGATAAGGATACCAATAGGCATCATACCGGTGATGACACAAAGTGCATCGTGTGACACGGTACGGTACGCGCTCGCAACCCTCAGGCACATTAGCCTATAAGTACTCTCTAGCTTGCTACGGTAGCTATCGGTACTCAAAGCCGTGCCCCAAGCCGGGCCACCATACCTCAGTATGGACGAGGCGACACTGGCCAGAAGCTTACGCTTGCTGGCGTACACCGCAGAGCTATTGGACATCATCCGGGACAGTGCCACAATAGCTGTGGAGGCTCTCTTGCAGGCATAATCGACATGGCTACCGAAGGTAAGCTTGTCGTCGATCATCACCCCCAAGTGTTTGACGGAGCGCTTCGAAGTGATCGTGCAGTCGCCTACACTGATCACCGCTTGCTGCACCGACTTTCGGTTGTTGACAACAACAGCCTCCGTTTTGTGGTGAGCCAATTCCAGTTTCCTGGAGCTCATCCACTCCTCCACAATTGCGATCGAGTGGGCTGCAGTCAATTCCACTTCTTCGATCGATTCACCGTAGACCTCCAGCGTAATATCGTCGGCAAAGCCAACGATGACCACACCCGCCGGGAATTTTAATCTCAACACCTCGTCGTACATGACATTCCATAACACCGGACCCAGGATGGAACCTTGCGGGACTCCTGAGGTTATGTGAAAGCACTTCCGACCCACCTCTGTGTCATAGACTAATACCCGATTCTGGAAGTAACTTCCGAGAATCTTGTACAGGTACTCGGGTATCCCCACACGCAGGAGCGCATCGGCAATAGCCGCCCAACTGGCACTATTAAATGCGTTCCTTACATCCAGAGTCACTACTGCGCAGTAGCGAATCCCCCTCCTCTTACGCTGGAGTGCTATCTCAGCGGTTTTCTTAACCGTTAGAATAGCGTCTACGGTGGACTTCCCTTTCCGGAAGCCGAACTGGTTGCTTGAGAGACCATTTACACTCTCAGTGTACCTCAACAGTCTGTTGAGGATGATCTTCTCGAGCACCTTCCCCGCCGTGTCAATCAAGCATATTGGTCTATACGCCGACGGGTCACCAGGTGGTTTCCCCGCCTTTGGCAATAGTACCAGGCTCTGCCTCTTCCACGCATCTGGAAATACTCCCTCGTCCAGGCATATCTGCATAGCAGATCTGAACATACCGGGAGCCTCCAAGATTGCGACTTTGAGGGCCAGGTTTGGAACTCCGTCCGGACCTGGTGCCTTCCCCATGCTTAGGGATTTTGCAATCCCTACAAGTTCCTCATCAGTTACTCTATCCTCATCACCAGCCCCAATCCCCGGCTGTCCTACAAAAGGAGGCCATGGGCTAGGGTTGTGGCGCGGGAAGAGCCCCTCGATGATCCCCTCCAGCATCTGTGGAGACTGCTCCGTAGGAGCAATTGCACCTCTTGTCTTCGCCATTACTATCCTGTAGGCATCACCCCACGGGTTCGCGTTGGCACTCTGACAGAGTCCCTCGAAGCAGGCCTTTTTGCTTGCCCTTATCTCAGACTTCAGCGCGACTTTGGCAGCGGTGAACACCGCCCGTCGTTCTTCACGCTCCTGCTCGGTACGTGCTCGCTGCATCCGTCTCCTGGCCCGTAGGCAGGCACGGCGCAGGTTCGCAATAGCTTGAGTCCACCAGTATGTCGGTGGTCTCCCATTCCTAGGGTGGACTTTTCTAGGCATGGTCGCATCGCATGCACGCGTAAGCACCGCTACCAGTTCGTCCCCGCTTAGGCCGAGTAGGTTACGCTCACGGCGGAGCGCCTCCCTAAGTACTTCATCATTGAAGTACGATGTCTTCCACCTACGAGGGCTTGGCCTTGACCTAGCCGCTTCCTCAACCCGCTGCCTGCTGTTGTTGTAGTCGATACTGTAGCGAACCGCCAGGTGGTCGCTGTGAGTGTAGCCATCGTCTACCCTCCAGTTCGAACTACTCGTTAGACCAGGACTACAAAAAGTAACTTCGATAATCGACTCCGCTCCGTTACGGCTGAAGGTACTTTTGGTACCAACATTAGCCAGATCGACATCTAGCACGGCCAGTGCTTCTAGCAGGATTTGACCTCGCTGGTTCGTGTTACGGCTTCCCCATTCCACGGCCCAGGCATTGAAGTCACCCGCTATTACAACTGGCCTTCGCCCTGTCAGCGCGGTCGTCATACAGTCCAGCATCTGCGTGAACCGCTCGGTCGACCAACTCGGAGGCGCATAGCAGCTACAGAAGAGGACCCCGTTTACTTTGGCGATCACGAAGCCCTCGTAGGTAGTAGACACCAACTGCTGGACAGGGTATTTACCCGTTGTCCATATCGCCGCCATTTTTCCGGATCCATCCACGACCCAGTTGCCGTTGCCGGCGGGTACTCGGTATGGGTCCGATATGATGGCGATGTCCGTCCCCCACTCAGCAACTGACTGGTACAGCAGTTGCTGAGCTGCGTCACAGTGGTTCAGGTTCAGCTGCGTTACCTGCACTGTGATTTTTCGTTGATGGCTCGTTTGAAGGTCGGGCACCTTGAGCCTCCCGTTGGGTGATTGTTGTTCACGGACTTGCCGGAACAAATCAAGCACTTGGGAGGGTTCTTGCAGCCTAGTGCCTTATGACCTTCCTCACCACAACGCCTGCACAACTTAGTCTTATCAGGGCCTTTACAGCCCCAGGACTTGTGTCCAGGTTCCCTGCACCTAAAGCAGATCACTGGTTGCTCATGTATGTTCAGTGAACATACTGACCAACCAACCTTGATCTTACCTACCTTAGCGGACTTATTTGCGTCTGCCACAGGTAGGTGTACTAAGGCCACCTGAGTACCTGCCGGACCTTTCCGTAGCTGAACGGCGGTGGTGGGCACCTGCACTTCGCACTGTTGCCGCAGTGCCGTGACGAGCTCTTCTGCGTTAGTGATCTCGTCAAGGTTCATCACCTTCAGAGTCACTGACTGCGTCAGAGCCCTCACTTCAACACCAGCGCCAAGGACCTCTTCCGCCAAACTTTTGTAGGCGGCGCCCTTGCGCTCCTTGTCGCGCTTGAGCTCGAGGATCATTTCACCTGTACGAGTGCGTCTAAGCTTGCGGATCTAGGAGCCGACGTACGCAGTCTCCTAGATCCGCAAGCTTCGCGTCGCTGCGCATCGCCTTCAGGACTTCCGAGTACTTGGACTCTTCCGTCTTGATGATGATCGCATCACCCTTTTCGCGCTTGGCACCTACCCTCCTACCTTTCTTAGGTCTGGTATCCCTGCGCTCCTGATTCTCCTGTTTCTTCTTCTTCTTCTTCCTCACTACGGTTGTCCAGGGGGCGTCCCCCCCCTGGTATCAGGTATCAGAAGGCCGGCTCCAGAGGCACGTTCCCCGCCATTTGGGAGATTTGTGCCATCGCCATGTTTGAGCCTATTTCATCATCTACCCGATGGGAGAGGAAAGGGAAGGGGAAGATGGGAGGAAATAGGAGTGGGGTCCCTTGAAGAGGGAAAATCGCATAAGCGAATTAAGAGCATGTAGCTCCATACCACAATGGGTTCGAACAGCGCCCTAAAAAGGGCACTGCAAAACGCATGAGCGTAAAGAGAGCCTATAGCTCATTACCACAGCGGGTTAAGAATAACAGAAGGTCCTGAAGATTCAGGTTACTGAAATCAGTTTCACCTAATAAGTGTTTACCAAGTAATTGGAATCGCCATTACGCGAGAACTTGACAGTTACAAATCAGGTGATAAGAAGTTCCATAATCGGAATCACAACTATCACACACAAATGTATCAACACACTGAATATTTGCCATGTGATAGTTGAGTCAGCAGTGGCCAGTTAAGGTTGTAACCAAGCGACTGCAATTCTGCTTTGACAGATTTGTTAAATACTTAGCCACCTTTGGAGTGGCTCAGTAATGTACAGACATCCACTCGTCCCGCGAAGGGAGTTGTGGGGAACATTTTCTATAAGCAAAGTGACAAGCAATTTTGAGATCACTCAAAGCAAGGACAATTGTGTCCCAATTCACCGGAAGTGGGAACATCCAAATCACTAGGATTTCCAATGGACGGAGAAAATCCATGGAATTTGGTCACAACCAATTCACAGTTTGTGGAGTATAACAAATGCATAGTCTGCGAATTTACATTCTTATGTTCATATAGAGATGTAGGCGATTTCCTACAATAAGTAATCCAAGATTAGAACTACTTAAGCATTCCATCAGACTGGAGCTTCTCAAATTGATATCTGAGCTGCTCCAGATGATGTGATGAGTATCAGCATCACTGCCCACAATCAGCAGAAGGCCTTTTCATAGACAGTGAACGATAACTCGTTTGAAATCATCCATTGGGGATGGTTCATCATGTGGTAAATACACCACAAAACGAAAGACGTATTTCCTATTGAGGTCACATATAGAAATATCAATTGTGACAGCACATACATCTCTGGTTGTTAACTCAGAAATGAGTGTAGCGACGTCAGCGCTATTCACGAGCACGTATGCACGAGGCATGGCACGCGAGTATGCCATTTCATGTTTCTGAAAGTAGCAAAAACTGGGTCCACTAGGTTACCTAGATAAAAGTTCACAAAAGTAAGGTTTTTGAACTACCGCCACTTGAGCTGTACCATTTGCATGAGTCTACAAAGATTGATCGTTGCTGACATTTTATGCTGGAGATTGATCTAACTAAGCTATCCTAGCCGTAGCCACTACCCAAACTAGGCAGGATTAAGCTTTTCGCCATCTCAGAACGAAAAAGATCAGCAGCGAACAAAAACCAGATCGGTAGCTCTTAAAAGTCGCCAAAGGCGAAAAGCACAGATTACACTGCATAAAACGCATAATGCGAAACCATAGAGGTGAAAATTTAAACTAAATTACAATGTTTTAATAATCCCACCCTTATTTAGCCTCAGGCTTGAGACTGAAGAAGGGCAGCCGATTATCTCGGAGAAACACAAGGTCACCTGCACCATTGCTCCGGGTAGCACAGGAAGGGCATAATACTGTAGAGGGCGCCCTGGAACTCCACAGGCTCCGTTTGCGGCTAGGTTTTATTTAGACCCCCCTAACCATTCATTCTTTGGCACGGTAAGCTTAAAGCCGTATGAATTAGGGGTCACCTGTGAGGTGGACTTTTACCACCGGAACAGGCAGTCCGTAGTGTTAATTCTTAGCCAGTTGAAACAACCGCTACCGACACTACGCGGCTATCTAGGCTGATCGGGAAAAGGAAGTTAACATTGATGATTAACTCCTGACGTGCCCAAACAGCCACTCACTTCAACACCAGCGCCAAGGACCTCTTCCGCCAAACTTTTGTAGGCGGCGCCCTTGCGCTCCTTGTCGCGCTTGAGCTCGAGGATCATTTCACCTGTACGAGTGCGTCTAAGCTTGCGGATCTAGGAGCCGACGTACGCAGTCTCCTAGATCCGCAAGCTTCGCGTCGCTGCGCATCGCCTTCAGGACTTCCGAGTACTTGGACTCTTCCGTCTTGATGATGATCGCATCACCCTTTTCGCGCTTGGCACCTACCCTCCTACCTTTCTTAGGTCTGGTATCCCTGCGCTCCTGATTCTCCTGTTTCTTCTTCTTCTTCTTCCTCACTACGGTTGTCCAGGGGGCGTCCCCCCCCTGCTCCGCCCTGACCTGTGGTGATGGAGGACCTCTCAAAGGTCACAACCCCCTGTTCCCATCACTCCGTGAGGGGCCAGCCTTTTCGGGCCCACCCTTCTCGGCTTTCCGGGACGCCTGGCTGGGGTCCGATTTTCCGGCACTTCTGCCGGTTTTCGGGGTCAGTATCCGCCTGGCCTTACGAGCGCCGCCGGGTAGCTCCTCCCCTGACGGCTGCCTCGCGCGCTTCTGCGATTGCTTGCTGTAAGCATTCGCTTCCACGCTTTTGGGGCTGCCCGCGAAAACGAAGGGTTCCGTCTGGGTAGACTTCGGCACCTTCAGTTCCACGGGTTCTGCCGCAGCCACAGTCACCATGGGTTCAACATGGTTCTGCTTGGCCGCCAACATTGACTTACGAAGTCTAAGCAAGGCCTGCTTGAGGTCCTTGCTGATGTTAGACTTCGAGGACGCAAAGTCAATTATGGAGTCGAGCTGCTGTGCAGCCACTTCCATCGCAGAGAGCCCATCTCTACTTTTATTGATGGCCCTCATCAACCACGCTCCATCCATAACTTCACCCGATGCGTTAGCCGGGGATGAAATATGGGTTCCAGCACTGGCACTACGTGCACTGCTGCCTCCTCCTGCTTCTACTCTCCTCAACGGAGATCTAGCTAGCCCACTTCTTGCGAAGGGGTTCGCTTCCCTACTACTGCTACTACCTGCACTACTACTGTTGTTTTGATTAGATATTGTACTCATTTTTGAATCCCACGAGTAGCACGGGAAAAGAGGTCCACCACGCCAGAGCCCTGCATTAACGCGGTAAGGGACAAAATACTGTGAGGGGTGCCCAGGTGCCCCACAGGCTCCGTTAATGGCCGAACATCTTTATCACCCCTTCGACCATTCATTCCTCAGCACGGTTTTTCGCATCACACCTTGAATTGGGGTTACCCCGTTTGGTGGACTCTTACCACCGGAACGGGTTGTCCGTAGTTCTATTCTGGACGCCGGAACTACACGGCCAGAGGCCAATGGTATTGTCTGTGCGTTCTGTACACCACTTGAGCAATTCAACAAGAATTGCTCAAGTACAGTGCATGGGCTGGTTTTTGTAAGTCGTCGTCGATGTGACATCCCCACACTTCCTGAGTAACCTTCTCAGGCGCACGGCATAAAAATGAACAAGGCAGGCTCTTTACTGATGTAAATATCAAGTTTGATAGTAAACATGTGACGTCACTCCTATCGTACCATATACCTTCCTGACCACTAGATCATTTTTTTTTTCGCATATTTGCTCGAGGTGGTTAGGAATGACGTTGTCAAGTAGCTGTCAGATTTCGGAATACATCACCTTCTTAATATAGTACACCGTGCTCAGGCGTCTGTTTGCCGATATCCCCCTTGTAAAAAAGACATATGACAGCCTAAATTCCACCTAATACTCATTCCCTCAAAAAATCTATTATTGAACACTTTCCAACCACTCTCTTGGCACGCATGCACCCGTCATAATTCAAATCACGTTTTAAAATCGATGAAAATTTTTCACAGCCATTCATTGAGCAAAATTTTCATTCAGAAAATCGCAACCTACTTTCGATTCGAGCGCACTATTTATAAATTGGCGACACCGTCGCGTCACCGTGTCCATTTCATTCATAAAATTGTTTCGCACATTGTGCCCTCGTTGGTGACGATCGTCTGCTACCGTTGTTGGTTGATGACGTAGATGGGCGCTCTAATTGATTGTTGGACGCCCTCCAGAACTATTTCGAGATTCTTCTCTTGCACAAATATTGAAATTCATGAAAGCATGTGGTTTGAAAATAGAGAGTCATTCGTTTTTTTCCAAACTGTAGTACCATAATCCTGGGTCAAATTGATAAGTGGGACGAATTTCTCTCCAAGGATGCAGAATGTTTCGTTTCAGACATTTTAACATGACGAAGGACGATGAGTAGTTTTCATTGATTCAAGAATAGCAGTCAAAAACCTTACCTGATCGCACTAACCCAACATCCTTTCCATGACTACTCTGGAGAGCAGAGGTATACGCGGTCAATCTAACATTCCTTCTCCTTCCTGATGACCGTAAGGACGGGGCCGCCGTCAAAAATGTCGTCGTATTTAAATTTTGAGCTGTCGATTTGTCCATATTGAGAATGGTAGTCTAATCCCAACCCCCATTCAATGAATCTCTGGGTAATTTCGATTGTTCCTGGACAATCACGGAGTAGCAACTTTGAATTGTTCGGCTCATCCCAAGTAACGTTAGTAACTGCATAACAGTCTAGTCAACTCTCATTCCACTAAAATGTTTGTTGGGATGCTCATGCTCTGGGGATCGATATTATGAAGGTAGGTTAATTTTATATTATCAAAACGGTTTTATTATATTTGATCAATTTACTGATAAGTACTGATTTTGTCGAAATTATTTTGACTATATTTCAATTCCTACGGATAAAACAACAAAATGTCATAAAACAGAAATCATTTTGCACACGGTTTACGGTACCCAGAGATTCTGAGCAGGTCCATAATGCGATCATCCTCTTAGATACACTTTGCGCACCACAGTTGTGCAGTGCAGCAGTGTTTTACCAATTCAGGTGAAGGCCAACAGGTAAACCTCTGCTGATTGATGGCCGCAAACCTTTCCAAATATTTCTTTCGCCCATCAGTCACAGTGTCTGAACTCTGAACGGCTACTCGGGAAGATGATGATGACGACGATGAAGATGATGACGAGCGTTTGATGAATAACCTTTGTCAGAACTAAGAACCCCTCTCGTCGGATGGCTTAGGTGACGACTCTGGTTTGCTGATTAATTGACACTCATTAGTCAAATCGGTTGCGGGTCTGGAAAGAAGGATATTTCACTGTGACAACGGGCTTGGAGTTTGGCATTTATTGTTTATGGATTAACTTGAAATACCCTTACTGGGAGGTCAAAGGGAAATGTTGTCAAATACTGATAGGTAGTTTTTCTAACTCAATGGTGATTAATTGGAGGGTTAATGATGTACAGAACAAACAAGTCCGAAGACAGTTTAAATAAGCAAATTTAGGAGAATGAGTAATAATTGTCTTTGTGATTTGAAAAACAGGTACAATGCATCTGTAGCTAGATGCTGCTTATGAGATGAAAAATAATTGGTTTCACATATGAAAATGTAAGTTGTATTTAACAGCTGAACAGATTCAGACACCATATAGCTAACGGTGTACAATAAAATCTATTTTTTATTTCTTATTGATTCAGTAAAGTTGAAATAATTACAGGTTTTTCTAAAAACTTAAAAATGTGTTTATTGTATACATATATTTTTTTATTATTCTTGAAAATGCTGCTGCATACATGCTATAAAATATAAATTTCCATTTTTAATTTCAAAATGATAGTGCACAAGCTAAACATTTTTAGTATACAGTGCCCGGTTTTGACGTAGGACTACGTCTTTGTTTTCTATATTGGGGTGCACTTTAAAAGTACGGAAAATGAGACATGTAACGAAATTAGGGGAGATTTTGAACGTTAATAACTCAGTTGTTTATGAACCAATTATTACGATTTTAGTATCATTCGATCAGAAATGTATCTACGCATCGTTAGTAATATATCCGATAAGTGAATTTTGTTGTTAAACTATTGAAAATTTGATAAATGTTGACCCCTTTCTTATTCAACCAATCACGTTCGAGCACTTTTCGACGGTGTCGCTTCCCACTATAAAAGCAAATGGGTCCCTGCTTCTTCCCTTAGTCTTCTTTTTGCGGTCGGACTGTGAACACGGTCGGGCGAGTCATTCTCGCTTTGCTTTTGCACCCGCGTCACAGTCCAATTTGTGTCGTCGGAAGAGGAAGACGCAAGATTGATTTGCGGCGGCGATGACGATGGCTTGGGCGCTTCTCCGAGCGGCAAACTACTGCTGCTCGGAGAAGCGTCCAAGCCATCGTCGTCGCCGCCGCAAATTTATCCGCGCTCCCAGATTTCGACCCGTGATAAATTCAGCATCGGCGGTCAAGAAGCAAGCCCGATAGGAACCAGATACTAGAAGCCCCCAGAGTTGCTGATCCGAGGAGCTGCTGCTAATCGAGCGTCGGAAGCGCTCGAGTTTCCAGATTTCGACACGTGCCCGTGGATCCACTACCCGTTGCTGTTTGCGTTGAGGATTTCCCGTTTGACCATGGCGATCAAGTGATAACTTCCCGCAGTGCTATTCATCTGCAATCGGACCTTGTCAGGACCATCAAATTTGTGGTAAAGAGTTGAAGGAATAATATTTCCGACCTTATTAGATCTTATATTTCTCAATCAATCTCGCAGTTTCATACAAAATTTAATTTGTTATGAATAATTGACTATTCGAGGACGCTGCTGCAGTGCCGTCGGGGTGAGTGCTCAACATTTCACTTTAAAAGTACGGAAAATGAAACATGTAACGAAATTAGGGGAGATTTTGAACGTTGTTTATGAACAAATTATTACGATTTTAGTATCATTCGATCAGAAATATATGTACGCATCGTAAGTAATATATCCGATAAGTGAATTTTGTTGTTTAACTATTGAAAATTTGATAAATGTTGACCCCTTTCTTATCCAACCAATCACGTTCGAGCACTTTTCGACGGTGTCGCTTCCCACTATAAAAGCAAATGGTCCCTGCTTCTTCCCTCAGTCTTCTTTTTGCGGTCGGACTGTGAACACGACCGGGCGAGTCATTCTCGCTTTGCTTTTGCACCCGCGTTACAGTCCAATTTGTGTCGTCGGAAGAGGAAGACGCAATATTGATTTGCGGCGGCGATGACGATGGCTTGGGCGCTTCTCCGAGCGGCAGTAGTCCGAGCGTCCAAGCCATCGTCATCGCCGCCGCAAATTTATCCGCGCTCCCAGATTTCGACTAGTGATCGGTGGTCCAGAAGCAAGGCCGTTAGGAACCAGAAACCAGAAGCCCCCAGAGTTGCTGATCCGAGGAGATGCTGCTAATCGAGCGTCGGACTGGTGAAATCGCTCAAGCTTTCAAGAGTGAGCATCGTTTCCTGATTTCGACTTGTGCCCGGGGATCCAATACCCGTTGCTGTTGTGCGCCATCCACGTCACGAACCATTCAGCTGGTTCGTCGTATAAGCAAATTCCCCGTTTGACCATGGCAATCAACTGATAACATCCCGTAGTGCTATATATCTGTAACCGAATCGAGGCTAAGAAAGCCATCGGCCCTTGTCAGGGCCATAATATTTGTGGAAAAGAGTTGAAGGAATAATATTTCCAACCTTATTACATCTTATATTCCTCAATCAATCTCGCAGCTTCGTACAAAATTTAATTTGTTATGAATAATTGATAGCACGTCAATTTGAGACTATTCGTGGACGCTGCTGCAGTGCCGTCGGGGTGAGTGCTCAAAATTTCATAACGATTGTAAACTAGAGTGGAATTTCCGACAGTGTCTTTGATTTGCCATATTTTATGAGAACACTTCAATTACGAAAATGATTACATGTAACAAAATTGCGACATGTTTAGAATGCTTTTGAAAAGAAATTCCCATTGAACAATTTTCATAACTTTGGCACCAGATCAGAAATTTACCTTCATATTAAAGAAAACTATTGATTATCAATAGCGAACTATTGAATATTTAGTAATTGTCAACCCTTTCATTCATATTCGACCAATTTCTCACGCATTATCATTTTTCGCAATTATCAAGTAATTCTAAGTCCAACTCATTATTGGCACATATGCATTTCCCAGATTGGTCGATTAGAAAGAGAAGAGCACGAAGGGGAGGAGCATAATCTGCTAATCTAAGGGTATATAGCATGCTCCCTTCGTTGGATTCGGTTTCATTCCGTTTCGACTTCCGAGCTGGCAAGAGCTGCTACGATCCTGCGCAGCGACGTCCGCACCTGCTGATTGAAGCTAGCGATCCAGCGTCTGGTGATCGGTGGAAATCGCTCAAGATTTCAAGAGTGAGCATCGTTTCCAGATTTCGCCTTGTACCCGGTGATCCACTACCCGTTGCTGTTGTGCGCCATCCACGGACCATGGAAATCAACTGATCAATCCCGCAGTGCAATTTATCTGTGACCGCATCGAGGCTAAGAAAGCCATCGGCCCTTGTCAGAGCCATCAAATTTGTGGAAAAGAGTTGAAAGAATAATATTTCCGACCTTGTTACATCTTATATTCCTCAATCAATCTCACAATTTCGTACAAAATTTAATTTGTCATGAATAATTGATGGCACGACAATTTGAGACTATTCGTGGACGCTGCTGCAGTGCCGTCGGGGTGAGTGCTCAACATTTCACAACGAATTTAAACTAGAGTGGCACATCCAACAGTGTCTTTGATTTGCCATATTTTATGGGAGCACTTCGATTATGAAAATTATCACATGTAACAAAATTGCGACATGTTTAGAATGGTTTTGAACAGAAATTCTGATTGAACAATTTTCATAATTTTGGTACCCATGGATCAAAAATTTACCTTCATATTAAAGAAAACTATTGATTATCAATAGCTAACTATAGAATATTTAGTAAATGGCAAGCATTCCAACTATTCATGTTCGATCAATTTCTCATGATAATGCATGAATAACGTTTCCAGATTTCGACTTAAGCCCGGCGATCCACAGCCCGTTGCTGTTGTGCGCCATCCAAGCCACGAAACATCCAGCTGGTTCGTCGCATAAGCAAATAGCTTGCTCAAATTTATATATTTGCGTTGGGGATTCCCCGTTTGACAATCAACTGATAACATATTGCATTAATATTCATCTGTGACAGCATCGAAGCTAAGAAAGCCATCGGCCCTTTTCAGGCCACCAAAATGTGCGTAAAAGAGTTATAGTAAGATTTCCACTTTATTTATTTCTAACATCTTATATGCCAAGCAAAGAATATTACTTCTCTTAAGCTTACGAAGGGGGCCTTCCAAGAAGACATCATATATTAACAGAGGTATATTTTCTACTATATCGCGTTTTAAATTATTCTAAATGGAGAATCGTTCATCTTCATTGATAAACATGACGAACAATAGATCAAATTGCAATGTTAAACAGCACGCTCCAGAATACGAAATCATCTAGCAAGAGAGGGAGCTTACACTGCTTCTGATTGGTGCCTAATGCACAACCAATCGTCACCGGCGGGGAACCGCCTTTTCCCCTTGCTGGTTTGTGATTGGTCGTTAAGTGATTGGTTCCAGTTATAAAAGCAGCTCACATAGCCTGCCATGCCTAGAGGGGACGGACCTGGTGTAGTGGTTAGAACACTCGCCTCTCACGCCGAGAACCTGGGATCGAATCCCATCCCCGACATAGTCACTTATGACGTAAAAAAGTTATAGTGACGGCTTCCTTCGGAAGGGAAGTAAAGCCGTTGGTCCCGAGATGAACTAGCCCAGGGCTAAAAATCTCGTTAATAAAGTCAAATCAATCTGCCATGCCTCATTCTATCGTGATCAGCGCTCCGAACAACATTTGAAGAAAATGGCTCGAGCGAAATCGAAGAGCGGATTTGCTCCTTGCAACTGCAAGCAGCAAATTGCCGCTCTTTTGGTTTCGTTCATAAACGATAAGGAAACGCCACCGAAGCTTCAGTTGAAGAAGCATCCGCCAAAGAAGCATCCGCCGAAGAAACATCCGCCGAAGAAACATCCGCCGAAGAAGCATCGACAACCACCACTGCAACAACTTTTCAAGGACCGGAAAATCCAGATCAATCGTGGTGAACTATTGGTCACTTTCCGTGTTCCGCTCACTCCTGCTCGTGTATATTATATGAACCAGGTGATTGAACGATAAAACGGCTCTTTTCAGAGCCACCAAACAAAACGGCTCTTTTCAGAGCCACCAATTAATATCAAGAGAGTTCTTAGGATAATTTTCATGTAAAAGCCCTTGGACCCACCAAACAAAACGGCTCTTTACAGAGCCACCAAATAAAACGGTTCTTTTCAGAGCCACCAATTAATATCAAGAGAGTTATTAGGATAATTGTTCATGTAAAAGCCCTTTGACCCACCAATCAAAACGGTTCTTTTCAGAGCCACCAATTAATATCAGAGTTATTTGTGTAATATTCCCTAATTTGTTAACCACATACTTGCTATAATCTCTTAATTCATCTCGTAGCATCATACAATAATTGATTTATTACGAATAATTGACAATACGGCAATTTGAGGATGTTTCCGAGGACACTGCTGCAGTGCCGTCGGGATGCAATAACAGCATAATGTTCATCTTGTACATCCCTTACCCAGACATCAGTTTCATACAGCCTATTTCCCAGATAAGAAAACGAAGAATTTGAAAGGAGGAGCATCACCTGCTATTCTAAGGGTATAAAGCATCCCTCCTTTGCTGAATTCGGTTTCATTCTGTTTTCGCTTTCGAGCTGGTAAGAGCTCCTCCAAACCGGCTCAGCTCCTCGCTACCAGAGGCAAGCTACGAGATGGCTGAAGAACATCGACCAAAGCCGCTTGTTGAAGCGCACATCGTCATCCGCACCGCAAATCTCATCGGGCGAGGAGGATTGCAACCAGTGCGCCGTCAAAGTGTGTCCGTGTTACGCAAATTCAACAATTCAATCGGCCCTTTTCAGAGCCAACAAATGTGTTTTGAAGAGTTGATTGTGTAATATTCCCAAATTTGTTCGAGATGGCTGAAGAAAATCGACCAAAGCCGCTTGTTGAAGCGCACATCGTCATCCGCACCGCAAATCTCATCGGGCGAGGAGGATTGCAACCAGTGCGCCGTCAAAGTGTGTCCGATCAGCAAGCGGCGGCAAGTTTGTACGAGATGGCTGAAGAAAATCGACCAAAGCCGCTTGTTGAAGCGCACATCGTCATCCGCACCGCAAATCTCATCGGGCGAGAAGGACGCAACCAGTGCGCCGTCAAAATCAAACTCATCATCTGTGGTGCAGTCAAGAATCAAGCCTGTTAGGCACCATTACCACTATTATTAGGCAAATCAAGCGTCCGGCTAGTGAAATTGCTCAAGATTTCAAACTTGAGCTACATTTTAAGATTTCGACTTCAGCCGTGTGGTCCAATATCTGTTGCTGATGTGTGCCATCCACACGACGAAACATTCAGCTGGTTCGTCGTATAAGCAGAGAACTTGTTCATTGCATTGCATTGAGGATTTTTCGTTTAACCATGGCAATCAACTGATAACATGCTGTAGTGCCATTTATCTATGACAGCATTCGTGCTAACAAAGCCTTTGGCTCTTTTTAGGGCCACCACATGTGCGTAATATAGTAATATAGCGTAATATAGCGCGGAGTAATATTTCCGACTTAATTTATTACATTGCCAAGCAATGTATAATATTTCTCTCAAACCATAAGAACTACAAAGCGATGACTGGATCTACTACTGAATCACTACTGTTCTTTCCAATGCTACTGTATATTTCAGAGGAGGTTATTAATATAATTTCAAAATGATCATACATCCTGAAGTGAAATTTCACATTTTCATAGATAAATATGACGAATGATTAATATTTACGAAAGTTTCGAGCACTGAAAACAGTATGAAGTCAAAACGAGCAACACAATGACATCAAATTCAGTTACATAAACCATCGTGGTCCTACGTCACCAGTTCGTACAACCCCATAGGGATGTACCCTTATAGTTTTTTTTCAATATTTCAACTTATTTAAATCTCGTTTTTTGCTGATTCGATCATACGTCCAATACCCTTATTGTCATTTTTAGTGGCTTGCCCGTATGAAACCTGAAAAAATGCAATCAGTGTAAAAATTCTTACGCCTCCAACCGAAAGCTCTACCACCGGGCTAACAATTCACAGCGGTGTCATTCTAATTCAACGAACAATCCGAACCCATGCACTCATGTGACCAGCAGAGAGTTAGTAAAGTGAAGCAAAACCACAATCTCCTCAAATGCGACACGCTCCGAGGCAGCAATAGCACCATATTGGATTTTTCACGTGTCTCAAGAATCTTGGGTTTCACTATCAATCTCTACACCTCACAAACAGTTGGAAGCCCAGCTGGCCCCAAAGCTGAAGGTGGTGACTTGCCAGGGGCAGAACGGAGGCAGCAGATACCAACTTACCAACTATGTGACTAGATGGAAAATTGCATTCTCAAGCCTCTCGGCTCCGTGCTGCTCGTGTCTCCTGCGCCCATGGTTCTATCAAGCCCCCTCCGCGAGAAAGAGATTGTACACTATTGGGAACGTGTGCGCCGAGATTTTTCATGCCACTCGGCCGAAGCTGCAGCACTATTGGCGCAACCAAATTGTAATCTTTTTCTCCATTTCTTGTCGGCTGGTGGGCTTGTAAATAGCTCTCGGTTCTTAGCTGTACTAAAACCAGCTGGCCGAGTGATTGCGAAGTGAATGTTTTATGTTTCATTTCTTAAGGTATGGCTACGAGTTTTTCTGTCGTATTTTCTCAGCGCGCTTTTTACTCCCAAAAGTGTGCATAGATCAAACTTCTTGTCGGCACTGTGGCGGTTCGAGGGATGATTGAAAGGAGGTTCGCGTTGATTGGAAGAACCTTAAATTGGATTAGATTCGAACAGATATTCGCAAGACACTCAGGGTTTAACTATCTACTTATAGTAGTTTACGGAACAAGTTGCAGAATGATGATTTTTACAGCACGAGTCGTAAATTTATCGAGTTCTGCAACGAGCTACGTACAACATTTTTTGCAATTTTGTAGAAGACCACTTGAGGGTATCAGAAATTATATCGAAATGCATTCACCGTTATATAACAATTTCTGAAAAATTGTTGTGTTATGATTTATTACGCAACTCAAAACAGTTGCGTAATGAGAAAGCGTTGCGTAATGAATCATTACAGCACTGGTTTCAGTTGCAGAATGACTCTTCCCGCACTGCTGATGATTAAATTGAATTGTAATTGGCTGCCATTTGGGGAACTTTGGGGAACCCATGCGGGGTTGTTCAACAATATGACAAATATTTAAGAAAGTTATTTCGGTTTTCTGCTTTCTGTTCCTTGAAAAACCCTTGCATGGCTTTGGGAAAGAATACAATATGCTTAGGAGCTATAACTTTGAAGTTGCTGAAATTGTTTTTAAAGGAGTCTTAAGAGCAATCCCTATGATGTTCCCTACATTAACTTATGAGTCTTGTGAGAATACCTTGAATAGTATCTGAAAGTTTATTTTAGAGCAATTTCTGGTGGAATGTTTGAAGCATTTTTTCAGGAACCCCGGAAAGAAATCTAATGAGGTTTCCTGGTGAAATTCTTTGTGAAATTATAATAAGGAACCTCAAAAAGGAAATTTGTATAACCATCCCTCAAATATATCTCAACTATATCTGTAGAAATATACATTAAGAAATATCTAGAAGTATTTTTATGATAATTCCTTGAGATCTCCTGAAGAAATCCTTTGTGTTTTTCATATAGAAAATTCAGAAGATTAACACCGCGTAATAGGTCAGCGTTTTGTCCTTTAACATTTCAATTGAGACTGACTTGCTCCTTAGCGAATGTTGTTTTAAGGTTGTAAACAGATGCATACAACAACTACCAAAAGCTAAACATTACATATATTTTGCAATTGGATTAAATGGACAAATTGATGTGAAGTTTTGCGAAAAAGTTACACGTCTTCTCAGTGAGAATCGAACTCACGACTCCCTGATCTCTAGTTAGGGCGCGTTACCCCTACGCCATGAGAGGACTCATAAACGCAGAGGTTAACCTGAATTCGATTTCAGCTCAATAATCACGTGGTCCTTTTTCGCAAAATGCACCTTTTTCGGAACTAACTATGGGAAAGTTGCCGAAGAGATTGATGCTGCCGACAATATTCACACTGACAACAGATATTCGCAGCGTTATAAAAACGTTTCCAAAAATTTTTTAACAAGTCTGTTGGTGTGAATCGATAGAGGATTGAGCAACGCATGAATGTAAACACACAAACACGTAATTTGGCTGCTGATGTCCGAGAAAATAACAAAAGAAGCGCGATATCGGTTCAGACTGCCGAGAATACGTAAGTTCCCCTACTTAGAGTAAGATGAGACAAAGTTTGATCTTAGTTGAATAATCAATATTTCCAGAAAAACTATAATAGTTAAAAAGAAATAAATACCACATAGTGAACCTTCGATATAGATATTGGCTACAAAATCCCTAATAAACTTGTATAAAAAATTTGCCCACTTTTAGTTATAACAGTTTTAAAATTGAAACGAACTTTTGCCCATCCGATGGGGCAAGAGCTCTTATTAAGTATGGTGCAAAAATTCACTAACTGAAACACAAAAACGTACTTTATACCAAACACAAATTTAAACTGGCAGAAAAATACACACTAAATATTCATAAAAATACTCAGAATATGATTAATTGCAATATACTCCTACACAGCAAGTTTTTGCAAAATAAAGGGAAACCTGAAATTTTGGAGACTTTTTTCACCCGATCGTAATATGCAGATTTCAGGCATATTGAAACTTTCTTTTTGACTCGAACTTTTTTCCCACTATGGGGAAAAATAATTCGCAAGCATTTATGCGTAAACTAATACACCTCAAAGCATCCATATGAAAGGCATTGCATAAAACATTTGATGATTTCTTTATTTGATTTCAAGCTTTGAAAGATGGCCCAAAAATTAAAATTTTTACGTCTGTGAACAATACATAGCCACAGAATCTCAACGATTTATAAAATATTTGGAGTGAAAGTCCCTTACTTGAACAGCATTCGAACCTCCTCGACAAGTATAACATTTGTTTTGAATTGAGTTGGAAATTTTAAAAAGAAACTTTTGCCCCACTTTATTCTAACTGTGACCAGCCACTAGCTAGAGATAACAATGTGCTAGTATGTTGAATAGTCTCAAACCGCTACACAAAACGAATTGGAAAAGTTTCCTCTTGCTCTTGTATTATAAGTGTGTGCATTTTCAAACTCTACTAGATCCGCTAATTTGAACGGTACCTCATACAAACCCTCGGGATTCATTATTAGTTTGAACTTCTAGTCACCCTACGATCAACAGAAAATTGTACTTCTGGTTACCCTTTTGGCTGTTTTGTTTTAATTGTGCGTTCCGCTTCACAGCGTTCCAGGAGCTGAATGACGTTTGAACAATTTTTAATCTGAACGATGTGCAAATTAGCGGGGTACAAAAAACAGTGTACAGATTAATTCACATATATATATATATATATATATATATATATATATATATATATATATATATATATATATATATATATATATATATATATATATATATATATATATATATAAAATCCCGAAGTTGTCTGTCAGTAAGGCTTTGAAATGTTTCACTGAAATGTTTCATTGGACACTACAGCAGCAGAATAATCGAGAATTTGCGGTATTATTTTTCACTCTAATTTGTATTCTGGAACGTTCGAAACGTTTTACAGCACAAGAAACACTACAACAGCAATGAAGGGTTCAACATTTGAGATTAGAACATCACAACTGCATTGAAATAGTGTTTATAGAAGTTGGAGCATACATTTAGGATATATTTTATTGAAAGTTTATAAGCTAAACCGGGACAAATTGAAACGGGTGGGGCACGTTGGAATGCAAAGTTTCGAATTTTAATTTGTAAAGTTTGTTTTGATTTTCAAAGTGCAGGGTTTACTTCACAATGTTAATTTTTGGCTACCAAATTCTGTTGAAACGTGGCTAGCCACGTTGGGCAAGCTAGTTTTGTATAAAATTCAACACAAAAACTCTAAATTTAACAATTTTGAGCAGTTTACTATATGTAAATAATCGCAAAAGTTTCGAGTCGGAGAAAACGCTGAAGCTGCCAGAAAAGTACAGAAAAGGATGTTTTGGCAAAATAGCTTCACTCATTTTATGGTAATACTCTTGATTGAATGCACCAGACACAAATATAACACATTTGCTCCTTTATAATGTTCAAAAAACAATGTACGTTGATTAACTAGACATGACAGCAGCTTCCTGTGGTTTGGATTAAGTTTAATTTTCTTCTAATAATCGTGTGCGTCCGGCTTTCGAAGCAGTCAAATAATTTGTTTCTTATCTGGACACCGACAATTTATCACTCGCCGCCTCTACTGGATGCAAAGTCGATGCAGAGCTCTTTCATCGTTACCTTTATATGAACACACCACAAAGCAATACACGCTATGTCTAAACCAGCAGATTATAGAGATCGAATGTACCTCGGATTTTTTCCCATTTCGGATGTCATTGTTATGTAACCAAGGACTCTGACCTCTCGGCTAAGGAAGGCCCCTCATGCTCAGTATCGTCAAGAATAAATTCTGTCCTTGCCATTTTGAACGTCCTGCAAACGCCTATGGATTCCACTCCGTCATGGAAACCAACCCCTTTCGGATCGGTGAGAGGTCTCTGCTGTGCCCACACTCACGATGGCCCTCGTGTCTGCGCGTTCAGACCTCTCCGAACTGCATGCCACAAAAATCTCAAATTGAGCAACCCCATCGCTCCGACCGTTGGCATCTCGGAGGCCTTACCTTACAGCAGGGCATCACATGTGCCGCTCGCCAGATTATGACTAACTGACACTTTCAATTCCCGCATGAGATCGATTCTCGACGACGACGACGACAACACCGTTGGAGGTTATTGAGCAGCTCCGTCTCGCCATCTTCCATGCTTGTCTCCTCGAATAGATGCCTATTTCCCCGCGGAACGGATAGATCGATTTGATCAAACATCGACTTCGGTTTGTCGATGCTTGATTCTGTATGTTTGCCCCCAGAGAGACACGGTGGACCCAGTGTGGTGTGCAGCAGCAAAAGGTCATCATTGAATCTATCTCTCCCAGGCAGCATTGCAGCAGCTTCTACTAGCAGTGCTTGTGGTGCAGCATGAGTTGCGCCTTTCTATGCACACCGTGCTAAGACGTCCTCAGCCGTTCATGAATGCAGCCAGCTCGATTCGAGCTCCGCAATGTTCAAACAAGACCAATGCGAGCTGTAGCTAATCTTCGGACCCCCAGGGGAATAGATCTCTTCATTTGTCACTCTCGCTTCGCTTCTGCGCGATCAATGACGCGCTCAATGCTCTAACTCAGACCCTCGGATTGTGAATTGTGTCGTTTTGTTTGCTTTGCGGAGGAAATGGGAGATTACACAATTGAACCGAGATGAAAGGCCTCGACACAATGGCTGATACGGTAAAGGTGTGCGCTAAGGGTAAGTTAGATTGTGTGTCATCTCAGTTGCGATGAACCGAGAAAATTTGCTGGTGGGTGCATTCATGGGGCAAAAATTGAAAGTCATCCTTTCACTTTCTCAAGGAGTGAGGGACGCGATTCTGGATAATCTGTGAGAATTCTGTTCGGATGTCAGAAAAGGCTTTGAGAGGTGTTTGAGATTAATGATTTATTATGTGAGTAAAATGTATACTTCAAACGCATATATTCAAGAGGTTAGAGAACTTTTCGTGTACTTTCATAATACTAAGGGTATGCGAAATACCGAATGATTCCGTCTAACAAGCTTCGAAACGATATTCCGCGGAATTCCACCGAACTCATACAAGCGGAATTTTTATTTTTCGATTTCGTTTCGTTTCGCCAAATTGTAAAAATATCCCCGCGGAAAATTCGAAACGAACGTTGTTAGTCAGACAACCATTGTTACTAGAGATCAAAGAATTTTCTGTATCTCCACAGTTGTCATGGAAAGGATATTGGGTTAGTGGTACATATATGGTAAAACCCTGGGAGTCACCTATGGTTCGTAATGTGATCCTATATTCAAACCACTGTCAGGTTATTTTGATTTGTGCTCCTGAAATGTGTATGTATGCCTTCGTTTTATTTTCACCTTAAACGAGGAAGATGCGTACAATATTTTATATTAAAAAATCACTCTAGGTTTATTCAGCTCCTTTAGCGTGACATAATTTCTGCACGGTCTCCAATTGAAAAAATACATTTTTGGACTGTTTAGTACTGATTACTTATTTTTACAAGTATCGGATGCAAAAAACCGCTAGGCATTGGTCTTAACCTTTACATCAACATTTCAAAATTCTATAGCTTTGTTTGTTTTGCACAACAGTATTTTTCCAATTTATCGCAAATCTGTACCACCAGAAACCATAAGGCAAACATAAAATGCCGCTCATAATTGTCTGAACGAACATGGATGAACTTCAATCTAATTTGCAGTTCCTCAATGCCTTGTTGTCCAAGTCCAGAACTGATAAACGGTTCAGGTCCAGACCTTTTTTTTATGATTTTTAAATAATTTTTGAAGTACTTTCGAGGCTTAATATTTTTGATAATTGGATTTTGGAGTGAGTTTTAAACCAAAAAGCTTAAAATGAAAAAAACTCAAAGTCTTCTTCTTTTTCTTTCTGGCATTACGTCCCAACTAGGACAAAGCCTGCTTCTCAGATTAGTGTTCTTATGAGCACTTCCACAGTTATTAACTGAGAGCTTTCTTTGCCGATTGACCATTTTTGCATGTGTATATCGTGCGGCAGGTACGAAGATACTCTATGCCCTGGGAATCGAGAAAATTTCCTTTACGAAAAGAACCTCGACCAGCGGGATTCGAACCCACGACCCTCAGCATGGTCATGCTGAATAACTGCGCGTTTACCGCTACGGCTATCTGGGCCCCACTCAAAACTCAAATTCTTCCACAGATTTTTGAATATGATCGTTTCTCTAGTATTTGCCCATGAAAACTACCGGAAATACCTTCAGTAATTTCCACATGGATTACTTCTTTTCTTTCCACCAGATATTTCCATTGAGAGAATATCCCAGCCATTTATATCCAACTGGAACAGAGGCTGTTTTTCAGCTTAGTGTTCTTATGGGTACTTATCGATTTCACAATCACTCCTTTTCACATTCTTTTAAGGCACAAAACATACATATGGCCAATATGCTTAAAAAACCATTATTTCATGTGTAATGGTAGTTAGCGACATAACATCACCACTACATGATTTTTAAATACATTGTAAGGGGTCGTCGAATAATTACGTAAGGTGTTATGGAGGGAGGGGGAGCTTTCGAGATTTCTTACGTGTCACACAAATTATTTTTAGTTTTCATACAAAAAATCTTTCTATGGAGATTAATGGACAGCCCCTTAGGAATTTCTGAAAATTAATCCCAAGCAGCACAATTTGTTTTAACTCAAGAATAATTTTATCTCTTGAAACTAAGAAGAGTTATCAATAGTTGAAAATATGACTTACAATTGCACTGAATAGCAACGCAAGAAGCGCAAGAGGCGAAGCCTTTTTGCAACATATTTAAGTTTTATCGAAATTGCTTATTTGTTGCAAAATACTTGAAAGAAAAACAAAAATATGAACGAGAATCGAAATTTCGACCTCAAGATCACAAATCTTCTTCTCTACTCACTACTCCCCCAGCTCTTCGAACAAATGCTTGTGGGCTCAAAAAAACTGATTGAAGCTGTCAATTAGGGCTGTTTGGATTGTTTATAAAACCCTCTTTTGTAGCTTTTTCGGTCAAACGTAGTGAAAGCGGGATAGTTATTTAACTTCCAACGTTTCGGCTCGTGGTTGGAGCCTTCATCAGGGAGGTTATATGTGTACCGCTATTTGTTCATAGCCTAGCCTGGCAAAAGGCTTTGAACAAATAGCGGTACATGTATAATATGTAAATTAATTTGCAGTTTGAAATAACTTTGTGTCATATTTCGTGTGTAGTATCGGTGCCTCCCTCCCAGGTTTGGTCTAGCTGAAAAGCTGCGTGCTAACAGCTGAGCCTCCCAAACATAAAACTTTTATATTAGAATATCATTTCCGTTACGTCCAAATATAAAAAAATGTTGCTTAATTGTTACTCACTTAGTGCGTTTCTTTCTAGCAAAATATGCTATAATTTTGGCTTAGTTAGTAGTTAGGAGATAAAATAGCAAAAAATATAACACAATTTCCTCTACACTAAACGAAATTGTAACAAAATATGTTATAATTTAAACAAAAAAGTAACTCATTATGTTTCAAATAAAACTTTTTTTTTAAATTATTTAGCAGTTCCTTCAGGGTTTTTATCAGGACAAACTCTAGGGATTCTAGTTCCTCTAGGAATACCATCAAGAATTCTTCTGGGGGTATCATCAGCTGTTCGGCTAGGGATTCCACCAGGAATTCTTTCAGGGATTCCCTCTGGAATTCCTCCAGAGGTTCGATCAGGAATTCTTTCAGGGATTACACCTAGAACTCAACTAGGGAGTTCATCAGAAGTTTTTCCAGGGATTCTATCAGAAGAAAATTTCAGAGATTCCACCTGGAATTCCTCCATGGACTCTGTCCGTCGGTTGCTCTAGTTCTAGGAGTTCTTCTCGGGATTTCAACAGGAATTCCTTCAATGATTCCATACAGAGTTCCTTCAAGAATATCTTTACAAATTCTTCCAAGGATTCCTCAGCAGTTCCCCCAGGGATTTCATCAGGGGCTCCTGTATCTATATTATCTGTATTTATGTATCTGCATCTGGATTCTATCGGGAGTACCTTTAGGGCTTTCATCAGAATTCTTCTGGAGATTTCATCAGGAGTTCCTCTAGGGATTCCATCAAGAGTTCCTTCTGAGATTTCACCCGGGATTTTTCAAGAGATTAAATCAAATGTTCCTCGAGGAATTCCATCAATGTTTCTTCTAGAAATATTATGAGGAGTTCTCTAGGGATTCTATCAGGAGTTCTATCTGGAAACTTATCAGGTTTTCTACCAGGGATTTAATCAGGAGTTCCCATAGGGATTCCATCAGAAGTCCCTCTAATGATTAGGAGTTTTTTCAAGAATATCTATAGATAGGAGTTCTTCCAAGGATTCCATCAGGAGTTCCTCCAAGGATTCCATCAGGAGTTCCTATAGGGATACTATTAGGAATACCTTTAGGGCTTCCAACAGAGTTCTTCTGGGGATTGCATCAGGAGTTCCTCCAAAGTTCTTTCAGAGATTCCACCCGAATTGCCTCCAAACATTCAATCAGGATTTCGTCCAGAGATTATATCAGGAATTCCTTGTTCCATCAGGACTGCTTCTAGGGATATCATAAAGAATTCTTCTAGATTCTTACAGGAGTTTCATCAGAAATTTCTTCAGGGATTCCATCAGGAGTTCCTTCAGCGATTGCAACTGGAACTTCTCCAGGGATTCCATCAGGAATATATCTAGCAATTCCATTAGAAGTTTCTACAGCAATTCCATCAGCAGTTCCTTCAGAGATTCCACCTGGAATTCTTCCAGAGATTCTATCAGGGGTTCCTCTAGGGATTCCATCACTAGTTAATCTACGAATTTAATCAGAAATTCCTCCATCAGGAGCTCCAATAATATATTTAGGATTTCCTCCCAGAAATTCCTCCAGGGTTTCTTCTGAGATTTCACCCGGAATTCCTCAAGAGAATCTATCAGGATTTCCTCTATAGATTCTATCAGGAGTTAATTCAGGAAACTTATCATGAATTCCTCCAGAAACTTCATGTGGAGTTCATCTAGAGATTTCATCGGGACTCCTGATTCTATCAGGAGTTCCTCTTACAATATCTTTATATTCCTCCCAGTAACGATTCCCTAACCTGTCCCTACCTGTCCCACGAATATAAATTCTAGAATTTCAGCAACAAATTTGCATGCAATGAGCAGAGATTTGTTAGAAAGGACGATTTCAATAATTTACTCTTTGATTACTTTTTGATTTATATTCTAAACTAGTGGTCCCGGCAAACTTCGTCTTGCCATCAAGTAGGCTGGTGGAAAACGTCAAGAAATCCCCTATACAAAATGATACCATAGTCTTCGCCCGTTTTCCCCATTATTCCGGAGACTTTCCTGAACTTTTTCCTCGCACGAACACGTCGCATCCCTTGTGGAGGGCAACAGTGAAAAACTTGCGTCAATCCGTTGACTCGCTCTCGAGCCATTTCGTGACATACAAACTCCACTTCATTTTTAATTATATAGATTTGTCGAAATAGTAATTTTTAGAATCGTAGAACAGGTAGAAAATGAGGTTACGATTCGCCACTGATTCCTCCAAGGATTCCATCAAGAGTTCCTCTAGGGATTCTATCAGGAATTCCAATAGGGATTCTGTTAGGAGTACCTTTAGGGCTACCATTAGAGTTCTTCTGAGGATTTCATCACGAGTTCATCCAGGAATTCCATCAAGAGTTCCTTCAGAGATTCCAGCTAGCATTTCTTCCGAGATTCTATTAAGAGTTTATATCAGGAGGTCACCTACGACTAACATCAGGATCTTCTAGGGATATCATAAAGAATTTCTCTAGGCATTCTATCAGGAATTCCAGCAGGAATTATATCAGGAATTCCTGATAGAATTCTTCTTCTTCTTGGCATGAACGTCCCCACTGGGACAGATCCGGCTTCTCAGCTTACTGTTCTTATGAGCACTTCCACAGTTATTAACTAAGAGCTTTCTTTGCCAAAGTTGCCATTTTCGCATTCGTATATCGTGTGGCAGGTACGATTACACAGCGCAACAAAAATGACATCTTTGCGTGTCTCAAGGATCAAATTTTGTGTCTCTAGTAGATTTGGGGTTGCTGGATTTGATGCCGTTCTAAGAAATTTCCCAGCACACAATTTTTAGCTACAGGTCGCCAAAGTTGTTGAAACATTGGTTTTATTGATGTTTACCTATAATTTAAAGTATATTCTATCAAACTTTTTTGTGCTCTTATCCACCAAGCATGCAAAAGAGGACTCAAACTTTCGTTTTAGATATACTTTGGTTGAAAATTCACGATTTAGTTTGGATTAAACCCATTTTTTTCAACATGCTTGCAGTCTCAATACAAAATTCTTCGTTTCTCTTATATGGCAAATTACAATAGTTTTCTAGACCATCAAAAAATAACTTTTCCGCATCAAAAGTTTTATAAACTTCGATGATAAGTATTGTTATACACATAAAGTTTGAATTCTGTGGCAAATTAAGCAAATAAATTGCCTTACAAGCTGGCAAACTTGCATGCAAGTTTCCTTTACGAAAAGATACTGGACCGACCGGGAATCGAACCCAGACACCTTCAGCATGGCGTTGCTTTGTAGCCGCGGACTCTAATCACTCGGATGGGATGCCTTCAAAAATTCTTCAAGGAATAAATATGTCTAAGGATACTCAAATGTTATCAGGAATTCATCCTAAGATTTTTCCGGAAGTGTCTCAGGATTTTATCACCGGAATAACTCTACAGATTCCATCGGAAATTTTTCAAGGAATTTCTCACAAAATATCTTCAGAGATTCTTGGGGGTTTTCAGAAATTAATTCAGCAATTTTACCAAAAATTTCTTATAAAGATTTCACAAGTAATTAGGGAATCCATCAGTATATCCTCAAGTGACTCTGTGAGGAGTTCCTCCTAGGATTCAAAAAAGGAATTCGCTTAGCGATTCCTCTGAGATTTCGTTCATTGAATCCAACAGGAATTGCTTCGAAAATTTCGCTAGGATTTCCTCTAGGCATTCCAACTAAAAACCCTCCAGGAATTTCGGATTCCACCAGAGGTTCATCCATGGATTGTATCTGAAATTCGCCCAGACAATTCTCCATGATTTCCATCAGGAAAATCTTCAAGGAATGAGCTGAAATTCTCATAGGGGTTCCACTAAAAATTCTTTTAGAAGCTTCATCAATATTTTTCCGTTGATTTCACCGGAAATTGAAGAATATTTTCTGAAAGTTCTTCCAAAACATTCTGGAAAAAGTCCTTCGGTTCCTTCAGAGATTTCATCAGTATTTTATCCAACTATTTCTTCCGGAATGGTGATTTTTAAGAAATTTCGCCATGAGTTCTTCCAGGGTTAAGAATATCAATAGAGTTTCGCTAGAAATTCTTTACCAGAAAAATCTAATACAGCTTCGTCAGAAGTTCTACCAGAAAATACTTCAATGATTTGACTAGGATTTTCCTTTTTCGAATTATTCAGGATTATCAGAAATTCCTCCAGGGTATCAATAAAAAAAAACACAAGTTCAAATGACTATTTTTTCTGGAAAACCGCGAGAGAATCGACCAGCAATTACCTACACGAAGGGTTGAACTTCAAGTTGAATTCCTTGAATATTTTTTTGGAAAATTTCAGGAAAAAATCATGGAATTATTTATACTGAAATCATTGGAGGAATCACCAAAGAAAACACTGGAGAAATTCGCTGGGGAAATTCCTTAGTATATCTCCGTAAGAACTTTTAAAGCAATCCCTGAAGGAGTTTCTACAGGATTCTCTAAGGCAATTCCTGGTGAATTCCTTGGAAAAAATCCTCCAAGATATACTGGAAGGAATTGATGGATAAATTTCTTTAGGAATCCTCGGAGAAAAATCCGGTAGATTCTTGAAGTAATTCCTTCAAAAATTTGAGGTAGAATGCCTCGTAGGTTCCCTTAAGGGATACAAAGAAAAATCTTTTAAGGAAACACTGGAAGAATTCATAAAATAATGTATTGAAGATTCCCTAGAAGAATCCCCTGAAAGTAACCTGGGGGAACCTCTCGAAAAATTGCAAGCGGAATTTCTAAAGGAATTCTTGGTGAAATCCCGCGTGTAAATTTTTTTTTTTTGAATTATTTTGCAGTAGAGGGATTCCACGGAGGCATGCAAGTCGATTCTGATCGACCATTTCAAAAATATCTGAAACTTTGCACAGTTTTTCAGTTCCATCTAAATCGTCATTTTCCGATATCAAATCTTCAAGTTGAGTCACGACTAACTTTTCAAAAGGGTGTATGTGAAAATGGTTCAAAAATATTCAAAAAGCTGCACAGCAAAAACGGTTCATTTGATTGTTAGACAACTAAAGAAACAAAGTTAGACAACTAAATAAAGATTCAAAAAAAAAAAAAAAAAATACACACAGTAAAAAAAAATTTTTTTTTTGCTTTAAAAAACATCATTTTTGTCACAAAAACTCAAATATCTCAAAACCCTATCGGAATACCAACGTAATTTTTTGAGGGAAAACGGTCCATTATATTAGCTATCTACCATAAAAATTTGGTGATGGTAAGCCAATAAACAAAAAAGTTATGACATTTCAAATATTTCACAAATTTGACACTCAGTGAAAAAAAAAATTTTTTTTCATTGTTAATTTTTTTTAGGACCGCAGTTTGTTGCTGAATTTTTTGTTAAGGGTACCACATGAGGTTAACAAGTTGTTTTCATGATATTTTATTTAATTATTCATAACTATTATAGCATCTCTTAGAAAGTTAGACGCGATCCAGTGTTGTGATCTAAAGTCTTGATAGTGTCATATTTTTTATTGTACGTAACTGAAGAAAAATTCTCTCAATAGTGTTGAAACCTTTTGATAAAATAAACCTATAAGAAATCTAATATTGAAGACAAAAGCTACAAAAAAGTTTTCTATACAGGTATACGACTAGTTTACCTGCAAAAAGTTTACCTCGTAGAGAACAAGGCGGGTCTATACCCAGGTGATCTAGTATACGTAAAGCAGGTCGGTTTTCTCGGCGCTGGTTTTCTCCACAAAGTTAAAATCTGATTACACCTGGGTATAGACCCGCCTTGGTAGAGAATAGACTTTGTTAATCATATTTGGGAGAAAGCGAGTAACTTCAACAACATCAAAAACATGATAGGTACATACCATGAACATACTCACGAAAAAGCTAAAAATATACTACCACTATGGTTATAGAAGATTTAATTGTAAAATTTTTCTTCAGTCAAGCAAACGACACCAAACTAGTCAGTAGAAACTTAAAAGTGATTTTGTTTATTAAAATCTAACGAGCAACATGAGTAGTCGCTTGCTCAACTGTGGCCTGTTGTTTGCAGAAAAAAAGTGTTCGAAAGAGCTACGAAATCTCACCGAAAGCACCATAGATAAACTGAAAGCGGCTGGTTATGCTCCAATGTCTACATTGAATACAAATTTACGCATTTGTACGTCCTGCCGTTTAAACGTTGACAAACGGGCAATCTGTACATCATCGGTGGATCAGGTTGCAGGAAGTTCGAAAACAACAACAACTGAGGAATTACTAGATGCACCGACAACAACTGAGGAGTTACCAGAAGTACCAAGTGCAGATAGTCTTGCCACGGTACCATCAGCGACATCTGTTTCAACAAATCAATCAGAAGATGAGTGCATCCAGAAGGTCAACATCGAACGCTTCAACGAAGGGATAGCTGGAATAAAAGTGACTCCGATTAAATGGACGAAGATGGGTTACGTCAATTATCCCGAGAAAAAATACCGTGAAATCAACGAAGCTGTACGAAGAAACCTCTTCAAATTAGGACCTGAGGATGTGGAAAATACAGACTACGATGAGGTAATTATGAATATGAAGGAAAGGTTCTCGAATCTAGCCACGACAAGGAAAGAAAAATTATTGATTTTGTCGATGCTGCCAAGCTCGTGGTCTATTCAAGACGCCATTGATGAGTTCAAAACCAATAGAAATACAGCAAAAGAGGCAAAACGATTCAAAAATAACTGTCTTGCAACCAAAAATGCTAGGTCGAGTACTTCATTAACAGATGAGACAAAAGAAAAAATAATTCAATATTTTGAAGACGATGAAGTAAGTAGAGCTATGCCTGGCCAAAAAGATTATGTATCTGTAAAAAAAGATGGAAAGCGTCAAGCAATCCAAAAACGATTGATGATGACTACTTTGAAAGAAGCGTATACACGCTTCAAGGAAATTAACGAAAATATTAAGGTAGGTTTTTCCTCATTTGCAAACCTTCGTCCAAGGCAATGCAAGCTTCTATCCAATTCAGGAACACATAATGTTTGTGTGTGCACAACACACGAAAATATTAACCTAATCTTACATAGTTTGAAAAGAATCAATTTATCAAAGGATATTAAAATGTTAACTGGTAGTCTTTTGTGTGAAAATACAACATCAAATTGCTATCTACGATCTTGTTCGGATTGTCCAGATTCTTCATCATTGGAAAATACTTTATTCGCTGAGTTTGAAGAAAATTATATTGATCAGTTATCATTTGAGCAATGGGTGACCACGGATAGGTGTGACCTAGAAACTATTGTAAAACCTGTAGATGAGTTTGTGTCATTTTTTTGCTTGAAATTAGAAAGTTTAATTCCTCACGACTTTATTAAAACAGAGCAATCCCGCTTTTTAAAAAATGCGAAAAATACATTACAAGATGGTGAATTTTTAGTCATTTGTGATTTTTCTGAAAACTATAGTTTTGTATTGCAAGACGAAGTGCAGTCCCATCACTGGAACGTACAACAAGCTACAATTCATCCATTCGTTATTTATTTCAATGGAAGTACGCAAATTGAACATTTTAGTTTTATTGTAATTTCCGAAGATTTAAGACACGACTCAGTATCTGTAAATTTGTTCATTGCCAAAATGATTAACTTTTTACGCGTTGATAAGGATAAAGAAATCAGAAAGATATATTTCATGTCTGATGGAGCAGCATCGCAGTACAAAAACCGTAAGAATTTTTCGAGCCTATGTCAATTTAAATCAAAGTACGGAATTGATGCAGAATGGCATTTCTTTGCTACGTCACATGGCAAAGGTCCTTGTGATGCTATTGGAGGAACCATAAAGCGCATGGCCACAAGAGCAAGTTTAGCCAAAGAACGTGAGCATCCAATTAAAACTGCAAAAGTACTATTTGATTGGGCGAATCGCAGAAAAGAAGAAGATATAACAAAATTATCATTTTGTTTTACTACTACTGAAGAGTACGAATTAACGGCATCAGAGCTCAGCGAGCAATATAATAACGCGAAAACGATCCAAGGAACCCAAAAATTTCACTGTTTCATTCCATTGTCAGAAAATAAAATTAAAGCAAAACTATACTCGAACTGTACTGATAATGATGCAAAAGTGTTCGATATTGTAAAAAAATTGAATAACAATAAATAAATAAATAAGTATTAATAAAATGTTTTCATGATCTCATAACGCATACCCAAATCCAAAACTTTTAAAGTTTATATATAACATTTAGAAACTCATCGATCATACTCTAAAAAAAAATATCCTGGTAAAAAAAAAATTATTTTCGTGTAATCTGTTAATTCATTTTAATTTATACATATATACATATACATATAATATTTATACATATACATAATATTTATACATATAATATACATAATACTAATGAATACATGAAAACGACTTGTTTAATTCACGCAAGGCCCTTAACAATAAAATCAGCATCAAACTGCGGTTCCCGTAATAATTTACACCGAAAATTTTTTTTTTATTCTACTAAATGTGAAAATTGTGACATGTTTGAAATGTCATAAGCCCACAGATGCTCAGACGGTTTGACCAACATTGACTACGCCCCCAAGTTAGTCAAACCGATTTATGTTGCTGCAACCGTTTGACCGACTGTCAAAGTTTGTTGCAGCAACACCATATTTCTTCGCATGTTTTGAATGTTCTCGGCAAACCTAGTGAATATGTGATTGTTATTTTTTTCGATTTCTGTGGCTGTGGGGGTGAATACTTTTATGGCAATAATCGTTGTGAGAAAGAGCAGAACTTTCAGAATTCAAATACCAGAAGATATGGATATTGAGGAGGAATTATAATTATAACGCGCACGAAGTATTCCGGCAGTACTCTAACATTATGAGGGATCTCTATCGGGGATTATTCTGAGCAGTCATCGATATGAGAATGGCTATGGTAATTTCTTCAAAGTTTGTATTCGGAGTGTTTAGCGGTTTTCTCTAGTTTTTCTACTTTGAAGTTTTTCCAGAACCATTGATTATACTAGGGGTTCCACCAGGAAGTCTTCCTGGGATTCTACCAGGAATTTCATCAACAATTCCTCTAGAAATTTATCCACAGATTTACCCAGAAATTCCTCCGAGGAAAATTCTTCAGGCTGGCTTTCTTCCAGAGGCTCCTTCAAAGATTCCTCTAATTAATCAGGGTTTCCTCTACTGATTCCTTCAAAGATAAAAAAACATCCTCAAGTGGTTTCTTCAGTAATTTTTCAGAGTTTACTTCAAGGCTGACTTCAATAATTCTTCCGGAGATTGCTTTCACAATTTTTCAAAGATTCCTTTATTTCCTCTAAAAGTTATATCATTATTCAGGAATCACATAACGAATTATTTCAGATACTTCTCAATAAATATATCACCAGAAATTCCCATAAGGATTTCACCAGAACTTTTTTCAGGGCTTCTCCTAGGACTCCTTCTTAAATTCAACCAAAAGGAATTTTTTCAGCGATCCTTTCTTGTAATTTTCTCTACAGAGTCCTTCAGAGATTTACCCAAAAACTTTCAAGGGATTTATTCATCCAATGCTTCCTTCAAGAATTCCTCCAAAATATCCTCCACAGATGTATTTAGGAATTCCTCCATCGAAACTTCAAGCAATTCTATACAGATTATATAAGGATTTTTACTAGAAATTCCTCTATAAATTTGTATAGACATTGCTCAAGAAATTATTACGGCAATTCTATCAATAATTCCACCAGGAATTTCTCCTATGCATCAAAAACCTTTCCTTAGGAATACCTCCGAAAAATCCTTCAGTGATTAACCCAAACATTCTTCCAGAGATTGCAACGCGATTTTCGCTAGAAATTTCTTCAAAAACTCCTACAGAAATACATGTAGAGATTCACTTCTGGAACTCTAACAGTGATTCCACCCAAAATTTCTCCCAGGATTCATTAAGGAATTCCTCTTGAGATTCCACCAGGAAGCTTTCGGATATTCAGCAAAAAATTCTGTAAAAGAATTAAAAAAAACTTTATACACGGGAATCTTCAATAAATTATTTTATGAATTCTTCCAGTGTTTCCTTAAAAGATTTTTCTTTGTATCCCTTTAGGGAACCTACGAGGCATTCGACCTCAATTTTTTGAAGGAATTACTTCAAGAATCTACCGAATATTTCTCCGAGGATTCCTAAGGAATTTATCCATCAATTCCTTCCAGTATATCTTGGAGGACTTTTTTTTCCAAGGAATCCACCAAGAATTGCCTGGAGGAATTTCTGATAATCCTGAAAAATTCGAAGAAGGAAAATCCTAGTCAAATCATTGAAGTATTTTCTGGTAGAACTTATGGCGAAGCTGTATTAGATTTTTCTGGTAAAGAATTTCTAGCGAAACTCTATTGATATTCTTAACCCTGGAAGAACTCATGGCGAAATTTCTTAAAAAACACCATTCTGGAAGAAATAGTTAGAGAAAATACTGGTGACATCTCTGAAGGAACCGAAGGATTTTTTCCAGAATGTTTTGGAAGAACTTTTAGAAGATTTTCTTGAATTTCCGGTGAAATCACCGGAAAAATATTGGTGAAGCTTCTGAAAGAACCTCTGGTTGAATCCTTAGAGAAATTCCTGGAGGGTTTTTAGTTGGAATGCCTAGAGGAAATCCTAACAAAACTTTCGAAGCAACTCCTGGTGGATTCAATGAACGAATTCTCAGAGGAATCGCTGAAGGAATTCCTTTTTTGAATCCTAGGAGGAACTCCTCATAGAGTCACTTAAGGATATACTGACGGATTCCCTAATTACTTGTGAAATCTTTATAAGAAATTGTTGGTAAAATTACTGAATTGATTTCTGAAAACCCCCAAGAATCTCTGAAGATATTTTGTGAGAAATTCCTTGAGAAATTCTCGATGGAATCTGTAAAGTTATTCCGGTGATAAAATCCAGAGACATTCCCGGAAAAATCTTAGGAGGAATTCCTGATAACCCTTGAGTATACTTGGAGATATTTATCCCTTGAAGAATTTTGGAGGACATCCCATCCGAGTGGTTAGAGTCCGCGGCTACAAAGCAACGCCATGCTGAAAGTGTCTGGGTTCGATTCCCGGTCGGTCCGGGATCTTTTCGTAAAGGAAATTTCCTTGACTTCCCTGTGCATAGAGTATCATCGTACTTGCCCTACGATATACGAATGCGAAAATGGAAATTTTGGCAAAGAAAGATCTCAGTTAATAACTGTGGAAGTGCTCATAAGAATACTATGCTGAGAATGTACGTCAAGAATACGTTTATGTCAAGAATACGTTTATGTCAAGAAGAAGAAGAATTCTTGCAGGAACTTCAGATGAAATCATAGGAGGAAATGATGAAATTCTTTGAAAAATTCCCTATGGAATTACTATAGGAACTCCTGATGAAATCCCTGGAGGAATTCCTGATATAATTCCTGCTGGAACTCCTGATAGAATGCCTAGAGAAATTCCTTATGATATCCCTAGAAGATCCTGATGGAATTCGTAGGTGTCCTCCTGATATAAACTCTGGAGGAACTCTTAATAGAATCTCGGAAAAAATGCTAGCTGGAATCTCTGAAGGAACTCTTGATGGAATTCCTGGAGGAACTCGTGATGAAATCCTCAGAAGAACTCTAATGGTAGCCCTAAAGGTACTCCTAATAGAATCCCTATTGAAATTCCTGATAGAATCCTTAGAAGAATTCTTGATGGAATCCTTGGAGGAATCAGTGGCGAATCGTAACCTCATTTTCTACCTGTTCTATGATTTTAAAAATGACTATTTCGACAAATTTAGAATATAAATCAAAAAAAATCAAAGAGTAAAGTATTGAAAACGTCCTTTCTAACAAATCTCTGCTCATTGCATGCAAATTTGTTGCTGAAATTCAAGAATTTATATTCGTGGGACAGGTAGATTTGAGGTTAGGGAATCACCACTGGGAAGAATATAAATATATTGCCAGAGGAACTCCTGATAGAATCAGGAGTCCCGATGAAATCTCTAGATGAACTCCACATGAAATTTCTGGAGGAATTAATGAAAAGTTTCCTGAAGGAACTCCTGATAGAATCTATAGAGGAACTCCTGATAGAATCTCTTGAGGAATTCCGGGTGAAATCTCAGAAGAAACACTGGAGGAATTCCTTGGAGAAAATCCTAAATATATTGTTGAAGAAGCGCCTGATGGAGGAATTTCTGATGAAATTCGTAGATTGACTAGTGATGAAATCCCTAGAGGAACCCCTGATAGAATCTCTGGAAGAATTCCAGGTGGAATCTCTGAACGAACTGCTGATGGAATTGCTGTAGAAACTTCTAATGGAATTGCTAGATATATTCCTGATGGAATCCCTGGAGAAGTTCCAGTTGCAATCGCTGAAGGAACTCCTGATGGAATCCCTGGAGAAATTTCTGACGAAACTCCTATAAGAATCTAGAAGAATTCTTTATGATATCCCTAGAAGGAGTCCTGATGGAATTCCTCAAGGAATTCCTGATATAACCTCTGGAGGAAATCCTGATTGAATCTTTTTAGGCAAAGATGGAATCCCTGGAGGAACTCCTGATGAAATCTCCAGAAGAACTCTGATGAAAGCCCTAAAGGTACTCCCGATAGAATCCAGATGTAGATACATAAATACAGATAATATAGATACAGGAGCCCCTGATGAAATCCCTGGGGGAACTCCTGAAGGAATCCTTGGAAGAATTTGTAAATATATTCTTGACGGAACTCTGTATGTAATCATTGAAGGAATTCCGGTTGAAATCTCGAGAAGAACTCCTAGAACTAGAGCAACGACGGACAGAGTCCATGGAGGAATTCCAGGTGGAATCTCTGAAATATCTCCTGATAGAATCCCTGGAGAAACTTCTGATGAAATCCCTGAAAGAATTCCTGATCGAATCTCTGGAGAAATTCAAGATGGAATCCCTGAAAGAATTCCTGATGGAATCCGCTGCTGAACATCTGATGATACCCCCAGAAGAATTCTTGATGGCTTCTAGAGAAACTAGAATCCCTAGAGCTAGTCCTGATAAAAACCCTGAAGGAACTGCCTAATGAAACCTTCGTGAAATTTATGATTGCATCTTTAGAAGTTCTCCTGATGGAATGCCTGGATGAAATTGTGTTTAATTCCCTAGAATAACTCCTGATTCTAGAGGCCTTCCTTAGCCAAGTGGTCAGAGTCCGCGGCTACAAAGCAAAAGCATGCTGAAGGTTTCTGGGTTAAATTTCCGGTCGGTCCAGGATCTTTTCGTAATGGAAATTTACTTGACATCCCTGGGACCTGCCACACGATATACGAATGCGCAAATGAGAACTTTGGCAAAGGAAGCTCTCAGTTAAAAATTGTTGAAATGCTCATTGAACTCTAAGTTGAGAAGCAGGCTCTGCCCCAGTGAAGACGTAACGCCAAGAAGAAGAAGAACTCCTTATTCTCAGAGGAATCACTGATGGAATATTTGTAGGAACTCCTGATAGAATCCCATAAGGAATTTCAGTTGAACTTGCCGGTAGGAATTTATAAAGTAATTCTTACAGAAATTTCTTGTTAAATCACTAGACAAAATCTTGATTGGATTTCTGGTGGAATCATGAAGGAGTTTTGGAAGAATTCTTAAAGATATTACAAGAGAATTGCCTGGAGAATTTCCTGGTAAAATTCTTCATAGAATCCCTGTGGTACAAATCCAAATACAATCCATGAATGGATTTTTTTTTAAATCACAGTTAAAAGTGCTGATGGATTCTCTGAAGATATTTCTGGAGAAATTGCTTCAGGAACAATTAAAGAATCCTTGATGAATTTGCTAAAGAAAACGGTTAGAGATAGTTGGAAACGATATTTCACTATCTATATAGAAACAACTCAAGAGCGCGCATTTAATAGATCACTATGGCACCGATGCTGCGTAAATTCACGCATTTTGACTTTCCACCCATCTGCATCGGTAGTTCATGGACGTCGAAGCTTCAATTTGACATGATGACGTCGATGTTCGTGCAACATCCCTACAGACGGTACGATCGGTTCGTCAAACATTTGGCTCCGCCCACCGGTGGTTTGAGCAAAATCAAACTCGTTTGATTTTGGCCGACCGATTCGTCAACCGTCAAATCGGTTTCACAAACTGTCAAATTGGTTCGTCAAGCAGCATCACACACGGTCAAACATGGCACCAACATGAGCATCAACCTGGGGGCGGAGTCAATGTTGGTCAAACAGTCTGAGCGTCTGTGGGCTGCATAAGCCGGTCGGCCAACAATATCACCCCACACACAGACACACACCTCATATAGATAGAGTAAATAGAAGGAATAAAGTGTTCAAAATTGAAGACCATTGTAGTTGTTTAGACCCGTGACCAGACCGGGGGATTGCTTGGTCACGATCTTTGAGGTCTTGGAATTCCAGCAACTGTTCACCAGTAACAAACCATCCAAAAAAATGTTAAAAAAATAACATTATCGCAATGTTGCATGTGTTGTCATAAGCATGATGAGCTAGATTGAACACGAATATCTTTTCGCACTTCCTTAGCCGAGTGGTTAGAGTATCATCGTACTTGCCACACGATATACGAATGCGAAAATGGCAACTTTGGCAAAGAAAGCTCTCAGTAAATAACTGTGGAAGTGCTCATCGAACACTTCACTGAGAAGCAGGCTCTGTCCGAGTGAGGATGTAATGCCAAGAAGAAGATCTTTTCACACTCGCAGAACGCAAACCGGAAACGTTTGATCGTGATTCCGTCCCTCGTGCAAAAGAATGGAAAGACCGCACACTACTGACGCACTCCTCATTTTTTCGCACTCGTACAACGAGAACCGACTACGATTGGACTTGATTTCATCACCCGCCCGAAAAAAAGCATGCAGCAAAATCAGAAGTCCTTTCCGTTTCTAAACCAGTCAACATAGAAACACCAAATTTGACCCCAATCTACAAACAAACACCAGACAAAGAACACAAGTTTTCTAACCCTTGATAAAGATTGAAACTACAATCGATACGTTGGGCGTAGAAGAAATCTTTTAGTTCTGATTGCCGTTAAGACTGAAAACCGCTAACAAAATCCTCGGTGCAACTTATAACAATCGAAAGCATCCTACTAAACCCGGTGAGGTTGTAAGGTAGTGGTGCTTTCTCCATATATGTGCTGAACTAGCTAAACCTCTGAATCTTAAAATGACTATCTAACGTTTAATTGTTCGTAGGCTTATATTTTTTTATGGAGGCAAAACGCCGTAACGGTTAACGCGCAGCAATTCAGTTAGACCATTGAGAGGGTCGTGGGTTCAAACCCACCAGTCAGGGGCCTTTTCGGGTTGGAAATTTCCAGAACATACAGTATCTTCGTACCTGTCACTCGATGTACACATGCAAAAATAATCAATTGGGAAAGGAAGTTCTTAGTTAATAACTGTGAAAGTGCTCGTAAGAACATTAAACTGAGAAGCAGACTCTATCCCAGTTGGAATGTAACTCCAGAGAGAGGAAGAAGAAGAAGAACGTGTACAGGTATACGAAATAAAATTGCGATACACACATAAATATTAGCCAAAATTCGCACGTTTGACAAATCATCTTCTATCGTTACACTGATAGAAACAATTAGCTTGACGTATCTACACAGCAGCAACGTGCTGATTCTAGTTTTGGTAAACTACTCCGTATGGTAATAGTAGTGAAGACCTCTTTACATATGTATATACATACATACATATCTTTTGAAATTCTGTAATAACCATTTGGTTCAACTAGAACAACCGTCGAGAGCTGGTTTCCGTTCACTTCTAGCTTACTCTTGAGCACAATTTCAGAGGTATTCAACAGCAATCCACTTGAAAGTGACGTGACGCCACCGAATGACGTCCAAGGACGTGAACTTTTCGTTCTATCTCCTGATGCGAAAGGAAACTCGTTCCGTTTTCGTTCTCATTTCTCAAGATCACCCGATATGGTTGGAGCTCGGTTTGCCAGAAATGGCTAGACACGCACTCGCAAAAATAAGCCCGCAAAAAAATATGGCGAAGGGAAAAAGCCTTTCAACTCGATGTCGGACCAGCAGCAGCAGCATAAGTTGCTCGGTTGCGTGAGTCGCCATCCTACATACCTATTCAGCACCCAGGCCTTGTAGTTTGGCGTTCGTCTCGAAATGGGAAAGTAAGGTTATGTGCGGTTTGGTTGCTGATGGTGTCCAAGGCGAAACGCATCATTAATTTAAACGCTACCGCTTGGGTCGAAAATGACGACGTTGGTGGTTACATTGCACTACCTATGCTTCAAGAGAACCTTCCCTGGGGCAAACAAATCGACGACGACGGTGACGAACGGATGTCGCTTTTTCGCGAAGCTTTGCTCATCCCACCGCCGAGCGTTGATTGACGGGGTATGTGTTGGTCCATTCAACGAAGAATCATCGCAGCTCGTTCAACGAGGTGAACTTTCCTTATTCTGAGGCGAAGGTTCATGTCCTTACCGAGCCCAAATCTCCGAAACAGATGTTGTTCTTCATCAGATCCGTACCTCGAGCAAACCCTACCCCTTGAATGCCTTTCATTTTCGTTCACAGCTGTTTCTTCAGATGCTGTGATGTTGATCGTCGTCGTCGTCATTCAAATGAGATGGAAGGAAATCTCTGCTGTTTGTGGCATGTTAGTTCCTAGATGGCCCTGCTTCCCCTCCCTCATCCGCCACATGCTCATTTGCAGCGAGAAGCCTCGAGCACAGCATCGAGAGCAGACCTTGAAGAATTCTCCCACGATTCTTAGAAACGTGACTATTATTAAACACTCGTTCGGCGGTGAAATAGAGACAAGGAACCGCGACGATCCCCGAGCTTCGCTGGCTGTAGGTGAAGGCATCTAATGGGGCACATTTCAGCTTGGCTCTCAACCCTGAACGAAGCGGGGATATTATACGTGGGTACACTTCTAACTCTTTGGATGTGATTTGCACTCTCATATGGTAGCGCATAAAGATTGTAGCTGTAGAAAACGTCTACAGCTTGGAAGCTTCTGAGCCAAGAAGCATACGCTTGCTGCTTGTCGTCGTTATTCTCGTGATGATGACAGCACTGCTCTGCCTGCGACTCAAATCGGAGATTGAGGAAGCGAAAGGTAATTTACCGCTCACCGTGTGGTAGGGTTTCAAATGTTGCATCAATGATGGACGGATGGATGAATGATGTTTTTCCGGTTGACAAGTGAACTTTTTTTGGATTTTTAAAATGCTTTATGGTTGAGATATTAACGTTAGATGGAGTCATCGATGATCTTTTCGTAATGGCATCCTGGGCAAACAGTATCATCGTACTTGTCACACGATATACGAATGCGAAAATTGAGTACCGTCGTTGGGGGTGAGAATGGGTCAAAAAAGAATATGTGCGATTTATTTATTGATAAACCTTGGCAATTTAACTCCAATAAACTTCAAATTTGGTGTGTATGTAATTTGATGGTACAATAACAACAGTTCAAAAAATTATAGAGAAATATTCATTCACTGCGGCGCTACTAACTACGCTGTAACTGAAATTACTAGTATCTGAGAATATGATTGAGCAATTCTCGCTGAAACCAGGCCGCCATCGGCACTCATAGTTAGACTTCCAATTTTATGTCAATGATCGCTAGTTTTCGATAAAATTTAAGGGTGGTCCTTTCGGTTTCCTCAAATTGGTGGACCCCTCGTACGCCAGCTAGCTGAACAGTTTGCGAAAAAGCCCATTTTTTGATCAATCTTGGGTATTTCTTCACGAGATATGTCTCATATTTCCCTTGGAACACATAGAAAACTTAGTGGCATCGTATAGAGAAAGGATATAGCTTTCATTTGAAGTTAAAAAAAATTGGCTGCCATTTTGAATTTGGCCACCATCTTGAATTTTGTAGGAAAAATCGATTTTTCACCATTAGCGCACCGCTCGTTTTGAATTCTGAGATCACCATCATAAAGCTGCGGAAAAATTGCGTAAGATAGGCTATAAAAACTAGGTGAGCAATGGTATTTACCCTATCAAATGAACGATTTTCTAAATCATGATCTATGATTTTGATGTATATGGCGAGTGAAATCAATGCAAAAATTATTTTTTGTACAACAAAGAAACAAGTTTTCAATCGTTGGTGTTTTATCCGACTCGAGGGAAGAATAAGAGTATTATCTTGAGTGATAAAATCTGGCGGCCATTTTGGATTTTGACGCCATCTTGATTTTAAGTAGTAGAGTGCGCTTCGTACCCTTGTGCTGTGCGTACACATTTTTTTCTGGTCTCGGAAGTTTCTTTGTTTGGACCCGTGCCTTTGATTTTTCGTTGGGCCCGTGGTGCTACCTAGCTAGCGGTGGACACCGTCTTGGCAAAAAAACCTCTTATAAGATCACTTCTTCTTTCGTTAATTCACAAACATGATTGCAACCACGAACAAAAGGAAGGGTGAATCTCTGAATTCACAAATTCCTTCCAAAAAAGTGGGTTTTAAAAACTGTTACTAAACGTGTTTTTCCGGAATGCGCGCTTTCTTTCAAGGGTGAAATGGTTAATGTTGATAGTTGTATCGAAATGAGCAATCAGCTCAATACTTTAGACAATTTTTCCGAACATCGTATCGAAGCCGCCTCTAGCCCAGGCTCCTTGATTCAAGTGAGGAAACATGACATGGGAACATTTCTAGAAACCTGGAGTAAATTTACAAAACAAAACATTTTCAAAAACGGAATTCCCCAGGCAGAATCTCCAAAAATTCTCATTTTCAGTTTACGATCGCATGTTAAAGAATAAGAGCCCCGCGATCATAAATGTAACTCGTGCCCCGGGATCAAAAACATCTATATGGATAATCGGCTATATCTCAGCGACGGCTCATCCGATTTTCAAAATTCTTCCTCGAAACTCATGTCCATATCCTCAAGATTTGCACGAATGGAAGAAACTGTTCCTAGGGGTATTAAAATTTCTCCTAGAGCAATTAAACGAATACAATTTGTTTTTTTTTTTTTTTGTAAACTGAAACTGCATTAGAATTGAGTTACAACTTACCGAGACAATTACTACTTTAAGTTCATCAGATTCGAATAATCATGGTTAATAAGAAGAATAACACATGTATTTGAAAACAAATATTTCGAGCATCCCTAATGAGGCAAACTAGGGTAGGTCGCTGATTTCGACAGATAAATCTCTAGTGCTTTCTATATGTATGTCAGAGGCTTGGTATCTTCGACAAAGTATTTTGAAATAAGTTACTTTGGATCCCTTTGGTTTTATAGATTACTTGTAACGATCTAGATCATATTTCTTTTATGTCTGTACTCAAAACTTCCTTCTGCAATGTTGTTCACATTGAGACATTTTTTGACATTTTTTCGATATAAATTTGCTTGTATAAGTGCAGTTAACATGTTTGAGCAGGAATATATATTTTTGTTTGCACTCAAAATTTGTATTACTGAAAAGAACTAACAAATATGGCATTTGTTTTCTCAACTGTGCCTTTGAACCGAAATATAAGGCAATGACGTGTAGTTTTTTTTGACATGGATTTGATTGCAGAAGTCCAGAGAACACTTTTGATTAGTAATAGAAATTCAAAATAATACTCAAAATTCATTTTAATTGAAAAAACCTCAAGAATTCATAGTTTTTAACCTATTTGCATATAAATCAATTTCAAAGTGATAACATGTAGTTTTTCGGCATCGAATATATTTAATGAGTTCAATGAACATGTTTGAGCAGAAATATTAATTTATAATTACATTCAAAACATCTTTTTATGAAATACCTAGGAGAAACCCCAAAAATTTAATCCTGTTTACGTGTGAAACATTGCAAACTATGAATATATTGAATATATTTGGGAAGAAACAGTATTTTTGGATACACTTAAAATTTCTTTTACCACAAAACTAAGAAAAACTAAGAAATATCTGTTTAAAGTACGTGCCTTGAAAACATATCAGAGTGACGATATGCAGTTTTACGACATAAATATTATTAAACAAGAACAGAACCTAAGTTTGAGCAGAAAGAGGAACTATGGATCAGATAAAGAACTTCATTTTGCTTGAAAATCACTAGAATCTTTAGTTTTGAAACCTATTTCACTATAAACCAGAATTAAAATCAACGAAATATAGTTTTTCAGCGTTAAATTTGTGGTTAATAGTCCAGCAAACATTATTAAGATAGAATATGTATTTTTGAATACACTCAACATTTCAACAACTAAACTGCCCATAAAAGCATAACCGTCCCATATTGATTTTCGAACCAACACCTTTTTTCATCGCAACATGTATGGTTGAATATATACTTTACTACGCGTATCACAATTTACTTACTTTGTTTGAAAATGTTGCGGAAAAATATGAACTTGGTGCAGTCCCATATTGAAAAATAAAGGCATAACAGTCTCTATATGAACTTTCAACCCAAATAGCAATTGCAAAACGTGAATTGTATTCAAGTTTCCATTTTTTGCTCATCAAAAGAACCAAAATGAGTAATCTGTGCGGTAATGCTAAATGAATATGGCGTACAGAAATGTACTAGAAAACTATGAAATTTTGTTTGAGAAAACAAAATTCAAATTTTGAGCGCTATTTTCTCAATGCCTACTTTTTCAATATGGGACAGTTATGCCTTTATGGGCAGTAAAAATAACTAAGAAAACCCCTATTTTTAAATCAAATTTTAAATCTAGAGCCTAGGGTAAAAGCACCGGTTTGGGCCAGCCTAAGAGAAAATGTCGATAAAAATTATATGGGAAACCGTATTTAAACTTCAAATATGTCAAATGCAAGCATTCAATCCATATAATATGTGAAAAATATCAAAACTGAGCTAGAATCACTGTTTTGCATTGAAAATATCATTGGTCAATATAGGCCATAAGAACCAGTTTCGGCCAGAGATTTAGCTTTGGTTTTTAAATTGACCAATCGCATTGATTTCTTATGAGAGTGGCCAAATTAGGAGTACCCTGGTCAAATTAGGTGTATGGGGGTTAAAATGGATTGTTTTTCTTATGTTTTCGATCAATTCGGACGAGTAAATGAATGATGCTCTACCATGTGAATGTGATCTACTGAGCACAAAAAGTTTCAGCCTGATTGGCTATGGTAAACGGTGTATAATTCACTGTGGCTACAACTGGCGTATGGCCAAAACCGGTGCTTCTACCCTAATGTAAATTTAAATTTAATTTGTCCATCTTTACCACGCGTAATGAGTTAAATTATTTAAATTTAGAGTGATTATTCGATAGAAAATCCAGAGAAATCCAAATTCTTACTTTTATAATGCATATATTCATTCAGTGGACCAACTGTCAAAATTCTTACAGCAATGCAAATTTCATAAATAGAAGTACATGAAATTTTGAGTGTAAACTAAAATTTCTATATATGCTCACATCCATGAGTAATTGCTCCATTGCCCATTCTTAGAGATTGTCATGAATGTTAATTATAAAATGCAATCAGTTCAAGATTAATTGTAATTTTTCAAAGTAACTTCACCTTTACAATCAATTTGATGTCGAAAAAATTACAGGTCATAGCAATGAGTTCTGATCGACGGGCTAACACACAGGTTAAAAACATGGTTTTTCATAGTTTTAAAAGTTAATCAAACTTTGAGCATTACAATTTCTACTCGAACTTGTTCAATGGTTGTCTACAATAAAACTTATGTTGAAAAACCAAATGTTCTCACTTCAAATTTCAATTTACAACAAATAGTTTTAGAAATTCGGGTTCTGCTTAGTTTTTTTCTGTAAAATAAATTTTGAGTGTGATCAAAAATTTCTATTCCCTCCCAAACATGTGCCGTCAAACTACCATTCACCACTTCAAAAAAAAATAATATTTGTCCAAACAAATTAAACCAAACTAGAATTCCCCTACGAGGCGTGCAATTATATCATAATTCAGGGAAAAATAAAAAATGAGTGATACACTGAGAAAACTTACTAAAAAAATGTGTTTACAAATGTCATGTTAAGGTACCGTTCTGTGTGACATTTCACCTTGTACACTTGTGCACCGTTTACCGTGCGTCTGGATTTCATTATGATTTATTTTCGTATATTGAAAAAAAAACATTATTAATGAAGCAATTATGTTGCTAGTAGTGTGTGCACTCTTTTTTAAGGGTATTCAAATCTCAATTGACAAAAACCCATACAAGATAGAAAAAATCGCTAAATCACTATTTTTTCATTAAAATCGTCAAAGGAGGTTTAACTGTATTGTCCAAATCACTTCATATTCATTCGAAAGCTAAATATGAAGCAGTTAAATCATGACATAACAGTAAACCCAATGTAACCCAATAATTTCATGCCTTTTACAGTAATACACGGTACAGTGGGATTCTGTTTTTGGCATGCTTCGTTTTCGACATGCTCCATTTTTGGCACCCCCCGATTTTGGCAACATTTTTGAATACCATAAAAATTTATCAATTATTGTAAATATTTTCGTTTAGTCATTTGAATAACAGGTCATTTCCACACCGATTACATTCCAGTGCTCCATTTTCGTCGATATTCCCCCAAAACTCACCAACTACTAAGAGCTTGCGTACGCGCTTATTTAATTCGGGATGGTCATTGGTCATGCATTCGCAACGTTTCATAAGGGCAATAATCTCCACTAGTATCGCAACTGGAAATCAATATTTTTTCTTAGGCATTGATACTGAATGACCAACCCACTTGAGTCTGTCAGTAGGTGATACTCTAAAAAACACTTTTCTTCATATGTGGAACAGATTGTTTGAGCACAAGCACCGGCATAAGAGGAGCAAATATTCTATGACTCACACAGAGTTACAATCATAAATTTCGTCTCAACTTTCAGGCTCATTGTTTTTATTTTTATGAATTTACGCAGTCCACACTACACTTTATTCTCATTAATGTCATCGAAGCGTGCGATCAAAACGATTGACAGTGTTTCGAATTTTTGTCTGTCGTATTGGTAGGTATATTGATCTCTCAGTGCCAACTATTTATAGCTACGTTCCCACTTTGTTAGAGATACTGTAAGACGCTAGATTTGTTAAGAGACGATCCAGAATTTTGTACAAGATTTTTAATCAAGGATAGGGGTTTTAGTATAATCAAAATGTTCCTTACGAGCTTAGTCTATGAGAATCCTTTGGGGATTCTCGGTTCTTGATGAACTTCTTAGAAATTTTAACGGATTATTTTATTTTTTTAAATATCTGCAGATTTCTAGTGGACACTGTGAGTTTTTGGCGGGATCCTGAGAATGTATAATTGGTTATTGGGGATTGTGTCCAGAATTTGGAGATTCCTAATTAACTCTTAAGATTGCTAGGGCGTCCTGTAATTTTCTAGTGGGATAATGTGGCTTCCTAGTTATATTTTGAGTATTTCTGGTCAAATCTTGGTGATTTTAAAAAGGTTTCTGTTGATCTCATAGAGTATATTATTAACATATATCAAGCTCAATTATAACTCATTTCAAGTAGAAGTAATATTTTACAAAATTACAAGCCACATTTATGGATCACCTCATGTTTAACCCCTCTACCGGCAGCTTTATTTTTTACCGCAAAATTCAAATTCGAATCGTTATAACATTTTTGTTTTTCAATATTTTTGCACCATTTTTTCACAAGCTCTCAAAAACTCTTCTAATTTTGGGATCTGTGTCGATATTGATCATTGGTCGTCTGGTTTTGAAGATATTCAAAATTTCCTTGGGGGACCGACCCGTAACCAGAATCCCCCGTTGATTTCTCAGGCTACAGAATTTTAATCGTATTCGGATATTCACTCTTCGGAACAATACATTAATGAGAGTATGTTGTGAAAAAATGAAGCAATTTGGTGCAGTCGTCTTTAAGTAATAAGTTTTTAGGTTTCTGCAATCACGCTGGCCAAATAAAGATCTTAAAAACTTCAAAAAACATCATATCGTATTTATCAGATATCTTGAAGAATTCTTAATTGATTTGTATGATTTTTTCAGAGTAGCTCCTTATTACCTGGCATTATATAGCCCACATATTATTTTTTTAATAAATTGATCAAAAACAAAATGGCCGCCAAAGACATTTTATATGGAAAATGTCGGTCCCCCAAGGAACATTGGAATATCTTTTAAACCAGATCATCAATGATTAATATCGATACGGATTCTTAAACTAGAAGAGTTGTTTGAGAACTTGTGAAAAAATGGTGCAAAAATATTAAAAAACAAAAAAGTTATAACGATTCGAATATTTATTTTGCGGAAAAAAAATGAAGCTGCCGGTAGAGGGGTTAAGTTTGTTTATGTTTGCCCTTTTGACTACAATCAATCTCTTATTATGAAATGATTCACTTTATAAAAAAGGAACAATTCTAAACTTACTGAATTTCGGTTAAAAAAATTCTGCTGAAGTATCAAAGCTACACTGATTTTAAATGTTCATCAAATTAAAAAAATATATGCCGTTTTGCAATACTCAGCGCTTTTTTTTTTTGTAAATACGTCCTTGTAAGAACGCAGTAATACATTTTTTCCGTATTATTACACATTTTTAAGAAAATATCGAGCTTTTGAATATAAGATTAAGATCACTTATGTAATTATTGATTTTACGAGAATCACTTATACTAGTAGTGTACATAAAGCTTCCAAAAAAACATTGAAGATTTTTAGGCGCAAAAACTATGTAAAACGTTTGCAACAATTACGGGGCTATAAATTCATAGTATAGTAAAACCCTACGGAAAACATGCTAATGCTGTTTTCAAAACCAATAGTAATAATAAAATTTAAAATATGGGTTCCGTAAAATAAAAATAAAATTTAAAATATGGGTTCCGATTATGACAACTGAAAATTTCGATCGATGTTGCCTAAAACGGAATCCCGCTGATTTTGACTACGTAAACTAAATTTTTCAAAGCGCATTATGACAAGAACAACTTCATTTCATCAGTCAATCAGCCAACAAAACAATGATTTGTGAAAATTCTATGAATTTTCATTCGGAATCTGTAAATGAGTACGGTGAATAGAGGCCGCACGGTGACTGGTCCGTTAAGTCACTGAATTTCTTCAACTAAGTTGTAAAAATGTAGTTGCTTTAAAATATTATTTGCTTGCAATCATGTTTAAATCCTTTTTTTTGTGTTTTTTAAAGTAAAAGATGTTCTGGAGTAGTGTTTGATCCTTCGAACTTAACGCTTGCTCCAGCGGGGGGCGGCGATGAGCGCAGGATCAAACATGTCGCGCGTCGGTAGAGCAGTAGTGAAAAAGTGCGCAGTCCGTTAGTAGTGTTTGATCTATTGATCGCGTCGCTTGCTACTGCGTAGGCGAGTGATGAACACTTGTTTGGCGTACTATACGATTATCGAATTATTTCGCGATACCGATGAGGCGTGATTATATCAAGGATCGCATCACCAACCATAGGTGACTCCCAGATCTTTAACTTATCCCACTAACCCAATATCCTTTCCATGACAACTGTGGAGATGCAGAGGTATACTCGGTCTCTAGTAACAACGGTCGTCTAACTAATATTCCTTATCTTTCTCGATAACCGTAAGGACGTGGTCGGTGTCGTTATTGACTATTAATATTTGAGCTCTCGATTTGTGCACATTGAAGAATGGTTAGCTAATCCCAAGCCCCATTCATTAATTCCCTGTGCAACTTCGATTGTTCTGGTCAATCACGGAGTAGCAACTACGAATTGTACGGTCAAATATGCTCATCTCATGCTCATTAGGATGATAGTGTTGTCTAACACAGAACACCTGGAGATAAGAAATTAATACACCAATGAAATGATACTAAAAAAGAATTAAAAAAAATACTTCATATCCTATCTATTAAGCTTCAATGTAAGTCCGCTTGATTTAGCCTTAATAAATATTTAATAAGTAATTTCGTCTAGGTATCGAGCGCAAAACAAAATACCATAATTTTTACCATCCAACCTTTCATTGCGGTTGCTAGTGAACCGCGACGGATCTACTTACCTTGTGCCCTAAGCCTAGGCGAAGACACCTTTTACCGCGTTTAGTTTTTGTGTGAGTTTCACATCGATTACTCTCCCTTCACCTTCACCACAGCTCCAATGCGGTAAAAGACGACGACGACGACATCGCCATTGCATAACCGCTTCTCCATAGAAGCCGTCCTAAAATTAGGTCAATCCAAACATATGGTCGTCTTTGAATCAGTGCTGCTGCTGCTGGTGGTTGTTGTCTGCACTTTAGACTCTCACTCTCATCGAGCCTCCTACCTTTCGGAGGCAAATCTCTTTCCCCGCCGGCGAAGTGGTCTTTTCCCCGAGTGCGCAGCTCGCTCCATTCTACTATCCAAAAGAGGCCCTCGTTCGAAGCTTCTCAGTTTCGACTTCAACCCGCAGCTCCCCAAGTTTATGTTGGTTGGTACCGTAAAACGGGGTCAAATTGATCTCTGAGGCGAATTTGTTCAGGTTGGTACCAAATAGCATTTCCTTCGAAGGATCATGAAGGTTTCGTTGGCACCACAGACATCCCATGCTTTCAGTTCATAGAAGTGTATTGCCCCCTCAAGATGTTATCTATTGTTTTGTTGTATCCACTTACTCCGTCGTAACTTACACGAGTTTTAAGAATTTTATTTTCAATATTCAAGCTATTTTTATGAAATGTTAAATGTTATTTATAAAATATCGATTGAATAAACTGATAGAGCTCATTGAAGTACTGATTTTGTTGAAATTTACTTCATATTAAATAATTTAAATAAATAAATTGATTGACAAAATTAAAAAGGTTTTTAATATACATCAATTGGTCGGGGTTCTGCTAAACCGCACCAAACGCCAATTTTTTCAAAAATGAGTTATTCACACTAGAGGATTCAGATTATCATAACCTATCTACATTTAAGATATCGAACAATTTGAACCATCCCTCGTTGAGTAAATTCAAAATCTTTCTCTAGCAGAATATGTAAAACTGAAATTGTATCCAACCAGAGTGAACCATAAACCTTAGCTTGTCATTGGAGGTTATTTAGTATTCTGATTAAAGACGGCATTTTTTTTTTATTATTGCTCAAATATTGCTAAGTGGCCATTCCGGACAACATACAGTAACAACACCAACGGATTTTAATATGTTATGTAAGTTAACTGCTTTGTAAAACACAGTATTGTTTCGGTGGTGCTGCTCTAATATCATTGAAATTTTGTTCAGCCACACCGCACCAAGTACCATTTATATTAAAATTGTGTTTTTGTATGAAGAAGAGATATCAACATTCGCTAAACGCTTGCCTTAGTTTTATATATAATATGTCGATGGATCCATGCAAGAGCCGAGATGAAAAAACAAGACATTTAAATTTGATGTTGTCTAAATAATTTGGAAGCACTTGGTGCGCTTTAGCTGTTCAGACAATGACGTTTTCACCTGTTTTCATCATCAAGCCTCCTTGATCAGATCGCGCACAGCTTGTTTCGAGTTATTCGCTCTCAATTCAACAGTTCAAAATGACCGAGAGGTAGCACGCCTAATCACCACTTGAAGGACATGAGTTCGAATCCCGATTAATATTTTTTTACGTTGTCCCTAACAGGGAGTTATATAAAATCAATCAACTTTCAGCTTTTATGACTATTTTTGAACAAAAAAGCACAAGCAGTTTCATGTACAACGGGAATAATGAAATGCGTGCCATTCCTGGTATCCACTTCACATAAATAATCGTGAACTCGTTCAGCCAAAGTAAGCTAAATGCGAGTATTTAACTTGGTGCGCTCTGGCAGAACAAATTGATGGTTTTCTTCGATCGTTACATTCTTCAACTACATCATTATTTTCTTTTTCGAATCTTTGAATGCATGAGGGACTTGGTTCAAAAACTCTTCTGTTGAAATATATTTTCCATCAAGAGGAAGTCGGTAGAATACGTTAGAATACAAATTGGCTTGTACCAATTCATACCACTACATTATGGCCAGTTCTATGGAAAATTACAAATCTTTTCCTTTCATAGTGCATAAACCTTTGTGACAAGCATTCCAACATGCATGGCGAAGATATGAACCCTTTTTCTTCTTTTTTCTCCTGTGTTCCTGGAAATCATGAAACACATTCAGCCATACCGAACTGAAATCCATTTTCTTCTACTTTTGTTCAGCCAGAGTGAACTGAGTACCTCTTGATTTGAAATCAAATCTAATTAAATGGAAAATATTTGATGATTTTTTTGAATTTTTATCTTGAGTTACTCATTGGACCCTGTTAGTCATTTCTGAACGGTGAAATTTTCAAAACAGTCATTTGCGATTTATTCGCATATGAGTGAACTTTAAAGTTAAATATCTCAAAATAATGCTTTTGGCACTTGGTGCGGTTTAGAAGAACCCCGACCAATTGACCCCCGATTGACGGTACCTACCAATAATGTTGCAATCACCAGCGAAGCACTGGAAAATCATGCTCTACCGGCAAGCGTTTTCATCGTCGTAGTCGCCGTCGTCGTGATTCGGGGGCAGATGAGGAGGACCAGCTTTGCCCGAGGCAGATCAACTCGGCGCGCGGCGTCAGGCATCGGCAGCAGCTGCTGCAATCAGAAGGTGAAAGACTAGTTTATTGGCGAAGATGCGCCTAGCGATTGGGTAATCGGACTCTCGCTCCTCGGGTACCTAGCAAGTCACGTTCGTACGGGGAATGGAGTTTCATCGGACTGATTGTGGTGCAAGCGGAATCTGGAATCGCGTCATGTATGCTTATTCTCGAATCAGGGTGCAGACATGGACGTAGCCAGATTTTTCATAACGAATTTCACACAAAAATCATCTCTATACACAACCTCAGCGCCGTTTTTGAATGAAAAGATTGGCTATGAAGGTCATATACCCTTCTTTTTCTTCCAGAATGTGTAAAGTGGAGTTCAAAAATATGTTAATTCTTTTTGAAGGCTGAGTAACGAGTTCATTTAAAGGCTAGGAAAATTACAGAGCATGAGCAGAAAGAAAATGAAAGTCACAACTTAAAAGAATATAACTGTAAATACAACCTATTGCTTCCTGACCCGAGTGGTTAGCGTTCGCGGCTACAACGCAAAGCCATGCTGAAGGTGTCTGGGTTCGATTCCCGGTCAGTCCAGGATGTTTTCGTAATGGAAATTTCCTTGACTTCCCTGGGCATAGAGTATCATCGTACCTGCCACACGATAGACGAATGCAAAAATGGCAATTTTGGAAAAAAAAAAACTATCAGTTAATTAAGCTGAGAAACAGGTTTTGTCTCTGTGAGGACGTTATGCCAAGAAGAACAACTTATTGCTCCAAAGTTCATGGATGGCAGTATGCTAAGCCGGGGGGATTTTGAACCCGAACCTCCACAATTTTTATTTTGTCGAAATATCTTCAAGATATTTCTTTTACTATCATGCCTCTTTGTTTTTCATAATTGCTCGAAAACATTCTTCTCTTTGTCTTTTTCCTGAGTAATTTCCATGAAGATTCCTTATCAAATGCATCCAAGGAATTTTTCAAATACTAATTCTAAGATATATCCTGCAAAAAAAAACTCTGAAAACCCTTTGGTATATTCTCCAGGAATACTTATTTGCATACCCAGATAGCCGTAGCGGTAAACGCGCAGCTATTCGGCAAGACCAAGCTGAGGGTCGAATCCCACCGGTCGAGGATCTTTTCGGGTTGGAAATTTTCTCGACTTCCTAGGGCATAAAGTATCATCGTACCTGCCACACGATATCCGCATGCAAAAATGGTCATTGGCATAGTAAGCGCTCAGTTAATAACCGTGGAAGTGCTCATAAGAACACTTAACTGAGAAGCAGGCTCTGTCCCAGTGGGGACGTAACGCCAGAAAGAAGAAGATACCATCTAGGATTGATTAAAAGTTAACACCAATTGCTATAAAAAAAATCCGACCATTTCTTTCCGATCACCAAAATTCCAACAGAGATTCATATAAGAATATCTCCAAGGATTTATTTAGAAACTCCTCCAAAACAATTTCAATGAATTCCTCAGGAGCCCTTGTTGGAATTGCTTCAAGCATGATTAAAAAAAAATCGTCCATAATTTCATTCCAGGAATTGTTGAGTGAATTTTTTCAAGAAATACTTTAGAATGTTTGTCTAGAATTATCCGTTTAAGCTGTTTTCAGCCGTTTAAAGCCCTTTTTAGCCGTTTTAGGCCATTTCACGTTGTTTTAGCCGTTTTGGGCCACTTTAAGCCATTTAAAGCCGTGTTAAGCCGATTTAAGATGATTTAAGCCGTTTTAAACCGATCTAAGCGGTTTTGGCTGCTTTTAGGCGATTTAAGCCGTTTTAAGCTATTTTAACCGTTTAAACCGTTTTGGCTGTTTTTAGCTGATATAAGTAATTTTAAGCCGTTTTAAGCCATTTTAAACCGTTTTTGCCCGTTTTCAGTCGATTTAACCTTTTCAACAGTTTTTAATCTTTTTTGGGTGATTCAAGGCTATGTAAGTAGCCCGTCATTCGTTTTGGCAACAATGATGACTTTTCAGCTTGCATTTCAAAGTGATAAAACTCAGTCTTGATAGTTTATATTGACTTGAAAAAGTATCACTCTACGCGCTAACATGCATAAAGTATGCTGATACTTTTTCAGTTGTGTCAGTGCAAAACCAACTGATTTTCTTTGATTCAAAATCGTGAGATAAATTAGCACCAATCATCAACGACGCGTACAAATTTAAATGACGGCCTAATACACCTTAAACCGTTTTAAGACATTTTAAACCGCTCCAAGCCGTTTTCAGCCGTTTTGAACTGTTTGTGGCCGATTTCCGCCGTTTTGAACCGTTTTTAGACGATGTAAACCGATTTCAGCCATTTTCAGCTGATTTAAGCTGTTTTAGTCGTTATAAGCCGTTCCTAACCGATTTCGTTTTAAGTCTTTTTTGACCGATTCGTGCCATCTTAAGCTGATTTTAGCTGATTATAGCCGTTTTAAGACGATTTATGCTGTTTTAAGCCGTTTTAAGCCGATTAAAGCCTTTTATTACGTTTTTTTACCGTTTTAAACCGATTTAAGCCGTTTTTAGCCGATTTCAGTCGATTTAAGCCGTTTTAGCCGATATAAGCCGTTTTTAGCAGATTTAAGTCGTTATTTGCCGTTTTTAGCCTTTCTGAGCCGATTCAAGCCGTTTTTGGCCGATTTATGCCGTTATTAGCCATTTTAAGCCGATTAAAGCCGTTTTCAGCCGATTTAAGCCTATTCAAGTCAATTTAATTCGTTATAAGCCTTTTTTGACGTTTATGCCGTTCTCAGCCAATTTCAGCCAATTCAAGCCGGTTTTGACAATTTTAAGCCGTTTTTAGCCGTTTTTAGCCGTTTTAAGCCGTTTTGACGTAGGACTACGTCTTTGTTTTCTATATTGGGGTGCACTTTAAAAGTACGGAAAATGAGACATGTAACGAAATTAGGGGAGATTTTGAACGTTAATAACTCAGTTGTTTATGAACCAATTATTACGATTTTAGTATCATTCGATCAGAAATGTATCTACGCATCGTTAGTAATATATCCGATAAGTGAATTTTGTTGTTAAACTATTGAAAATTTGATAAATGTTGACCCCTTTCTTATTCAACCAATCACGTTCGAGCACTTTTCGACGGTGTCGCTTCCCACTATAAAAGCAAATGGGTCCCTGCTTCTTCCCTTAGTCTTCTTTTTGCGGTCGGACTGTGAACACGGTCGGGCGAGTCATTCTCGCTTTGCTTTTGCACCCGCGTCACAGTCCAATTTGTGTCGTCGGAAGAGGAAGACGCAAGATTGATTTGCGGCGGCGATGACGATGGCTTGGGCGCTTCTCCGAGCGGCAAACTACTGCTGCTCGGAGAAGCGTCCAAGCCATCGTCGTCGCCGCCGCAAATTTATCCGCGCTCCCAGATTTCGACCCGTGATAAATTCAGCATCGGCGGTCAAGAAGCAAGCCCGATAGGAACCAGATACTAGAAGCCCCCAGAGTTGCTGATCCGAGGAGCTGCTGCTAATCGAGCGTCGGAAGCGCTCGAGTTTCCAGATTTCGACACGTGCCCGTGGATCCACTACCCGTTGCTGTTTGCGTTGAGGATTTCCCGTTTGACCATGGCGATCAAGTGATAACTTCCCGCAGTGCTATTCATCTGCAATCGGACCTTGTCAGGACCATCAAATTTGTGGTAAAGAGTTGAAGGAATAATATTTCCGACCTTATTAGATCTTATATTTCTCAATCAATCTCGCAGTTTCATACAAAATTTAATTTGTTATGAATAATTGACTATTCGAGGACGCTGCTGCAGTGCCGTCGGGGTGAGTGCTCAACATTTCACTTTAAAAGTACGGAAAATGAAACATGTAACGAAATTAGGGGAGATTTTGAACGTTGTTTATGAACAAATTATTACGATTTTAGTATCATTCGATCAGAAATATATGTACGCATCGTAAGTAATATATCCGATAAGTGAATTTTGTTGTTTAACTATTGAAAATTTGATAAATGTTGACCCCTTTCTTATCCAACCAATCACGTTCGAGCACTTTTCGACGGTGTCGCTTCCCACTATAAAAGCAAATGGTCCCTGCTTCTTCCCTCAGTCTTCTTTTTGCGGTCGGACTGTGAACACGACCGGGCGAGTCATTCTCGCTTTGCTTTTGCACCCGCGTTACAGTCCAATTTGTGTCGTCGGAAGAGGAAGACGCAATATTGATTTGCGGCGGCGATGACGATGGCTTGGGCGCTTCTCCGAGCGGCAGTAGTCCGAGCGTCCAAGCCATCGTCATCGCCGCCGCAAATTTATCCGCGCTCCCAGATTTCGACTAGTGATCGGTGGTCCAGAAGCAAGGCCGTTAGGAACCAGAAACCAGAAGCCCCCAGAGTTGCTGATCCGAGGAGATGCTGCTAATCGAGCGTCGGACTGGTGAAATCGCTCAAGCTTTCAAGAGTGAGCATCGTTTCCTGATTTCGACTTGTGCCCGGGGATCCAATACCCGTTGCTGTTGTGCGCCATCCACGTCACGAACCATTCAGCTGGTTCGTCGTATAAGCAAATTCCCCGTTTGACCATGGCAATCAACTGATAACATCCCGTAGTGCTATATATCTGTAACCGAATCGAGGCTAAGAAAGCCATCGGCCCTTGTCAGGGCCATAATATTTGTGGAAAAGAGTTGAAGGAATAATATTTCCAACCTTATTACATCTTATATTCCTCAATCAATCTCGCAGCTTCGTACAAAATTTAATTTGTTATGAATAATTGATAGCACGTCAATTTGAGACTATTCGTGGACGCTGCTGCAGTGCCGTCGGGGTGAGTGCTCAAAATTTCATAACGATTGTAAACTAGAGTGGAATTTCCGACAGTGTCTTTGATTTGCCATATTTTATGAGAACACTTCAATTACGAAAATGATTACATGTAACGAAATTGCGACATGTTTAGAATGCTTTTGAAAAGAAATTCCCATTGAACAATTTTCATAACTTTGGCACCAGATCAGAAATTTACCTTCATATTAAAGAAAACTATTGATTATCTATAGCGAACTATTGAATATTTAGTAATTGTCAACCCTTTCATTCATATTCGACCAATTTCTCACGCATTATCATTTTTCGCAATTATCAAGTAATTCTAAGTCCAACTCATTATTGGCACATATGCATTTCCCAGATTGGTCGATTAGAAAGAGAAGAGCACGAAGGGGAGGAGCATAATCTGCTAATCTAAGGGTATATAGCATGCTCCCTTCGTTGGATTCGGTTTCATTCCGTTTCGACTTCCGAGCTGGCAAGAGCTGCTACGATCCTGCGCAGCGACGTCCGCACCTGCTGATTGAAGCTAGCGATCCAGCGTCTGGTGATCGGTGGAAATCGCTCAAGATTTCAAGAGTGAGCATCGTTTCCAGATTTCGCCTTGTACCCGGTGATCCACTACCCGTTGCTGTTGTGCGCCATCCACGGACCATGGAAATCAACTGATCAATCCCGCAGTGCTATTTATCTGTGACCGCATCGAGGCTAAGAAAGCCATCGGCCCTTGTCAGAGCCATCAAATTTGTGGAAAAGAGTTGAAAGAATAATATTTCCGACCTTGTTACATCTTATATTCCTCAATCAATCTCACAATTTCGTACAAAATTTAATTTGTCATGAATAATTGATGGCACGACAATTTGAGACTATTCGTGGACGCTGCTGCAGTGCCGTCGGGGTGAGTGCTCAACATTTCACAACGAATTTAAACTAGAGTGGCACATCCAACAGTGTCTTTGATTTGCCATATTTTATGGGAGCACTTCGATTATGAAAATTATCACATGTAACAAAATTGCGACATGTTTAGAATGGTTTTGAACAGAAATTCTGATTTAACAATTTTCATAATTTTGGTACCCATGGATCAAAAATTTACCTTCATATTAAAGAAAACTATTGATTATCAATAGCTAACTATAGAATATTTAGTAAATGGCAAGCATTTCAACTATTCATGTTCGATCAATTTCTCATGATAATGCATGAATAACGTTTCCAGATTTCGACTTAAGCCCGGCGATCCACAGCCCGTTGCTGTTGTGCGCCATCCAAGCCACGAAACATCCAGCTGGTTCGTCGCATAAGCAAATAGCTTGCTCAAATTTATATATTTGCGTTGGGGATTCCCCGTTTGACAATCAACTGATAACATATTGCATTAATATTCATCTGTGACAGCATCGAAGCTAAGAAAGCCATCGGCCCTTTTCAGGCCACCAAAATGTGCGTAAAAGAGTTATAGTAAGATTTCCACTTTATTTATTTCTAACATCTTATATGCCAAGCAAAGAATATTACTTCTCTTAAGCTTACGAAGGGGGCCATCCAAGAAGACATCATATATTAACAGAGGTATATTTTCTACTATATCGCGTTTTAAATTATTCTAAATGGAGAATCGTTCATCTTCATTGATAAACATGACGAACAATAGATCAAATTGCAATGTTAAACAGCACGCTCCAGAATACGAAATCATCTAGCAAGAGAGGGAGCTTACACTGCTTCTGATTGGTGCCTAATGCACAACCAATCGTCACCGGCGGGGAACCGCCTTTTCCCCTTGCTGGTTTGTGATTGGTCGTTAAGTGATTGGTTCCAGTTATAAAAGCAGCTCACATAGCCTGCCATGCCTAGAGGGGACGGACCTGGTGTAGTGGTTAGAACACTCGCCTCTCACGCCGAGAACCTGGGATCGAATCCCATCCCCGACATAGTCACTTATGACGTAAAAAAGTTATAGTGACGGCTTCCTTCGGAAGGGAAGTAAAGCCGTTGGTCCCGAGATGAACTAGCCCAGGGCTAAAAATCTCGTTAATAAAGTCAAATCAATCTGCCATGCCTCATTCTATCGTGATCAGCGCTCCGAACAACATTTGAAGAAAATGGCTCGAGCGAAATCGAAGAGCGGATTTGCTCCTTGCAACTGCAAGCAGCAAATTGCCGCTCTTTTGGTTTCGTTCATAAACGATAAGGAAACGCCACCGAAGCTTCAGTTGAAGAAGCATCCGCCAAAGAAGCATCCGCCGAAGAAACATCCGCCGAAGAAACATCCGCCGAAGAAGCATCGACAACCACCACTGCAACAACTTTTCAAGGACCGGAAAATCCAGATCAATCGTGGTGAACTATTGGTCACTTTCCGTGTTCCGCTCACTCCTGCTCGTGTATATTATATGAACCAGGTGATTGAACGATAAAACGGCTCTTTTCAGAGCCACCAAACAAAACGGCTCTTTTCAGAGCCACCAATTAATATCAAGAGAGTTCTTAGGATAATTTTCATGTAAAAGCCCTTGGACCCACCAAACAAAACGGCTCTTTACAGAGCCACCAAATAAAACGGTTCTTTTCAGAGCCACCAATTAATATCAAGAGAGTTATTAGGATAATTGTTCATGTAAAAGCCCTTTGACCCACCAATCAAAACGGTTCTTTTCAGAGCCACCAATTAATATCAGAGTTATTTGTGTAATATTCCCTAATTTGTTAACCACATACTTGCTATAATCTCTTAATTCATCTCGTAGCATCATACAATAATTGATTTATTACGAATAATTGACAATACGGCAATTTGAGGATGTTTCCGAGGACGCTGCTGCAGTGCCGTCGGGATGCAATAACAGCATAATGTTCATCTTGTACATCCCTTACCCAGACATCAGTTTCATACAGCCTATTTCCCAGATAAGAAAACGAAGAATTTGAAAGGAGGAGCATCACCTGCTATTCTAAGGGTATAAAGCATCCCTCCTTTGCTGAATTCGGTTTCATTCTGTTTTCGCTTTCGAGCTGGTAAGAGCTCCTCCAAACCGGCTCAGCTCCTCGCTACCAGAGGCAAGCTACGAGATGGCTGAAGAACATCGACCAAAGCCGCTTGTTGAAGCGCACATCGTCATCCGCACCGCAAATCTCATCGGGCGAGGAGGATTGCAACCAGTGCGCCGTCAAAGTGTGTCCGTGTTACGCAAATTCAACAATTCAATCGGCCCTTTTCAGAGCCAACAAATGTGTTTTGAAGAGTTGATTGTGTAATATTCCCAAATTTGTTCGAGATGGCTGAAGAAAATCGACCAAAGCCGCTTGTTGAAGCGCACATCGTCATCCGCACCGCAAATCTCATCGGGCGAGGAGGATTGCAACCAGTGCGCCGTCAAAGTGTGTCCGATCAGCAAGCGGCGGCAAGTTTGTACGAGATGGCTGAAGAAAATCGACCAAAGCCGCTTGTTGAAGCGCACATCGTCATCCGCACCGCAAATCTCATCGGGCGAGAAGGACGCAACCAGTGCGCCGTCAAAATCAAACTCATCATCTGTGGTGCAGTCAAGAATCAAGCCTGTTAGGCACCATTACCACTATTATTAGGCAAATCAAGCGTCCGGCTAGTGAAATTGCTCAAGATTTCAAACTTGAGCTACATTTTAAGATTTCGACTTCAGCCGTGTGGTCCAATATCTGTTGCTGATGTGTGCCATCCACACGACGAAACATTCAGCTGGTTCGTCGTATAAGCAGAGAACTTGTTCATTGCATTGCATTGAGGATTTTTCGTTTAACCATGGCAATCAACTGATAACATGCTGTAGTGCCATTTATCTATGACAGCATTCGTGCTAACAAAGCCTTTGGCTCTTTTTAGGGCCACCACATGTGCGTAATATAGTAATATAGCGTAATATAGCGCGGAGTAATATTTCCGACTTAATTTATTACATTGCCAAGCAATGTATAATATTTCTCTCAAACCATAAGAACTACAAAGCGATGACTGGATCTACTACTGAATCACTACTGTTCTTTCCAATGCTACTGTATATTTCAGAGGAGGTTATTAATATAATTTCAAAATGATCATACATCCTGAAGTGAAATTTCACATTTTCATAGATAAATATGACGAATGATTAATATTTACGAAAGTTTCGAGCACTGAAAACAGTATGAAGTCAAAACGAGCAACACAATGACATCAAATTCAGTTACATAAACCATCGTGGTCCTACGTCACCAGTTCGTACAACCCCATAGGGATGTACCCTTATAGTTTTTAGCCGAATTTAGTACTATACCATTTAATTCCACTAGAGTTTGTATCCTTTGACAGATACGCGTATTTCGACCTCAACTGTAAGGCCGTCTTCAGTGTCGTGTACTAGACTCGACTTCAGGATACAAACTCTAGTGTAATTGAATGGTATAGTACTAAATTCGTTTTTTCATCTACCTATAGGTATTCTACTAAATAGCTCAAAGATTTATTATCGTTTTTAGCCGTTTTAAGCCGATTTAAGCCGTTTTAGCCATTTTAAGCCGATTAATTCCGTTTTAGCCGAGTTAAGCCGATTTAAGGTGAAGATGAATCGAAGCCAAAGTTCAAATTTTCAAGATCACGGATCTGGAGAACCAAACACCCGTTTGAGATGGAAACCTAATCGATTGGTCACCACCAGCTAGTGATCAATCGATTAAGTTTTCAGCTTAAACGATGTTTGGTTCTCCAGATCCGTGCTCTTGAAAATTTGAACTATGGCTTCGATGCATCTTCACCTCAAGGCGTTTTCAGTCTTTTTTGGTCGATTTAAGCAATTTTTTGCCATTTTAAGCCGTTTTAGACATATTAAGCCGCTTTAAGTCCATTTCAGTCAATTTAAGTTGTTTTTAGCCAAATTAAGCCGTTTTTAGCCATTTTAAGCCGATTTAAGCCGACTTTAGCCGTTTTAAAAGACAATTTATACCGTCTTCAGCCATAAGCTGCACAGACTGAACATAACTAACATTAGACACGGAACGACCAATGGACCAGTGAAGAATTTGTCGTTTGACGAAAAGTTTCCTCCGACTGGGGCGAGAATCGAACCCACACTCCGTAGTACAATACGCCGCTAACCGCTATCCGACTGACGCCGCTAACCGCACGGTTACGAAGCCCGTTTAAGCCGTTTTTAGCCGTTTTAAGCCTATTCAAGCCAATTTAAGACATTTCAAGCCGATTTAAGCCGATTCAAGCAGTTTAAGCCCACTTTTGCCCGTGTTTGTAGCCAAATTGAGCCGTTTATTTTTTGCCGATTTTAGCTTGTGTGCCCGATTCATTCATTAGCCAGTTTAAGTCGAATTAGGCCGTTTTAGGCCGATTTAAGCCGTTTTTAGCCGATTTAAGCCGTTTTTAGCCGATTTAAGCCGTCTAAAGTCGATTTCAGCCGATTTAAGAAGTTTTTAGACAATTTAAGTCGATTCAATAAGTTTCAGGCCATTTTTTGCCGTGTTTCTAGCCGAATTAAGTCGTTTTTTTTACCGATTTAGCCAATTTAAGCCATTTTAAGCGTTTTGACCAATTCAAGCAGGTTTTGGCCGTGTTTTGCCGGTTTTTAGCCGATTTCAGCCGAATTAACCGATTTTAGCCGTTTTCAGCCGAATTAAGCCGTTTTAGTCATTTTAAGCCGTTTTGGCTGTTTTAGCCGATACAAGCCGTTTTAATCCGTTTTTTAGACGTTGTTAAACGATTTCAGCCATTTTCAGCCGATTTAAGCTGTTTAAGTCGTTTTAAGCCAATTTAAGCGATTTAAGCTGATGTAAGTCATTTTAGAACGTTTCTTACCGATTTCGTTTTTAGCCTTTTTTTGGCAAATATAAGCCGATTTAGGTCATTTAAAGCCGTTTTAAGCCATTTTAGGCCGATTTAAGCCATTTTTAGCCATTTTAGCCGTTTTTAGCCATTTTAAGTCGTTGTGAGCCGTTTTAAGCCGATATTAGTAATTTTATGCCGATTTCAGCCGTTTTTAACCGAATTAAGCTGTTTTTAGCCATTTTAAACCGATTAAAGCCGATTTTAGCCGTTTTACGTCTGGCCGTGTTTTGCCGTTTTTAGCCGATTGAAGCCGTTTTTAACCATTTTAAGCTGATTTCAGCCAATTTAAGCTGTTTCTAGCCGATTTAAGGCGATTTCATCCGTTTTAAGCCTTTTTTTTATCCGATTCAAGCCGTTTTTAGCCATTTTGGGCCGTGTTTTGCCGTTTTCATGCTGATTTAAGCCAGTTTAAGCCTTTTCAAGCTGTTTTTAGCTGATTTAAGCCATTTTAATCCGTTTTTTTTGCCATTTTAGGCCGGCTTTAGCCGTTTTTTGTCGATATAAGCCGGTTTTATCCGTTTTTAGTCTTTTTTTTTTATCCAATTCAAGCCGTTTTTAGCCATTTTGGGCCGTGTTTTGCCATTTTAAGCCGATTTAAGCCGTTTTTAGCCGATTTAAGCCTAATTTTACCCATTTTAGCCGGTTTTCCCGTTTTTTGCTGATTTAAGTCGATTTTATCCGTTTTTAGCCTTTTTTATCCGATTCAAGCCGTTTCTAGCCATTTTGGGCCGTGTTTTGCCGTTTTTAAGCCGATATCAGCCGGTTTAAGCCATTTCAAGCCGTTGTTAACTTATTTAAGCCATTTTAAGCCGATTTCAGCCGATTTAATCCGTTCTAAGCCGAATTTAGCCGATTTTAGCCTTGTTTGGCCGATTCAAGCCGTTTTAAGCCGGTTTTGGCCGTTTTTTTTTGCCGTGCTTAGCCGATTTCAGCGGATTTAAGCCGTTATTAGCCGAATTAAGCCCTTTTAAGCCATTTCAAGCCGTTTTTGCCGTTTGTAGCCGATACAAGCCGTTTTAAACCGTTTTTAGACGTTGTAAATCGATTTCAGCCATTTTCAGCCGGTTTAAGCTGTTTAAGTCGTTTTAAGCCGATTTAAACGATTTAAGCTGATGTTATTCATTCTTGGCCGTTGCTTACCGATTTCGTTTTTAGCCTTTTTTTTGCGAATTTAAGCCGATTTAGGCCATTTTAAGTTGTTTTAAGCCGTTTTGAGCCATTTTAGGCCGATTAAAGCCGTTTTTGGTCTTTTTTTTTTGCTCTTTTTAGCCGATTTATGCCGTTTTTAGCCATTTTAAGCCGATTGAATCGGTTTTAGGCCGATTTAAGCCGATTTAGGCCATTTTAAGTTGTTTTAAGCCGTTTTGAGCCATTTTAGGCCGATTAAAGCCGTTTTTGGTCTTTTTTTTGCTCTTTTTAGCCGATTTATGCCGTTTTTAGCCATTTTAAGCCGATTGAATCGGTTTTAGGCCGGTTTAATAGGTTTTTTTTTTAGAAATACAATGTTTGTGTAGGTCCTTAATCTATATCTTTTTACATTTATCTCTTAGCAATTAGAGCAGTTGACCAGTTGTTCAATATCTCTACACTTTATATCTAGGCGACTTCGAACGATCTGGCTGCACCATTCCCAAACTTTTTTTGATGCTGGGCAATCTTTTAGCCTATGCTTATTGCTATCACGGTGACCACATCTTTTACAAATATCATCGCTACGAATGCCGTAGACGCACAATTTACTGTTGTTTTGTATTAAGTCATTTACAAAACAAAAATCTTTTGCACAATCCTGGGTAGGGATGAAATTTTAGTTAAAGTTTTTCCAAACTTTTGACCAGTCAACGTCTACCAAATTCTCAATTCTAGGCGTACAATTATTCCTATCCACGAAACAAGCATACAAAACATTAGTGCTTGGTAGATCAAACCTCGTTTTTAGTTCATTTGCTTCTTCTTACCAAACCCTAGCATTTTTCGTGAGCCTCTGGGGCATCGAAAAATTTAAAAGGTGAGATTCTTAATGATTGTCGCCTGCGTTCTTCTTCTTTCTGGCGTTACGTCCCAACTAGGACAAAGCCTGCTTCTCAGATTAATGTTCTTATGAGCACTTTCACAGTTAATTACTGAGAGCTTTCTTTGCCGATTAACCATTTTTGCGTGTGTATATCGTGTGGCAGGTACGAAGATACTCTATGCCCTGGGAATCGAGAAAATTTCCTTTACGAAAAGATCCTCGACCAGCGGGATTCGAACCCACGACCCTCAGCATGGTCATGCTGAATAGCTGCGCGTTTCCCGCTACGGCTATCTGTCGCCTGCGTTATCAAGATTATTCAATATGTTTAATTGATTTCTTTCTACCTTAAAAATATGCCCGGACCATAAAAACTTTCCACAAGCTGATTTCAATTGAGCTAAATGTTGATTTAAAGGAGGAAAAACTCGAGAAAAATACCAAACTTTCGACAAAATAAAAGTGTTCACTACCCAACACCTTTAGTACAAATTCAGGTTTCTTACTGAGTGCCTTTGCAATATCAGCTTTATATTATTAATTACGGTACCATAATTATTATCAATTGTTTTATACCAGCTTCTATGGAAATTTATTCCAAGAATTTTAAGTGCATCAACTTCTTTAACCAATTGAGGTCCAAATTGAGCCTGATTAAATCTCATAAAGGCTGATTTGGAAAAATTTATTTTAATCCTAGCATATTTTTCAAACATCATTGAAACCAAATCAAAATCATTATCATTTCTCACAACAATGTTGAAGTCATCAGCATACACTATCACTTTAATAAATTTATCATAAATCCAGAATCCTGTCAAATTTGCGGATAATTGCCGAATAAGAGGTTCTACGTACAACACAAACAAAATCATACTAAGAGGACATCCTTGTCGCACAGAAGTACTTATTTTTATTTTATCTGTCAAAAATCCATTGACTTGTACTCTAGATGAGGCCACTTCGTAAATATGTTTAATAATTTTAAGCCGATTTAAGCCGTTTTTAGCCGATTTAAGCAGTTTTTAGCCATTTCAAGCCATTTTTAGCCGATTGAAGCCTATTTAAAAAGATTTAATCCGTTTTTAGCCGATTTAAATAGTTTAGCCGAATTAAGCCGATTTTAGCCATTTTTAGCCGATTTAAGCCGATTTTAGCCTTTTCTGACTGAATCAAGCCGTTTTAAACCGTTTCTGGGCGTGTTTTGCCGTTTTTTAGCCGATTTAAGCCGTTGTTAACCATATTAAGCCGATTTCAGCCGATTTAAGCCATTTTTAGACGATTTTTTTGCCGTTTTGTTGCCGATTCAAGCCGATTTATTACGTTTTTAGCTGAGTCAAGCCGATTTAAGCCGTTTTCAGCCTGTTTTGGTCGATTTAAGCCATTTTTTGCCGTTTTTAGCCGATTTAAGCCGAATTTATTCGTTTTTAGCCTTTTATAATTGATTTGAGCCGTTTTAGGCCATTTTTAGCCATGTTTTGCCGTTTTCGAGCCGATTTAAGCCGTTTTTAGCCGTTTTAAGCCATTTCAAGCTGGTTTAAGCCGTTTCTAGCCGAATTAATCCGTTTATAGCCATTTTAAGCCGTTGTTAGCCTTCTTAGCCATTTTAAGCCATTGTTAATCGTTTTTAGACGATTTAAGCCGAATTAAGCCGTTTTTAGCTATTTTGAGCCGATATAAGCCATTTTTAGCCATTTTTGGCCGATTCTGGCCGTGTTTTGCCGTTTTTTAGCCGATTTAAGCCGTTTTTAACAATTTTAAGCCGATTTCAGCCGATTTCAGCCGATTTAAACCGTTTCTAGCCGATTTAGTCCGTTTTCAGCCATTTTAATCCGTTTTAAGCCATTTTAAGCCGATTTAAGCCGTTTTCAGCCTTTTGACGTAGAAGTACGTCTCTCTTCTCTATACAGGAGTGAAATTGAAATTTCAAAACCAAGAGCGTTACGTTGGCATGAAATATTTTAAACGTTTATAACTTTTCGCTGGCTTAACGAAATTTCTTGATTAGCATCTCAATCGAAAGCCAAGACATCAAAGCTTCATGTCGTTTACTTACTGAATCCCACATAACTGTCCAAATAGTTTAATAACTGTTTTAAAAGAGAACGTTGATTTCAAGCAAATCTATAAATAGGGGTGGCTAGAGAAAATTTGACGTCATTTGCTTTTCACTCTCCGATTGGCTCGCATCTCAGCAGGCGACAGATCGGCTTGTTCTGACCGGGCGTGCTTCTCAGGCACAGACATCGATAGCGAAGGACGCCCCCGTTTGTCTTGCTTCGCTCAAATCAAACTGTCGAGCGAGCGAGAGAAGATGCCGTCCGAAGATAAAGCCATCACCGCTGCCGCCGCCTAGAAGAAGAAGAGGAAGCAGTCCACAGGAGAAATTGCGGTCGAACTGTGAACACGGTCGGGCGAGTCATTCTCGCTTTGTGGTTCACCGCTTGTTTGCGTTCACCCAGCCATCGTCATCGCCGCCGCAAATTTCATCAGCCGAGGAGCTGTTGACCCGCGCTTCAAAATTTCGACTCGTGATGAAATCATCATTGGTGGTCAAGAAGCAATCCCGTTAGGAGCCCCCTGAGGTTTGCTGGTCCGAGCAGTGTTATTTATCCGTAACAACATCGAAGCTAACAAAGCCATCGGTTCTTTTCAGAGTCATCAAATTTGTGGAAAAGAGTTAAAAGAGAAATATTTCCGACTTTATTTATAACTTCTAGTATTCCTAAATCAATTTCACGGTCTCATACAAAATTTCATTTGTCGTGAATAATTTACGACTCAACCATTTGAGATTGTACTCGCGGACGCTGCTGCAGTGCCGTCGGGGTGAGTGCTCAACATTTCACAACGATTGCAAAATAGAGTGGCTTTTCCAACAGCGCCTTTTATGTTCCATATTTTATGGGAACACTTTGATTAGGAAAATTATCCCATGTGACAAAATTGCGACATATTAAGAATGCTTTTGAAAATACATTCGAACTTGAACAATTGTAATAATTTTGGCACCCATGGATCAGAAATTTACCGTCATAATTAAGAAAACTATTAATTATCAATAGCTCGTATTGAATAATTAGGGAATTGCCAATCATTCCAACAATTCATGTTCGACCAATTTCTCACGTATTAGTATTCTCCACAATTTTAAAATAATTCCAAGCAAAGCACATTATTGGCACATACCCATTTCCCAGATTGGTCGATCAGAAAGCGAAGAGCACAAAAGGGAGGAGCATCATCTGCTATTCCAAGGTTATAAAACATGCTGCCTTCGTTGGATTCAGTTTCATTCCATTTCCGCTTTCGAGCTGGTAAGAGCTCTTCTGAACTTGCTTAGCGAGAAGTACCTCGCTGCTAGAAGCCTGCTAAGCTGTTAATCCAGAATCTGGTTTGTGAAATCGCTCAAGATTTCAAGATTGAGCTACGTTTCCAGATTTCAACTAAATCCCTTTGTACGCTACTCTGTTGCTGTTGTGTAGCCATGAAATATTAAGCTTGTTTATCGAATAAACAGAGAACTTATTCACATCTTCTTCTTTTTCTTCTTCTTGGCATTAACGTCCTCACTGGGACAGAGCATGCTTCTCAGCTTAGTGTTCTTATGACACTTCCACAGTTATTAACTGAGAGCTTTCTTTGCCAAAGTTTCCATTTTTGCATTCGTATATCGTGTGACAGGTACGATTATACTCTATGCCCAGGGAAATCAAGGAAATTTCCATTACGAAAAGATCCTGGACCGACCCGGAATCGAACCCAGACACCTTCAGCATGGCTTTGCTTTGTAGCCGCGGACTCTAACCACTCGGCTAAGGAAGGCCCCAACTTATTCGCATGCATTTGCAACTTTTTCGATTTTCCATACAAAATGACCAACTTTGGTAAGTTAGATCTGCAGTTGCAGGTTTTATTTCTCAGCGAAGAATCACACCATCAACGAAAATAGCGCGAAAGCAATAACCAATCGCGTGCGAGTAGCGAACGAAGTGACGAAACAACCAAGCGAGAGCCCCACCACTCGCCATCGGTGAACGGAGCTCGAGCAAATAAAACCACTGGTTGTTCTGTTCCCAGCTCATTCACAAATCGAACGGCATAACGAACGGATCAAGCAGCGGAGCAGCAAAGAAGAGCGCGTGAAAGCCACAGCAGTGTGCGAGTAGCGAACGGAACCAGAGAGCAACGAAGCGAAAGCAACAACTGAAAATCATTCAGTGGACGGATTAGTAGTCAGCGCCAACCAACGACCTGTTGGAAAGTAACGTTAGCAAAATATACACCATCTGCCTCTCCTTACCATTCATATTCTTGTACTTGATGAATTCAATGAAATGGTTTGGTTTGGCGATGGAGCAAAGAGTTATTAAGAATGATTTTACTTAACAAAGAGTTGTTGATAAATATTCCAATCAATAAGAGTTGTTTTGAAAAAGTTCACTTATATCAGAAATTTCTGCTTTACCAAAGAGTTGTTATTGAAATTCCTGCAGCAAAGGGTCGAGTTTCTCCCCACGAATATTTCCAGCCAGGACCAGTCATAGAGGACAATCCATCCCGAGCATCACGGCCCCCGCTTCTAAAATTCTCGAGTACGGAAATTGGAAAATTAATACATAATGCTCATCTTGTACATCCCTTGCCAAGACATCAATTTCATATAGCCTATTTCTCAGATTAACGCAATAGACTAACATGTAGAAAAATTTCAGATCAATAGTTAATTATTACAATTGGTCAGGAAACAGTATATTGAACAGTATTTAAAATCTGTCGCAATTTTAATACATTTTCCAATTTAATACTCGAGAATTTAGGAAGTGTTCCCCTATTATATGAAAAATCAACGATGCTGTTTGAAATATTGCTGTTTGCGTTTGACGTACAAATCCAGTCTAACTGAACTTCAAATGCGGTAACACCAAGTAACCAAAGGATACTTAGCAATCATGATGCATATCACCGCCAACATAGCAAAGAAAATCAAATTTTGACTTCGCCTTCCTTGTTGAAAATCTTACCGCATTTGGTGTTCCTGCATTTGGTATTTGCATTTCAAATGCACACAGCAATACCATACAATGCTGAGTAACATGATGTTATTACGGTCCGACGGCGCTGCAGTGGTAAATTCTCAAATTCATGTAATTATGTGGGGTAAATTATGTGAACCAAATTGTAGTATACCGCGATATTTAGATTATTATAGATAAATCAGTAAATATCATCCAATAAACCCTTTTATGAACGTATGTTGGCCCTGAAAAGGGCCGATTGAGCTTGGATGCTGTGACCACGAGTTTACCACGAGGCGAAATCTAGAAGCGCGGATCGGTCAACCTAGAAATCTTGAGCGATTTCACAGACCAGATGCTGGATTGGCAGCTTGAAGAATGACAGCTCAGCAGATTTCTAGCAGCGAGGTTCTTCTCGCTGAGCAAGTTCGGAGGAGCTCTTACCAGCTCGAAAGCGGAATTAGAATGAAACTGAATCCGACGAAGGAAGCATGTTTTATAACCTCAGAATAGCAGACGATGTTCCTCCCTTTTGTGCTCTTCGCTTTCTGATCGACCAATCTGGGAAATGGGTATGTGCCAATAATGTGTTGGGCTTAGAATTACTTGAAAATTGCGGAGAATGCTAATGCGTGAGAAATTGGTCGAACATGAATTGCTGGAAGGGTTGACATTAACTAAATATTCAATACGAGATATTGATAATCAATAGTTTTCTTTATTATGACGGTAAATTTCTGATCCATGGGTGCCAAAATTATTACAATTGTTCAATGAGAATGTCTTTTAAAAAGCATTCTTAATATGTCGCAATTTTGTTACATGTGATAATTTTGCTAATGAAAGTGTTCCCACAAAATATGGAACATCAAAGACGCTGTTGGAAATGCCACTCTATTTTACAATTGTTGTGGAATGTTGAGCACTCACCCCGATGGCACTGCAGCAGCGTCCGCGATTACAGTCTCAAAATGTTGAGTCATAAATTATTCATGACAAATGAAATTTTGTATGAAGCTGTGAAATTGATTTAGGAATATAAGAAGTCATATATAAAGTCGGAAATATTTCTCTTTTAACTCTTTTCTACTAATTTGATGACCCTGAAAAGGGCCGATGGCTTTGTTAGCTTTGATGCTCTTACAGATTAATAACACTGCGGGATGTTATCAGTTGATTGCCATGGTCAAACGGGGAATCCTCAACTCAAATGTATAAATTTGAGCAAGTTATTTGCTTATACGACGAACCGAAAGTTTCGTGACGTGAATGGCGCACAACATTAACAGGTAGTGGATCACCGGGCTTAAGTCAAAATCTGATGATGGCGGCGATGATGATGGCTGGGTGAACGCAAACAAGCGGTGAACCACAAAGCGAGAATGACTCGCCCGACCGTGTTCACAGTTCGACTGCAATTTCTCCTGTGGACTGCTTCCTCTTCTTCTTCTAGGCGGCGGCAGCGGTGATGGCTTTATCTTCGGACGGCATCTTCTCTCGCTCGCTCGACAGTTTGATTTGAGCGAAGCAAGACAAACGGGGGCGTCCTTCGCTATCGATGTCTGTGCCTGAGAAGCACGCCCGGTCAGAGCAAGACGATCTGTTGCCTGCTGAGATGCGATCGAAGCGGAGAATTGAAAGCAAATGACGTCAAATTTTCTCTAGCACCCCTATTTATAAATTTGCTTGAAATCAACGTTCTCTTTTAAAACAGTTATTAAACTATTTGAACAGTTATGTGGGATTCAGTAAGTAAACGACATGACTCTTTGATGTCTTGTCTTTCAATTGATGTGCCATTCAAGGAATTTCGTTAAGCCAGCAAACAGTTATAAGAGTTCAAAATATTTCATGCCAACGTAAGGCTCTTGGTTTTGAAATTCCAATTTCACTCCTGTATAGAGAATTTTTATTTTACTTTCAAACTGTGCGGCATAATCAAATGCAAACGCATTCAGTTCCCGATGGTTAGTGCCTGTGCTTTAAATGTTCATAAGTCGCAAGGTGGAACTTTCCCCGAGGTCGTGTACGACTATGACACAAGCCAGGATCAGCAATTGGTATATGTTGGTTTGTCGCGGGTTACTTCACTGCAAGGACTATTTTTGACAAACTCTACCAATTCTTCCCAGTTCCATCACGCCAAAGGCAGCGATTCCAAGGGTTGACTTGAGGAATGAGCTGCAGCGCTTAGGCAATCATCGATTAGTGACGCTTTGAGACGTGAAATACTGGATCATAGTGGCCCAGCCTGCATATTGATGAGTATCAATGTACAGAGCCTAAATGTTCATGCAATGGATATTGCTACAGACCAAAGCACTGGACCGATTCAATCGATTATCACGATCAAAGCACTCGAGCTATCAAACATCTAATCTACTGGAGGAGTTTGGCGAACTACAGCTGGAGCCAGAAACCGATCACCCAACCAAGCAACACAAGGAAGCAACGACCAAACAAACAAATTCAATCATCTGGCATTATTCCTGGAACACCATACACTGGTTCTCGAAACCACAGAACGACAAATGGTTCTTTTCAGGACTACCAAAATGAGTCCAAAAAGAGTTAACTTCTGAAAACTTCATCCGATCAATAACAACAAAAACTAGTACACTTACAAATTCATACACATGACAAATCAAATTATTAATCATCGTAGTTCTACGTCAACCCCGCGGTAATGTAATAGACATTACCCACCCCAAATTTTTTAAACCGATTCAAGCCGTTTTTAACCATTTTGGGGCCGTGTTTTGCCGGTTTTTAACCGATTTAAGCCGTTTTTAGCCATTTCAAGCCGTTTTAAGCCGATATCTGCCGATTTAATTTTCTAGCCGAAATAAGCCGTTTTCAGCCGATTTAAGTCGTTCTTAGCCATTTTAAGCCGTTTTAAGCCGTTTTTAGCCGATTTGCCATTTTTTTGGCCATTTTGGCCGTTTTAAGCCGATTAAAGCCTATTCAAGCCTGTTTTAGACCATTTTAAGCCGTGTTAGCAGTTTTTAGCTGATTTAAGCCGTTTTAAGCTGATTAAGGCCATTTTTGGCCGTTTTAAGCAGTGTTGGCCGTTTTAACCGATTTAAGCACGAGAGTACGATGCGCATATGCAATGAGTTCCTGAACACGCCTGTGTTAAACGATTCAAATTAATTTGATCAGTAATGAAGATCTTTCTCTTCGGTTGGCACGATTGCGACTCATCGGCTAGTTGGGTCTCTTAGAAGATGCCTGATCGAGGGGAGCAAATGGTACGGAGAAGAGATTGCAGTTCACCTCCCGCGGCGAACCAGTGAACCCGTCGCCGTAATGGTAATGGTAGAAAATTTCGTCAGACTGCCAATCTCCGATGGACCCGCACTCCGAAGCCTCGCTCATCACGTTCACTGCCACCGTCCGTCGTCATCGTCGACAGAAACAAACACATGGTGGCAAGCCTCCATGAGAATTCTTCATATTTCACGCTGTCGTATCGTAGATATCTAACTGGCTGGTTGGCCACGTCGTCGTCGTCGTGGTGACCTATTGCACTAATGTCGGTGCGGTAGTTTCTCGGTGAGAGCACAGTCGTTGCTCCATTCACCGCACAAAGGCTTATTGCATGAATTACTTACCTTCCCTCTTGATTGCGGTCCCTCTGGCCAACTGCAAACTTCCAATCCGCTATGGGGCACTCCGGCCTGTGGAGAATGTGTGGGAGTGGATTTCAATCTCTTTTCTTTTTTCGGACTTATGCAACAACTCGTGCTGAGAGTTTACTCTTACACCAGCTAAGGCAACTAAGGCAATGGGTGGTGTGAATAAAATGCGGTGAGCTTTACTACTTTTGGTAATCTACTAAAAAGTCCACTGGGTTTACGAAAAGTATACTTCTACTTTCGATCATTTATTTTATTTAGTATACACTTGTAGCAGAGAAATGTCAACTAGTGTGGGTTCGAGATCTTGAAGTCACAGCAATAAATTCAGGATTGATATAATTTCTTGGATTCTTGAGAGTCCAATAGGATCATCAATATTCCGGCACAATCACGGTTGAATTTTGGGGCTACTACAAGTCCGGTGAGATTTCTCAACAACATTTTAAACTTTGATGATATGGTAAACATGGGATTCTAGGAGACGAGATCGATAGTCTGTTGGCTATCGTTTCTGCTTTGTAAGTAGAAGGTCATGAGTTAATTCCCAGGCCCATCGCTTCCATCTAAATTGGAAGTTGTAAATATCTACCTGTCATTCCTGAAATGATGGTCAGTTCAATTATGTTCGAGGTCATCGAATGTAAATATAATTGTGTCTACAGAACCTGAAAGTACAAACCCATACGAACGAAACCCTATTTAGGTTTTGAAAGATTAGTTTGAAATTTTGAGTTGTTTTTAGTTTTTGTAATAAAACGCTATTAAAAAATAAGAATACCGCCACGACATTTTCACAAAAGTTGTTCAGTGTGAAAAACATTTCGTCTGAGGGATGTGTTGAGAAAATTCCGATAGCTTAGGAGATAAACCTGTATTGAAAAAAATCAAGCACAAAAGTTAAAAAGGGCGTACCTACAAATTTCGAAATAATTTTTCTAATTCCAAATATGGATGTATTCTTTCAAAACTGCTGTCTTCTCTGTTGCACTGTGTTGTATAAGCGGGTCTCCGGAATGCTTTCAAATTACTGGAGAAATCTAAACAAAAAAGTTTTGTAGAAACCATTGGAAGCATTTTAGGTGACATTTTTTAAGGAATCCTTGGCAGAATAACTAAAATAAAACTTAGCGAAAATCCTGGAAAATATCTTATGGAATCCCTGGTTGAATTTTTGGAGGAACATCTTATAGAATATCTGCAAGAATGTCTGGTAGAACTTTTGGATGAATCCCTGGCGATGTAGGAATCCTTGAGTGACTTCCTGGAAGAATACCTTGTGAGATTCTTGGAGAAATCTCTGACACTTTTCCAGGAACAATTTCAGAAAGAATTACTGTCGGAATTTATCAAGGAATACTGGCGAAATTTGTGGAGCGATTTTAGGCGAAATTCCTGAAAGAATTACTGGCAGAACTCCTGAAGGAATTACTGGCAGAAAAATCGAGGTATTGCTCGTAGAAATTCTGAAAGAACCCAGGTTTTCTGGAAAAATCTTAGATGAAAATACTTGGAAAATTTTTGTTAGAGTTCCTGATGTTAATGGTAGAATTACTGAAGTTATCACGAGTTTGACAAAACACCATGGTTCATAGCAGAATTATATGATGGAATTTAAGTGAAATTTCGGAAAGAATATCTGTTAAAATCCTTGGGGAAATTTTTGAAACAAGCCCTAAAAAATTCCTGAAAAAATTCATTGAGAAACTCTGAGGAAGACCGTTCTCTGGAGGAATCATTGAAGGATTTTTCTGGAGAAATTGCGGAGTGTATATTCTAGAAGAAATCTAAGAGGTAATTCTCGGAGGAGTTTCCGGAGTTGGGTTACTGTGCACGTGCCGTAGGCTTAGGTGCAGGAGCCTCATGGCTTGGGAGCGCACGGGCGCTCTGTACATTGGGAGACCTTTTTTGGTGTGCCTTATTTTTCTTGAGATGTGTCTAACTGCGATCTCATGCGCTCCATCACATGTGCTGTTTGAAATTCAGCGCAATAATTGAAATGAATGCAAAAGTTTTCAATGAGGATCGAAATTGTCACTCTTGGATCGCGAGTCTTCGACCATATCTGGTAGGCCATGTAGACACCTGCATAATGAGACAAAAATAGTTGTGGAGGCTCTTCGTTCCTAAGGAGTTGTTTCACAACTTGGATACCGATGGCGAGCCGTAGCGCCGAGCAGCGCATGAGACGAGTCTCTCCGAGAGCACATCACCTAGCGCGCGCTTTTAGAATTTTCGTGAGCCTCCGTCTAGCGCAGCACACTAGGATTCCAATGAGCTAAGAGACGGTTTGGTTGGAGGCTCGTTATTACATTTATGTGCTCCTGAGAAATATGTTACCCTACTCCGGAGGTATTCCTGGAGGAATTTCTGGAAACTATCTTAATTCCTTTATTGCTGGAATCTGTGAAGAAATCCTTGAAAGAAATACTGGAATCCATGTAGAAGTTCTAGAAAATATCTCTTATTCCTTGTCGAATTGATCTTAGAGAAATCCCATGGGAAATACCTTCAGTAGCTTATGGAAAAATGTCTGAGGGAATCCTTTGGAAAATTCCAGAGAATTCTCGGAGAAACCCCTGGAAAAGTCTCTGGAGGAATCCTTGGAGAAATTTCTGGAAAATGTCTAGGTAAAATTTACGGAGGAATTACTGAAATTCCTTTGGGAGTTTTTGTAAAATTTCCCTAGAGAAATTCCTTTAAACAAAATCCGGAAAGAGTTAAAGGAATTCTGTAAAGGAATCCCTAAAAAAAGCTGGAATCCTAAGGAGTCCCTTTGGGATTTCTTGGAAGAATCCCTGGAGAATTCCTGGAATAGTCTCATGTGTACCCTTTTCGAAATTATTTGCAATATTTCATGGTGAAATTTTTGAAGAAATTCTCTGAAGGATTTACTGCATTCTCTAAACGAGTTTTCTAAAAAAATCATTTTCAGTTGAATTTCCTTAAAGAAATGCGTTGAGAACTCCCTGATTGAGCTTCTGGAGTAATTGCTGAGCAAATCCTATGATAAGTTCCTAAAAGAATTCCTGTAGGAATTCTTACAACAATTGCAGAAAAAACTGTCTGGAGGAATCTCTTGAGGAATTCTGAAGGAATCCCATGGAGAATTCTCGGAGAAAACTCTGGAGGAATCCTTGAAGAATTTTTTGGAAATTAAATTCAGATATCTGTTGAAGAAGTTTTCGAAAGATTCTCTGAATTATTTCGTAGTGAAATTTCCCTAGAGAATTTTTTTCAGAAATCCCTGAAGGATTTTCTAGTGGAGGTATCTCTGAAGACTTGAAGCTTTGGTGAATTCCTAGAGGAATCACCATGGGAGTTTTTTAAAGAATCCCTGGATGAATCTTTCGAAGAATTTCTGAAATATTCTCTGGAGGCATTCCGATGGGTTGTATTTGAACTATTTATTGGTGAATTCTTTCAAGAAAGCCTTTAATCTCTTATTTTCTTGCAAAATGATCTTAGATTAATTCCTCTTTGATTCCGAGAGAAATCCCTGAAAGATCCTCTTTAGGAATTCCTGGGAAAATTGAAGGAGTCATTCTTGGAAGAATACCTGGAGGAATACCTGGTGAACTTTTAGAGGAATTCCAGGGAGAAATTTCAGGAAAATAATTGAACTATGTTGAGCTAAAATTTAAGGACGGAGTTACTAAAAATCCCGGAGGAGTTTTCGAAAAAAAATTCTAAGTTAAACAGTGAAATTTGCCTAGAGCAGTTCCTAGAAGAATCACTGAAAGCCTCCAAAAGAATTCCTTAAGGAATTCTGTGATGGAATCCCTCGAGAGACTGCAAATGGAACGCTGGAGCCTAAAGGGACTCCTTTGGGATTTCTTCGAAGAATCCTTGGAAAAATCTGTGGAAGAATTCAAGGAAGAGTCTCTGAAGGGATCCTCTGAGAAATTTGAAAAGTATCTGAATTACGTCAAGGTGAATTCTTCAAAAGAATCCCTGCAATCCTTGGAAGAGGTTTTGAAAGAATCTTTTAATTATTTGTTGGCAAAATTTCCCTAGAAAAATTCCTTTGGTCCCTGAAGGGTTTTATAGAGGAATTTATGAATAAATTGCAGCAGGAATTCCTGGAGGAATCTTTGGTCGAATCCTGGAGAAATTTCTTCGGGAATCCTCAGAAGAATTCCTGGTTGAATCAGTGGAGTAATTTCTGGAGAAGGCTCTGCATGTACCCTTGGAGGAATTTGTGGAAATTATCTGAATTATTTCTTGGTGAAATCTTTGAAGAAACCCTTCAAGGAAACACTGGAGTACCTAAAGAAGTTTTCAAAAATATCTTCTTCTTCTTCTTCTTGGCATACACGTCCTCACTGGGACAGAGCCTGCTTCTCAGCTTAGTGTTCTTATGAGCATTTCCACAGTTATTAACTGAGAGCTTTTTTTTTGCCAAAGTTGCCATTTTCACATTCGTATATAGTGTGGTAGGAACGATTAGACTGTCTGCCCAGGGAATTTAAGGAAATTTTTATTACGAAAAGATCCTGGACCGACCGGGAATCGAACCCAGACACCTTCAGTATGGCTTTGCTTTGAAGCCGCGGACTCTAACCACTCGGCTAAGGAAGGCCCCTTCAAAAATATCTCTGAATTGGCATGGCATGACATGTCCCTAGAGTCAATTTTTGGGAAATTCCTGAAGAATCTTCTGGAGAAAGTCCTGAGAGAATCGATGGACAAATTCCTTGAAAATATATCAGCAGGATTCTCATGAGGAATCCCTAATGGAGATTTGTTGAAGGTATTTCTGAAGGAATCCCTGGAGAAACTCTGAAGGAATTCCAGTTGGAGTTCTTTTTGAAGAATTTCTGAAAAATAGCTGACATATTTCTTGGTGAATTTGTTTCCAGAGATCATTGAAGGAGCATTCTCTGGACGAAATTTTGGAAAAAAATACCGTTTTGACTCATATTCCGAACACTTAAGGCTAACAGTAACTTCAAATGCATCTGATAGACATAAATTATCTGATATTTGAGAAAATTTTAATTCCTTCGCAAAGCTTAACTATTAGCTGGTGGGTGTGCCGATAAAATTGTTTATTTTAACTTTTTAAGTATTATTTTTACGTAAAAGTATGGAACATTGATTCAAATGCTGAACACTGTGTTTATTCTGTCTCATATTCCGAATACCTTGATTCAAATTCCGAATATCACGAATAAATCGTATCCATATGAATACCGTTTTGTCTCATATTCCTAGAAACTTGATGACATATTTCAGCGAAACATTTCAACCAAATCGCCATACAAAAACCGAAGTGTTCGGAATATGAGTCTATTGGGAATTTGAGACAAACGGTATTTCCTAAACTATCACAAAAATCCGAATTTTCAACAGAATTCCGTAGTTCTTTATGGGATCCTATAATTCATAAAATCCCAGAATATCTTTTGAAATCACAGAATCCACAACCTCTGAAGTTATCTACCAGTAACTGTGTAGTAAATGCCTTCCTTTATTCATACCACACATGCGTTGTTTTTCAGGTGTAGTTAAGTAAAGTGACTTAAATATGTCCCACTCGAGTTCCACATGTAGCATTCTCCGTGAAATGTAGCAAACTCAACCTTACTACTTTATATTCACACCACCCATTATCTCGCTTAAAGTGGGTAGCAACACAGAAGTCGTTGCTCGTCGGTTGGTAGTTTATGATGACTAACAGTAAAAGGGATGAATTGTTGGCTGCTAGAGTTGAGCCGATTATTGCGACAGTCAGTGCTGCTTCTCTATACTTGGGGAATTGCATCTGCATTGTATGCTCTGTACCGTACTTAAATGGAAGCAGAGCGAAGAGAAGCGATGCAAATGAGCCGCGCTCGTTGTTTGGCTTGCAGAGGGCTGCTGATGGATGAAGGTGATAACGATGGTTTAGCGCTTATTGCCATCTTTCTTGGTGGCGGCACGATGGGTGGGTGGTGATTTGTGTGTGCGAAAATGCGTTTGCAAATATGCCCGATTTGCATCATAAGGGCTGGCTGATCTATCTTTCCTTCTATTGTTGAGCAATCCAAAAGCAGCGTAGTAGTTTTACAAAGTAGAACAGTTTTGTTTAGTTTTGGTTATATAATTTACTAAAACAAACGCTAAGTGCGGAAAATCTTTAACAACAAAAACGAAAATGATGCACAACATATACAGTAAGTCTATGATTGCTAGTTCATGCTAGTTCGTCTGCAGTATAATAGCACTTTATTAGCTCACAGGGAGAATTTAAGTGCTACTTCATATCTTGGGAATGATTTACAGGGTTATGAAGTAGAATAAGCACTAATTAATAAAGTAATCCCAGATAGATTTCCGGAATATTTCGTACTGTTACTGGCAGCAGTAACCCAACAGTAACCTTCGCCAATCAAAAGCAAAAACCCACAGTTACGCAAACCGAGAGTGAGAGTGGATTGCTGCCCGTTCACCTTTCTTCCTGTACATATTTCCATTTCTCCTTTCACCGCCATTCAGCAAATGACGAGCCCTTGCTGCCCCGGCCGATCGTCGCGTGCTGCCACGTTTCTGGTATCTTTGGATTTTCGCAAGCATGATGATCCAAAAGTCAAAGCATCACCGAATGCTGAAGTTGCTGAACCGTACCCAGGACAGACTTGAATCGTCATCGTCCTCGCGGATTGATTGTTTATCGGCAAATTGCCTTTTTCATATGCCGAAGGGCTGTGGAATCTTTACAGAAACTTATAGTTCAAGGAATTTCGGTCAAGTATTTTAAGCAATCCTACCCAATAAGAAACCCTCTACGATTGATTTGGTCTTAACCAACTCTATTCGCTTTTGTAGCCAGCTGGTTACTCACGCTGACTTCGATTCTGGTCATGTCCCTGTTACATTTCAAATATCCCAAATATCAATCCTATCAGCTCCCCTTTTAATTAAATTCTAGCCGACTGAATGCATGAAAATAACAAACACTTCAGTGAGCCCAACATTCATTATGCCTAACTTAGTGCACCCAAACTAAATGTCGTTTTCGTCCCAACTCATAACCGTTGGGTGAATTATTCATCAATATTTTTTGCCATATCAGCAATCTGTCGTCATCAACTGTCAGGCACACGGAATCTCGTTGGGGGTTGGCGGCGATTGCTTTCAGTGCGTAACCGAATGAAATGGTCATTTATTATGGCTTATTTTTTTTATTGGTTTTCGGTCTCATCGTATTTTTTGCAACGACCATTTCACATCGCTCGTGGAGTCAAAACGAACGGACGGAAACAGACGGACCTATGATTAGGCTTTTTGTTGTCTTCTTCGGTGATTATGGGGTCGTGACCAATCAGATTGCGTGGGATTGCTTTTTCAGAAAGCGCGCGCAGTGTTCGATTTCGGTTGATCGCCACCCATCGATTCGATCGATTGGTGAACGATGACGGCGGACAAAAACATTCGAACTTGTAGTGAAGGTTTTCGGGGCTTGTCTTATGTTTGGAGCGGTTGTTGTCATTAGGGGCTGATTTGAGAGATGAATGCCATCTTTGGGAGAGACACAAACGACTAACATTACCCGAAATAGGATTCATTATTGTCGAATTGATGATGACTCAATTCAGGAGGGTAACATTTTGGTGATGTAAGAGGCTTGTTTGTCCGCTGTATCAGTGCTTTGTAAAACGAATCCTAACGTCACGATTAGGAAGGCTTCTCAAGAAATCAAATAACACTTTAATTTGCCCTGAGTGCTCATATAGCGCTATTATACAGCTGACATGCACTATATGAGCTGCTTAACAGCCCTTTAAGCCGAGTGGTTACTTGGGTATGTTAGCTCTCCCTTAAAATAAACTTACGAATTTTCTTCTTCCTTGTGACCTTGTTAATTGGGAAGAGAATTGTTTACCAGTGTGAGTATTGTTTGGAGCACTTTCACATAGGGAGACTTACGGCTTCGGCACCATTCGACTATTATCGGCAACCAAATTTCAAACGCCAAATATATATATTTTTCTATCAAAACACATCAGTGGAAACATTCAGATGATTCTTTGTTCTGCCCGCTTCCTGCTGGCGAGATTTCCGAGACTAAACAAACGATATCGCCCGAGATGTCATCAATTCAAATGAGCACGCTTCAAAATGCAACTGATTTGGAGCTGCCGAAGAGATTCACCAGCAGTTGTTATGGGAAAGTTGCCGAAGAGATTGAGGCTGCCGACAATAGTCACACTGACAAGGGATGTTCGCAGCGTTGTAAAAACGTTTCCAAAAGCATTTTGACAATTCTGTTGGTGTGAATCGATAGAGGATTGAGCAACGCATAAATGAATATAGACAAACACGGAATTTGTCTGCTGATGTCCGAGAAAATTACAAAAGAAGCACGGCATCGGCTTAAGCTGCCGAGAATACGTAAGTTCCCCTATATTAACTGAGAGATTACTTTGTGAAACGATCATTTTTCCGTTCGTATATTATGTAGCAGCAGTAGGCATATGTTCTGGGAAATCCAGAAAGTTTCTGATCTTTGACCGATGCGGATCGAATCTACATGATCTTGCTTCTAGCCGAATGTTTGAGTTGAAGCTGGGGAACGTGCCTTTGGAGCCGGCCTTCTGATATCAATGTTACTCCATATCAGCTAAAACAAAAAATCGCCTAAAACATTTTTCGAAACATGACAACAACTTTCAGAAAACAAAATATAATATAAAGCCACGAACATTGGGTGCCAATCTTTGTTTTTTAATGAATTTCCAAAGAAACATTGAAAAATCTAACCAATGTTGTCCCGGTTTACGGTAACACATTCATGTGGACTTACCGCGAAGAAAAATTAAAACTAGAACAAACCGTGGTAAAATCAATCACTTTAGGGGCGTGCATTAATTACGTAAGGGTTCATGGGGGAGAATGTTTTGAAATTTCTTAGGCGTCATATAAAATGTTTTAAATTTTTTTTCAAAAATTCTTGCTATGAGGGAAGGGGGTTCGATACCCGCTTAAATTGTCTAACGTATTTGATGAATAGCCGCTTACTAGACATTCCTTTTTTTGTGTAATTTAAAGACAACTGTCTACTGCACGCCTACTGTGCTGTCTTTGTTATGTCGTTTTCGATTATTCCCGACGGTGCACCGCGCGAGTGTAACAATCAACCCGGGAGCATCATGACAGCTGCAGTACAACGTCAATGTACCGAAAAATTTTGGTCCGTGGTACTGTCAAACTCAATGAAATCATGGAGTGTGCTCAAAATAGGGCGTAAACTAGAATTATGCTTGATGTACATAAAAAAGTTTTACATTTTTTGTTTGGCATTTGTAACATCATTATAAACGAGTGATCACCAAATAGCAATTCTCTAAAAGGATTTGTACGGTCATCGGTAAGATTTTGTATGGCTCACGAGCGAGTTTTGAATAGTGGTGTGATGTGGTCCGCATGCTGTAATTTGCTTATAGTAACCGTTCCTTTGTTTACGAAATTATTTTTTGACCACTTGGCAATTCAAAGCAAGACAAATTTGTTAGGGATCGTTCAAATATTACGTAACACAGCAAGGGGAGGTAAGGGATAGTTACTTCAGGGAGGGAGGCGGTTTAAATTGGCAAATTTCTTCGTTACGTAATATTTGAATCATTCCTTAGATATTTACGATAATCATTAATTTATGGGAAATTGACTGTAGTTATAAGCTTGAAATCAATCTGAGATCATATCAATTCGTAGTACATTTTCTTTTGTGGATTTGAACACTTTTTTTCTCATACTCACCAGATGTCTAAGTTTCAATCTGATAAGCTTATTGGATGAAGTATCCCGCTTTTACGAACGCTAATATCACCAAAAATTAGCCCACTTCTACAAAAAGGGATCTAGTGATCTGACGTTTGACTTGGGTTGCTTGATATGGACTTATCCACCGGTGCACTAAATTTACGCAGTCCAAGAATTTTGACACTTGCCCGAAACACGTGGGAAGCATCTACGTGACCCGCTAAAGTGTCAAAATTCTTTAACCGAGTGAATTTATCACACCGGTGGACAAGTCAATTGACCGGACCAAAGCCAAACGTCAATATGCTGGATCCCTACCAGAAAGTAAGCTAACTTTTGGTGGCCATTACCGCTTTTAAAAAGCTGGATAGTTCATCCAATGGACTTATCCACGGTCTTCTTTTCTTGTTGATTTTTTTCCGATCTAAATATGTTTACATAAAATGACATCCACTCCAACACGAATATTCACCGGATGAACAATGCGTGGATGAATGTGCAATGAAATCGTTTATTTTTCTGTATACATCGCCCGCAGTAAAGGTTTTCATCACGTTGCAGCGTGACGTAATCGTATATTAGTTCATAGGCTTATTTGATTGAAACTTAGACCTCTGGTGATGAGTATGAGAAAAAGTGTTCTAATCCGCATAGACAAAAAACTGCAAATAAAAAAAATATCACTTTTCGACTTGATTCGATCTCAAATAAAAATATAAGGACGCCGTCTTCAGCCATTTAGCTGCATGGAATGTAACTTAACACTAGACAATGGATAAGGATGCTCCAGTGGCACAGTTGAGAAACATTCCTGACGAAAAGTTTCAAAGGCTGAAGCGGGAATCGAACCCACACCCAATGACACGATGCGCTTAAATGCCTAACGACACTAACCGCACGGCAACGAGGCCCACAATATTTTATTTTATTTTATGTTACGGCCACCCGGATAAAAAATACAATACAAAAACAATATAACGTATTGAAACAGTACCATTCAATATATTGGAAATACAATACAGTATATTGTAAAATGACAATACAATTACAGTACAATATATTGTTTTGAACAGTTCACTGTATGGTATATGAGATTTTTGCAATATAATGTATGGGTGGTTAAGTATCGTAACAATACAAATATAGATATTTTCTCATACACACATTTTGACAACACAATACGATAAATTGTTCATGTATTGTCTTGATTAGCAATTCGTGTATTGTTGTACAATACAAAAACAATTCAAAGAACTGTATTTCAATTAGTGGTGAAAAGTATAGAATTTGTATTTTGTATGGATTGTTCCCCAACTTACCGAATATTCGTGCCAAAAGTAACAAAATAATTTTCACTTTGTAGAAGTAAAGATATTTATCATGGTTGCATTCGTGGTTACAGCTAATGTCAAGTGACTTCTAAAAAACAACTTATTTTTACTTTTTGAAAATTTTTCACCCAACATTTCTTGCTTTCTGAACTTGTTTTGTTTACTTCTTTCAGAAAAGCTACATAAAAAAATGCAACAGTTGTTTTACGTGAAAATTGGAATTTGACCAAAATTGTAAGGTATAAAACCAATTAAAAACAATACAGTGTTCTGTTACAATATATTATATTGTTTTTGAATTGAATATTCAAACAAGAATAATGTTGCTTAGACATTCAATATCAATACGCGGTATTGTATCCAATACGTTATATTGTACATTAATGGTTTATTCCATTCACTGAATGATACGTTTTTATCCGGGCAGCGCTTTCTTTTGAGGGTATGAAAGCGATCCACAAATCAGTTAGGCTGTATTGTAAGTAATTTCTTATAGATTACTTTTCCGCAAAACAAAGCACTAACACGTCATTTAATCTTTTCACCAAACGAATTGGTACGCTCTCAAGTTCATTTGGTGCTTAAACTTGGTGATTTTATTAAATTTATTTCCATTGGCAGACGAAAATATCAGACTCGCCCTTATTTCATTTCATTCCATTCGTTGTTTTGCACCCGTCAACAACGAAACAAAATTCCGATCTGCCATAGTGAAAAATTGTGCCGGCAGCGGTGGATGGCCCCATTGTTTACGCTGAAAGTAGGTACGTGAAAATTGCGTTATCTGTCACTTCGCGGGGGGGTTGGTAACAATTGACACCGGAAAATAGAACGGTTTCGGTGCAATATTTTGACAGCGTATGATGGTGTTAGTGAAGGCGACAACCAAAAAAAATGTCATTCATCAAGAATAAACAAAATGACCGTTGCTTTTGTAGTTGGTCTGCTCTTGATGCTTGGAAATTTTAGACTCATTTGTGTTTCGAATAGTTTATGTAGTAGGTTTGTGCAATGGCAAAAGACATATCTCTCGAGGACTATGCTCCAATGGTTGATGAAAATAATTGTCTTCTGTACGAAGAGGAATACATTTTTTGGAGAAACAAATATGGTGCATATATTGAAATATTTTTCGTATTAAAGTTACACATTCATGTTTATTTTAGTGGACGAAACAGTGAAAGTTAGATATTGTCTGGTAACGGAGTTTTATGGTATCCCGCTTGAAATAGCTGCAAAAACTTCAAGCACACCCGGTTCAACAGATTTCCAAGAAACCACTCCTGAAAGCACCCCATCGGCTACAGCTCATGAGTGGTCAGACGGGCAAACGAAGATGATGCTAACTCTTTACAAGGAGAATTTAGATAATGTTGGTCCTCTAAAGGATTTCAAAAATAAGAAGAAGATGTGGGAGTTTATTCGTGACCAGCTTTTCGAGCAGTGTGGTGTGTCGTTCAGTCCAAAACAAGTTGAGAATCGCTATAAAACTGTTTCGAGAAGACGCCAAATTGCAAAAGCTAATAATCGGACCTCAGGAAGCACTTTTGCGAGCACTCCGTTCGATGCGGAATTCGAAGAAATCGTGGCTATCGATGACTCTATTGAACCTGAATTGCAAATGGATACCACTTCGATGAAAACGAAAATTACGTCTTCGAATTCAAACGATTCAAAAAGTACGCCATCGTCAGGATCTGGGACTCCATCACAATCACCCTCGCCTAAGCCAACGAAAAATAAACGCAAAAATGCTGGAGGCTTTCGCTAAAGCCCAAGAGGAGAAAATGGAGAGGCATAGGTAGCGCATGGAAAAGTTGGATACAATAACTCAACTGTTGCAACGTATAGCAGATAAATGAATAATGATATTGTTCAACTGACAAATATGCTTTGATGTCAAGATTTTAAAATACACAACCAATTTTCTCTTATTCAACTATTTAGCTTTTAATTTTCGTCATTTATGTAAAAGTGTTCACAATAGTGTTTCTTTTCATCTCTCCTAGCCTTTTTAAAGGATTGTCTCTTGTATTACATTCTTGATAATTATTTATTCTTACATTGTCTTGAGAATTATCTAAGTCTTCATTGTTTTCTTCGTTGGTTGTTAAAAATAAGTCGTTTTGATCGATGCATATGTTATGTAGAACACAACATGCCATTATAAATTTACACAATTTTTTAAAAGTAAAAAAATCTAGACGCATAAGTTGTCTTAAACGTTGTTTCAATAATTGAAAACAATTTTCTATTTTAACTCGTGTTTGACAATGACGTTTGTTATAATTTTTTTGCTTATTTGACAGGTTACCATAATCCCTAAAAGGAGTTAATAGATGCTAACGAATAGGATAAGCTGCGTCTCCTAGGATATGATAACTTTGTTGGCATATCGTTGGCAAGTTTTGGCTTATCGGGGACATGCTAAAAATTCTCGAATCATGAATTTTGCTAGCTGGGCCCAAAAAGACGACAAGGAACCTTTTATCGGCATCACATATACCCTGCAGTGTTAGAGATACCAATTCATGCCTATTGATATATATGGAGCGAATTTTGTTTGCTGGTTTTCGAACATTAATATAGCTTCCATCGATGCAACCGATAACGTTTTTAAATCCGGCGAGCTGTAAAAGTTAAAAAGATGGTTTAATGGCCTCATTCATGCATTATCCAAAATAAAAATTAAAACAGTTTATAAATAACAACAACATTATCGCATAAAAAATCCGTATACCTTTTCGAATTCGTTCGCGACGTTCGCAATTTCTGCATCAGTCATGGGCATTTTTATGTATTCCTTAGATATTTCATGGAAGAAATCCAGGATAGATTCCGTGTGTCGAAAAAAGGTTGACTCCGACGTGTCGAACAAATTACAAATCTCTCTATAGGAGTTTTTATTTGCACAGAACCTAAACAACAATGTGTTATTAGTTTTATGTTTAATAATTAAACTTAAATTAATTAAACTCACCATAAAAAAGATAGCATTTGTTTTTTTGCACATAGACTACTTCTGCCCCGTTCTTCTGCTTCTTTGTACAATACAGAATTTTCAAATTTACAAATAAGAAGTTCTGCTGTACTCCTCGTTAATCGGAAATTGTTGCGAAACTAAAAAAAACAAAGCTTATGTGATGTAAGCTGAAAAGCATACCAATAAAACATACCTCTTCATCATTGTATCGATCAATCGTAGTCATAAAATTTTCAGCGCGCAATTTTTCATTTCTTGCGGTACCGTTTATTTGAAAAAATGCATGGAACATTTCCTCGTCTCCTTCTGAATCAGATGATTCAATCAAATTCCTGATCAAATCCATTTTATCCACGCACTCAATAATGACCGAAAACTGAAAAAGATATCACTTGCTTGACAGCGAAAACAACAAAACCTACCAAAGCGATCAAAACACGAATATCACTGACAGCTAAGCATCATGCATGTATTGGTAAAAAGAGTGCAGTACCTGCTACACCCAACTTGATCAGGGTGTAGAATTTACTCTACCGTTGGCGATCGAGTGCAGAAACGGTGTACTACCTGCGGAATAAAAGAACGGTTTGGGTGCAAATTTTGCTACACCGGTGGGAAAACGGTGCAGGCGGTGCAAATAAAGAAAAACGACATTAGATATTGCCTAGATTGAATGATACGTTTTGAGAAAAAGAGTTAAGGCAGCGTACATTTGTACAAGGGATTGATTATAAAGAAAGCCTTATCCATGATTATATTTTTAAGCTGTGGGCGTAAGGGTCCATCCTCAAGTTTCATAACGCTGAAGGGTAAGGGTGCAAGTATACAAGACGTTACAGCACGTATGAAGAATTCGAATACTGAAAGCGTTATGCAGGAGTGGGTTTCCAAAATTATGATTTTCTGCATATTAATTTTACGAACAGGATGTCTACTCATTTACAGCAATGCAATTCTCTGATATTACCAGGATTTTCTTGATTTTGAAAAATAATTTCAAAGTATTTCCATTTCAATACATAAAATAAGGATATCTGTTAATTCTAAATGTATAATCTACAAAAAAAATCTTTTTATTGTAGATTTTTTTTAGGAGAAAAACACGAATGTTTGTCTAATTATCTGAAATTGCCATCAGTCGTCAAAGTCAGATATGAAAAAAACAGCATTCGATCATATTGGAAAAATAGCCTTTCCTTTAAAATGGGATTCAAATTATTAGACATCAGACAACACACCCAGGAAATTTTTCTGGAGGGCGTAATTTTCCCAAGATACTTTCAAACCGGATTTTTCTAAGGATAATCGCAGAAATGATTTCGGAGAATCCGTCATGAATCCCTCCAAAGAACGTTTAACATATTAAGAGCAAGTCCCGAGTTATCTATAACTTTGCCCTTCCAATCCCTTTGATTTCTTTCAACATTTCCGTTCAGAGCATCTTCAAAAATCTCAAGGAAGTCTTTAAAGAATGTTTCACGCCATTCATGCAGGAATTTCTCCAGGGAAATGTCAAGAAAACTTTTCCTATTCGAAAAAATTCGCGAGAAATTTCAAGAGAAAATCCTAGGGCAATCTCTGATACACTTTTTGAATTTCTGAATAATACTTTTTGAAGAAATTCCTTGTGGAAATTCGGACAGAATCCCAGAAAACATATTCTGAAAATTTCTGGCAAGATCTTTATGAATCTGAATAGATTTCCAGCGGACTTTGGAGATTGCTAATGGCAGTCTGGAAAGTCCTTATGAACTTTTGAGAATTTCGGTCGGAGACTTGAGAATTTTCAGCAATCGCAATGCGGAATAAAAAAATTTCAAGCAATATCTTCAAAACTGTAAGCGGCAAGCTTGGTACTATCAGTATGGGTAGTGATGGGTGTAGTGATTGGCCTTCTTATAGAGCCGATCTTCCTTCCTAATCAGAGCACACTTTCCCGATCACGATTTTCATTAAATGTCGAATGAATTTTAATAAATAACTGACGCACTTGTTCGATCATTATTAAAACACATTTATTTTTCCCGAAATACATCAACAAACTCGTTACTTACAATTTTAAGAAATTGTAAAACAACGGTGAATGCATTCTGATATGATTTCTGATACCGTTTTGATTCATATTACGGACACTTAAGGCCTCAATGAAGTATAACCCATCAGGAAGCATATAAAATAAATCAATCTGTATGATTCTTCAGTGCTATCGAGCCTTCAAAACACTTAACTTTTGAATGGTGGTTAGAGATTTTGTTTCTGATGCATGGATAATTTAAAATAAATAAAAATGTGTGGACTTTTCATGATTCTTATTCCGGACGCTTCCTTACTTTTGCCCCATGTTCCGGGCACTTTGATTCAAATTCCGGACAGCTCATGAAAATCGTAAAAAGACAAGTCAAATCATTATTTGAAATTGGCAAACCACCAAAGAGGCGTCTAAGGCAGTTGAGTATTATAAATTTGTATAGATAACTATAGAAAATTTTGATTAAAATGAGCCTCGAAAGTGTGAACTTCTGAACGGCAAAAATTGAAACATTTCATGTGAAATGTTTCCCATACAAAGAAGAGTGTCCGGAATAAGAAGCTGTCCGTAATATGAATCAAAACGGTACTCTCAAGTGGTCTTCTACGAAATTGCAAGAAATGTTGAATGCAACTCGTTGCAGAACTCGATTTTTACAACACTCAGAATGGTATCAGGTATCAGAAAATATATCGGAATGCATTCACCTTCATTTTGCAATTTCTGAAAATTTGTTGTGAAATGATTCATTACGCAACTCGAAACAGTTGCGTAATGAGAAAGCGTTGCGTAATGAATCAGTACAGCACTGGTTTCAGTTGCGTAATGACTATTGCCGCACTGTATACTTCAGTGTAGAAAAGTAGGCCGTTTCATGACAGATTAGCGTGATGAAAAACAGCCTATTACGATGAGAAATGACAAAATTATTTTAACTGTAAACATGCTTTTAAAACATTAAATATGACCATATTTATGGAACCGCGACAAAGCCGCGAAATTTTGGTTTTATCGCCTGGGTCACCCGCGAAATTTCAAAAATTTTGCCGCGGATTTCCATTGTCTCTAGTCATATCACTTCAACCATTCCTGGCATACCTACCTCACAATCTTTTCACGATGCTCTTGCCTAGCTATCCGGTAACCTTTCCCTTTTTCTTTCGCAAAAACGCCTATCTCTTATTTCGATCCCCCAAAACCCATTTCTTTCCATGAGGTAACACCGCCAGACTCACCGAGGAAGTCGAAAAGGGGAGAAGAAAATTGGCCCGCATTCGGACTCGGACCACAGGCACCCAAACATACGGTATAAGGGGAATTTGTGAAAAATGCGCCTTGGGGATAAAAAGTGCAATCCCAACAAGGTGTTTCTCTTAAATCATTATCTCTTAAATACATCTACGAATATTAAATCCTGTGTGTATCGGATTTTTTTTTTTTTTTTTTTGAGATTAAGACATTGAATATTAAGAAAATTGAATGATTTTAATAGGTTTTAAACTCCACATCGTGGGTCTCGAAATTATTGAAATGTTCATTACTGAAACATCACAAAATAGTTTATGTTTTTAGCGTGTTTGTTTATATAAATATCACAAAATAGTTTATGTTTTTAGCGTGTTTGGAATATAAATATCACTGTTCTCAATATGTGATGAACAAATACTAGAAATTCTCAATGCGTTAAATGTTAAATTTGAGAATCGTGGATGGTACATTTTATCGCACCTTCCCCCACCCTACGTATCAACGCCATGAAAAAGAAAGGCATCCGTACCGTTTTGATTCATATTACGGACAGCATCAAATTCCGGACACTCTACTTTGTATGGGAAACATTTCACGCGAAATGTTTCATTTTTTGCTGTTCAAAAGTTCTCAATTTCAAGGCTCGTTTTAGTGAACTTTTTCCATAAATATCTGTGAAAATTTATAATGCCCAACTACCTTAGATGTCTCTTTGGTGGTTTAACGATTTCGATTGATGATTTGACTGTTCCATTAATGATTATCATGACCTGTCCGGAATTCGATTCAAAGTGTCCGGAATATGAGGCAAAAGTGAGGAAGCGTCCGGAATAAGAATCATGAAAAGGCCACACATTTTGATTTATTTAAAATTATTGAAGTTGCGGAAGCGTATTCTTCACCAACCGTTCGAAAGTAAAGGGCTTCCGACGCTCGATAGCGCTAAGGAATCATACAGAATGATTTATTTTGTATGCTCTATGCTGGGTTATATTTCCCTGAGTCCTTAAGTGTCCGTAATATGAATCAAAACGGTACCTCGCGACCCATCGAAAGCGAAAGTGGATCGCGTAATCGTTGACCATCTTCCCATCGTCGTCTCCACTCTCGATCTCCACTCTCGCCATATACCTACACTACCTACACAAAATTTTTAATTTATGCTGCATTTGAACCGTAATCTTATATTCTTTAAAAAGTTATTGAAAACTTCGGCTGAATATTCCATATTGTTTTATTCATTTAAGTCATCGTGTAAATGTTGGGGGTCTTCTGAGTCATACCCAAATAACGTTTGTCAATATTTTTGCCATTTTTACACTATTGTACCACATTTTATAGCTTATTTAGTCGTAAATAATGAAGCCAACATAACCAGTCTAAAGTTTTACAGAATTTTCATGTTTAAGGAAATTCTAGTGACACCAAACTTTTGAACGATGACTTGAATAACTGTTTTAATGTTTTTCCGCTAAAATATTTTAAGTACTTTTCGAAGAATATGGTTCTAATACCGAACAGGTTTAAAATTTTGATCAACCCGATGCTGAAAAAAAGAGCCATGTTTATTCAGTGTAATTTTCTGAAAAACGTCACAACTTCAATTAAAATTTTATAAACAAATTTTTGCTGGTCAGAATACCTACAAATAGGAATAACTCATTTTCAAATGGACAGAGATATGGACATGTATGTCTTATAAAGAGTGACCCGAAACTTCTGCTCGGAAGTGTACATAGTTCGTAGCAGCACCCCAAGTGCCCGTCTGTAGTCTGTAGACCCAATTTTCAGTTTTCTTCACTTTTATTTTCGAACGAAACAAAAAAAAAAGAATGACGTAACCTTTCACTGCGGCTAGCCGCAACATACCCACAGAAGAGGGCTTGGTACATTGTGTTTGGGTCTGGCAACGAAAAACTGGTTGGACTTTTACCCGGTTGGTCGAGTTTTGGCACACTGCACTGGGTCTCCTTTCTTTTGGTTTGTTTTCTTTTTGGCGCCTTTCTTTCGGTTTGTGGTATGAACTTTATGCTACGATGAACAAACAGAAAACATGTGGTTTAATGTAAACGTGATTGTGCATGTATCGGTGGGGATTCGGGTCATAATTGCGAATAAAATAAAATACTTTCAATCTCACTATGTTTCTGGAGTCATTAAGTTGTACTTTGTTTCGGATCAAAGGGTTTCATGTTTCGGAACACACATTTCAAGGTATATATGTACATGACTCTTACATGAATATTATAATTGCTAGTGTTTTTGCCATTCTTATTTTTTATGGAATATAAATGTAACTATCAATGTTTTTTACTATGTATTAATTAAAATTAGGCTTCCAAAGTGTTGCCATTTGGTAAATGCGCAGAGTCTGATATCAAGTAATGATTCAATATGAGTAATACAAGAATTGAAGATAAATTTGTAATTCTCAATCATCATATGAGTTAAATTTTGCTTGGTCGATGTCCTCATTTCCTTGAACCATGTTCAACTAATCATATTTCAATGCTGAAAAGGTTGTGTTGAAGCAGCTTTGTACAGCACTCAAAGCAGTTTTAGGATCAAATTTGTTATTATTCGCAGTCTCACCTTTCAACTGAGCACTATTGATCGCAAGGCTTGAATTATCTCTAACAATCCAGGAACTCGTTTCACGGGCAAACCGCTCGCACTCTACCACAAGCTCCCATTTTATTTTCGGCAAGGCTAACAACTTTTATTCTCTTTCAGACAGCTTTCGTCGTCCATGTTCCGCAAAATGACAGCCCCGAGAGGTAGTGAAGGAGAACGCACAATACTTGACGCGTGTATTTCGACATCGGCCATCGAGGAAAAGAAATAGCAAAGCCGAACCTCGACTCGGCATTTACCCAACTGTAAAGAGTGGATGCGTGACTTTATGCTTCAGTCACTCCGCGGGCTGACATTGAGCATCGACACTCAAACTCTGCGGAAAGATCAACCTCAACTTGCAATGTTTGCCGGTTGGCGATCTTGGTGTGCAGAAAATTTTGAGCCTCTGCCAAAATAAAACAATCACCAATTACCCCAAGCGAACGACCGACCGACCGGCCACTGCACTATGGATGATCAGGCGGCCAAAAATCGTAAATTTAACTAGTTTCATAATAAACGCATTTAAGGGCAACTTCACCGGTGGTCCAATTTTTGGACCATATTAAGAATTGGAGCTTAGTAAATGATGTTCCAATTTTATTTTATACCAGTTTTCTGGTCTATACTTTTGGAACAGGCCAACTGCCTGGTCCATTTTTTATCAGATTTGGACCAATATTTGGGTTGTTCTAATTCTGGTTTACCAGTTCGGGTTTTTCTGCCTGAAACAGCCAAGCTGGGGGAAGCTTGATATTTTAGGAAGTATAAAAGAGTTGTTTCGATTGTATTGTTCATAAAAGGCCCTCTGTTAGTTATCAACTTTTATTCATTTTTCTCGTCGCTTGCTTGCGATTCTATCCATCATATTCTTTCATTACTTTCCTTGCTCCCATCCACATTGAGTATTATCGCGTTCACCGAAAAAAAAAAACAATAAAATGCTTATTATATTTAGTATAAAAGAGTGATTTTTAAAGAGAGGCGGGGAAACAAGCCACCAGGAATTCATACAGAGTTACCTCCAGGAATCATCAAATTATTTCTCGCTCAGAAGCTCTTCCAGGAATTCTACCGAAGTTCCTCCGATGTGCCTAACAGGATTTTCATCAAGAATCCCTTCTTTGATTTCCTCCAGAATTCCTTTGAGGATCTTTCTCAGACATTCGTCAAGAGATTTGCTCCAGGAATATATTTTCTTGAGAAATATCTCTGTGTATTTCGCCCAGACATTTCTCCGGAGATTTCCTCCAAAAACTCCTTTTGGGATTTCTATCAGGAATTCCTCCTAGGATTTCAAGCATTTTGTCCCAAAATTCCTTTGGGAATTTTAAAAGAATTCATCCGGGGATTTTCTCCGAGATTTTTTTGGGGTTTTGCAACAAGAATTTCTCCGGGGATTTAGTCTAGGAATTTCTCTGAGGATTTCATAATGAAATTCATCCAGACGTTTTATCCTAAAATTCCTTCGGGGATTTATTGAGAGAATTTATCCGTGGATTTCCACCAGGAGTGTCTCTGAAGATTTGCATCAGAAATTCCTCCACGGAATGTTGTCCAGGAATTTCCTCGGTTATTCGTTCCAGGCATTTCTCCTAGGATTTTCTCCAGAAATTCCTCCGGAGATTTTTTCCAAGAAATCCTCCGAGGATTTCCTACATGAATTCCCCATGAGATTTCCAATAGCGATTCCCCTGTGAATTTCGACTAGGAATTCATAAAGAAATTCCGCTGAGGATTTTCTCCAGAAATTTCTCCGGAGACTTTTTTAAAGAATTTATCTGGAGATTTATTCCATAAAAAATTCTGGATTTTCGCATCAAAAATTTCTGCAAAGATTTCCTCCAGAAGTTCATCCGAGAATTTCCTCCAGGAATTTTTCTGGAAATTTTCTCCGAATATTCCTCCGAGAATTTCCTCCAGGGGTTCCAGAAACTCCTTCGGGGATCTTGTTTAAGAAATTCATCTGGGGGTTTCGTCCAGGAGTTTCTCTGGAGATTTTCACCAGGAATTTCTCCGGGGATTTCCTGCAGAAATTTGCTCCAGGTATTCTGCCAGGAATTTCCCCAGGAATTCCTCCGGGGATTTTCTTCAGAAATTCATCTTTTTCCAAGAATTCCTCAACGGATTTCGTACAGAAATTCTTCCGAGGTTTTATTCCAAGGCATTTTTGCAGGAATTCCACTTAAGATTTCCAATCCTTCACCAAGATTTTCTCCAGAAATTCCTTCAGGAAATTCCTCCAGGAATTTCTCATGGGACTTCCAACTGAAATTGCTCCGTGGATTTCCTCCAGAAATTTATGCGGGGATTTCATACAGCAATTCCTAAGGGATTCCTTCTAGGAATTCATCCGGGGATTTTCTCTAGAAACTCCTTTGGAGATTTTACCCAGGAATTCTTCTTGAGATTTTCACCAAGTTATTCTCCAGTAAATACTCCTGGGATTTCTTTCTGAAATTTTTCATGGGATTTCCACCAAGAACTCCTGCGAGGATTTCTTACAAAAATTCTCCGGGATTCCCTCCCGGAAAATTTTCCGGGGTTTACCTCCAAGATTTTCCACCAGTAAATCCTCTGCGGAGTTCCACCAGAAATTTATGTAGGGGTTTCTTGCAGTAATTCCTCCGGGATTCCCTTCAGGAATTCTTTCGGAGATTTATTCCAGAAATTTCTCCGGGATTTCCTCATGGAATTTCTCCATGCATATGCTTCAGGAATTCATCCGGAAATTTCATCAACAAATTCCTCCGGTGATTTTTTATTCCAAAAATCCCACCGGAAATTTCCTCCAGAGTTCTTCCGAAAATTCCCCAAAGAATTTCTTCAGAGTCTCTTCAGTAATTCCTTCGGAGTTCTTCTAGAAATGCCTCCAGAGTTCCTTCACGAATTCTTCCAGATTTATTTCCTGGAATTCCTTCTGAGCCCTGCGGGAATTTCTTCAGAACTCCTTCGAGTATTCTGCCGTAGTTACCACGGGAATCCCTTCGGAGCTATACCGGGAATTCCTTT